>NC_138033.1:59517459-59904959 GCF_964106645.2 Podarcis pityusensis | reverse complement strand
AACATGTAAAGAAGCCAAGGTATTTATTCAAATTGCTTTTTGTATTTAACAAGGCTATACATTTTAACTCTGAGGGGGAAAATACTGAAAAACGTTTGAAGAGCAACTATTTAGGATGCCAAAGATGGAGGGGCCATAATGGCAGAAATGCCCAGTCTCATGCAAACAGCAGCAGATTACTGGAATCCATAATCACTTGTCCATGTGCACAGGTTCAAGATAGCAAGTATTGTTTAGGTTCCATTCACATTTTAAGAATTGGGGCGTCACAACCAAAGCCACCTGAAACAAAATATTTTTGTACTATGTTACAATGTAACAAAACTAAAATCGTAGTTGCCTGATCCTGCACCTACGTGCATGTTTGTTTGCTCTGAACAACACTAATGCAAATACAAATATATGTGGGACTGAAGTTTCTGCACAATAGGAAGAATTAAATGGTAGAATTCAGGACTGTACCACTTTTGACTGCAGTGGGGTGAGTATGTCATATTTCTGAATATTTCCACGTGTACTACAGCATGTGGGAGAGCATAAAACAAAAGATGACTCCCGCTTTCCACACTCCTGTCTGAAGTGGTACAGTCTATAATTTTAGGACTGTTGCCTCTTTCTATGTGCAGAATGGCATTTGAGTCAACTTGTAACTGGACAATCATGCATAAAATATGCCATCAGTAGATCCAGGGGCTTATTTAAAAGGGCAGAGGCATTCATGGAGTGGCCTTCAATTCAGATGGGGTCAGAGAACAGGGAATGGAGTTAATCCTTTTCCCCACATAGCTTTCTCAATCACGGCTCAATTTGAGCTGCTATTTGCCTCATGTAGGTGGGTGGGGCAGAGGGGGGGGGACACAGGTACTGTATGGCAGAGTACTTGTATGCCATCCTCACCTCCCAAGAGACAAATAGCAGCTCCACTAGTGGAGTCATAGAATCATAGAATCATAGAGTTGGAAGAGACCACAAGGGCCATCGAGTCCAACCCCCTGCCAAGCAGGAAACACCATCAGAGCACTCCTGACATATGGTTGTCAAGCCTCTGCTTAAAGACCTCCAAAGAAGGAGACTCCACCACACTCCTTGGCAGCAAATTCCACTGTCGAACAGCTCTTACTGTCAGGAAGTTCTTCCTAATGTTTAGGTGGAATCTTCTTTCTTATAGTTTGGATCCATTGCTCCGTGTCCGCTTCTCTGGAGCAGCAGAAAACAACCTTTCTCCCTCCTCTATGTGACATCCTTTTATATATTTGAACATGGCTATCATATCACCCCTTAACCTCCTCTTCTCCAGGCTAAACATGCCCAGCTCTCTTAGCCGTTCCTCATAAGGCATCGTTTCCAGGCCTTTGACCATTTTGGTTGCCCTCCTCTGGACACGTTCCAGTTTGTCAATGTCCTTCTTGAACTGTGGTGCCCAGAACTGGACACAGTACTCCAGGTGAGGTCTGACCAGAGCAGAATACAGTGGCACTATTACTTCCCTTGATCTAGATGCTATACTCCTATTGATGCAGCCCAGAATTGCATTGGCTTTTTTAGCTGCCGCGTCACACTGTTGGCTCATGTCAAGTTTGTGGTCAACCAAGACTCCTAGATCCTTTTCACATGTACTGCTCTCAAGCCAGGTGTCCCCCATCTTGTATTTGTGCCTCTCATTTTTTTTGCCCAAGTGCAATACTTTACATTTCTCCCTGTTAAAATTCATCTTGTTTGTTTTGGCCCAGTTCTCTAATCTGTCAAGGTCGTTTTGAAGTGTGATCCTGTCCTCTGGGGTGTTAGCCACCCCTCCCAATTTGGTGTCATCTGCAAATTTGATCAGGATGCCCTTGAGTCCATCATCCAAGTCGTTGATAAAGATGTTGAATAAGACCGGGCCCAAGACAGAACCCTGTGGCACCCCACTAGTCACTCTTCTAGTGAGATTCAAAAAACAGATAATTGCTCCCACACTGCTATGGCCTCCATTTGAGCTGGGAGTCCCAGCAGCTGCCATTTGAGGAGGAGGAGGAGATCAAGAATGCCAAAATTCTAACAGTGATGTTAAGAGAATCTGTAACTGCTTGTATTTACAGAACCTTTCTGTAGTTTTACATTACTCTATTATCTATGAAAAAGAAAGTATCTATGAAATCAAAGTTGGGGAACCTGTGGCCCTTCAGATGTTGATGGATTGCAACTCCCAGAAGCCACACCCAGCATAGCCAATGGCCAGAGATGGTGAGAATTTAGTTCAGCAACTGGTAGGCCACAGGTTCCACATCCTAGCAGTAAATAAAGCAAGTCCAAGAGCCAGTGAGCGAGTCTTCAAAGTGCTTTCCTCTTCTGATACTGATGTTCAAACTACGTAAAATCTTTTTTAAAAGACTGCTCTGAAGATTACTGTCTGATTTTGTCACCTTTGATAATCTTGGGAAACAGTGGCCTGGCTTTCAGGTGGATTCTGTTGGCTCTGCAATGTTTTGGAAATCCAGCAAAGAAAACAAGCAGTCCAGCCTCACAGATGAGAAACAATGCTTAAAAATCAATTAGTTTAATTAATTAATTTCACAAAGCAGAAAAACTGCAGCACTGGCAGGACACCGATGCCTTTTTGTTTAAGGTTACTAATGAAATATGAAAGCAATGACGAAAGAAATGTGTCACAGTCTCTAGGCTTCTATTGAACTCATGTATACATCAAGCAGCAGAGTTCACTTCACAGTGCTGAAATATCCACAACCCTGATGGATTTTAATATGGCAACCCAGTCAATCCAACTGTGTTCCTGCTTCACATGGCCTGCCTGATTCACAGGGCCCTAAAGCACAGTCCAACATGTTCAGTCCCACTGCATGAGATCTGTATTACAAACATTTGGCTTCACACATACATATCTAATTAAGAAGGAAATGTTGTTTGATAACGGTTGTAAGAAAGTAGCTAGTCACTGGTTCTCTTAAACTCATTTCAATGCTGAACCTGATTCTACTAATATACAGACCCTGTGAAAGCGTCCAGAGCACTGTCTAGTTTGGAATCAGATTCAGCTCAGCGGCCTGATGAGGTGAGCACAGTGCTTGGAAGAGTAATGAAAAACTGTAAAAAAAAGAAGACAAAAATCTAAAATTGTTATACCACTCAACTTTGATCAATAGCCAATATATAGTCGGCCTATAATTTTTAATCTGTGGAATTAAAACTCAAGTCTTTTGATCAGTCCATCACGATTAAGGTTTTTCATTGGCATGAGACATTGCCTGTCCCTTGAAAACTTGAAAAACAGGGTGTAAATTCCTTAATTAAATAAATAAATAAAATAAACAGCACCCATATCAGATCTCAATTAGTTAATAACTGCAATAGTCAAATCTGATACAGAAATTATTTAAGAAAACTGGACTGGTTTTGCTTGCTTGGTTCTTTCCTTCTGAATATAGAAGACCTATCTGCAAAGTGAATTAAAGAGACATTACAGCGCGTTGGTTGAAAAACTTGAAATGTATGAATTTCCTCCATCAGAAATATTTAGTGTGAATATCTTATAGCTTCTCTCTATTTTATAATTTTCTTATGCAACTGGTATTTTGAGAATAAACCGTCCTCAGTCATGCCATTATACTGCACAAAAGAGAACTCACCACACACATCGTCAAGGCACAATGTATAGCGTAAAAACATGCTAATGCAGCTTTTGGCTAGAGATGCAATTGTGGTCTTCAGTGAGAGTTGGAAAAAATGTAATGAGAGCATTGTTTACCCTAATATGCTGGAGGTGGAGGGCAACACGTCGTGGAGGTACTAAGTCATCAGCAAGAGCTGTTAATTTGACATGTGGGTGTTAAGGCACAGTAAAGAAGTTTCCTTTAATGCAACTTGTTATTTTCTTGCTTTTAAGGGATTGTGTAGGAGGATTTGGCACCTAAGTAACTTTATCTGGGTTTTAACAAAGCTTTTGTTGGGGGTCTTCAGTATACATTTGAAGAATATTAAAAGCAGTATTTACCTAATAGATTATAATTAGATACTGAGAACAAATACGATTTGCAAGTATGATTTGTAGCTTTGAAAGATTATTTGCTAGCACCCTTCTGTTCTGATCAGGCATTATATCAGAGCTCCACTCTGTGTCAAGAATCAAAGGAACAAATATTCCTTTTTGGATATTATGGAGAGTTTACATGTTTCTGAATGCACTAAGGATGATTTATTTGTCCCTTTAGAAGCAGTTTCTCTCTCTCTCTCTCTCTCATATCCATATACATACGCACACACGTGGGGGGGCATATACAGTGGTACCTTGGGTTACATATGCTTCAGGTTACATACGCTTCAGGTTACAGACTGAAATAGAAATGCTACCTCGGGTTAAGAACTTTGCTTCAGGATGAGAACAGAAATAGTGCTCCGGCGCTGCGGCAGCAGCGGGAGGCCCCATTAGCTAAAGTGGTGCTTCAGGTTAAGAACAGTTTCAGGTTAAGAACGGACCTCCGGAACGAATAAAGTACTTAACCCAAGGTACCACTCTATGCATGCAGTAATGCATACACTTTTAAAAAGCTTTCTGATAATATGTTTCTTTTCATATGCAGTGGACTAATTCCTTCAATCGTCATTATATGACATTTGGAGTTTTCTTTTTAGTGAAAAGTAAGCAAGTTTCACCCAAAGGTGAGCCAACTTTCACACATTACAATAAATGACAAGTTCCATTACCTGAGAGATGGGCAAGTGGAGGTGGACAGCTAAGAACATACAAAGAGCTCTGCTGTCCACATAGCCTAGAATCCTGATTTACACAATGGCCAAACAGATGCTTCCAGAAAGCCTTCTGGCAGGTCAAACAAGTCCTGCCCTGCTCATTCACTTACAATTGTATAAGCTTACAATTCAGGACATTCAAACAAGACAGAGTTTAGGTGCATCTATAACTAATACAGTATCAAATCAGCATACCTGTAAATGCCTCACCCTCACCCTCCAGGAAACACACAGCATTGATGTATATTGCTTTTACAACTCTCACCCCAGCATCACCTGTCATCAGCATAAGTCACTCAGGTGGCTCTTACACTACCAGCAAATTCCCCGCCCCCAAGTTCTCAACCTGGTCCTTGCTCTCTGAGAAGTCTGCCCTCTCACAGTCAAGGGAACCTGAGTTATCAGACAGCAGAGGGGCCGCTATCACCAAATCTATTACTAGGCTTCCCTCCCCAGTGTTGTCTAAACACTCCACTTCCATCCCGGGGGCCTACCTACCACTCCCTAGCAACAAAGCAACACCACACGTGGCAATATCAAAGCATTTATTGGAGAGCATCTGGGACAGAGGATCTCCTAAAAGGAAAAGACAACATGCGTAGGATTGTTGGCTAGTCACTCCAGCAAGATGTGTACCTTGGATAAGGGCTTGATAGACAGGAGTACAGCAAGTACAGTGTTTCTGATAGCACCAACCCCATGCTGGGGACTCTTTAACCAATTGTGCAACTCTGTGTCACAGGGTTTGTAAGGGTACAAAAGCTGTCTAGAGCAAGTGGGCTAATGATCTCATGGAGCTGGGAGCATTTTGGTCACTGCTGCTGGTCTTAGGTGGGATGACTCCCTCATGGTCAGCACAGAATGGGGCATGGAGAGAGGTCTGTGGAGAGGGAAGCGGGAAAGAGAGAGAGTACTGAGAAACAGCAGCTGAAGCACATAGTCACTGAACCTGGATGGAAAGTAGTTTTTTGTCTATGAAGTAGGAAGTCAGTTAGAAAAGTGAATAGAATCACCTGAGGCTCTGCCAGTGTTGATGTCTGTTTCCTTCCTCCCCATGGGTTGTAGTGGACACTGGGTTCAGCTCCATGCACCAGGGGTGTGAGCCTGCACAGCCAAGGTGTTAATGACTGTTTGACCAACAGTGGCACTGGGTGGACTGGATCACCTGGCCTGTACCAACCGAGAGCTTACCTGCCTGTGTCACCAAATGACTCCCCTGGTGTGGGAGCACTAACTTCCCACTGTTGCTGGGGGAGGGGGGAATGTTAGAGGGAAAAGTTCAGAAGATGCTATTTTCAAACATATCAAAGGGGGCAAGACATGCTCCCTTTCTTTTTTTCTTTTTTTTTTTAAATGATATTTATTGAGAATTTTAAGGTTACAAAGAAGAAAGAAGGAAAAAACAAGAGAAAGAGAAAAAGAAAGAAAAAAGGAGATAAAAGTAACACTTAAACAATACAAATCAATAAAAACCAAAGTCAAAAAAGAAAAAACAAAACACACAATACATCAAAATCAAAAAGCAAAAATAAACAAAAAATTTAAAAACAAATCCAATATTCCCAGATCCTTAACTGTCATTAACTTATTTCATCGACCTCCTCACACCTCCCTTTTTTGTATTCTAGTTGTTAATTATCTCAGCAAATCCTTTCCATCTTTCACAATATTCTGTCATTAAATTACCTTAATCTATTTTAACCTTATCTTACCATAAAAAACCCTAAAACTTAAAACTTAAATCTTATTTATACCAAATTCTCTTAACCATAACATATTCTTACATAATTCTTTTTAACATTTCTGCTAAAGCCAAATAATTTCATTCCAACATTTTTCTAATACTCATTAATTTTACGATACTTTTCTAAATAAATTTTTAAAACTTTATTCCAATCTTCATCCATCGTCTCTTCTTCCTGGTCTCGGGTTTTGTCAGTCCTTTCTATCCCATCCATCTAGTCCATCAACCTGGTGACCTTATATCCGAGGCTCTTAAGTCTTTTCCATGTCCCTTCCGCAGGTCTTCTTCATGTTTATACCTGTACTTTACTTTGTCTTCTGCTCCTTTCACTCGGGAAGACTCCAGCTTGACAATATTTTTGTCCCTTCTCGACAAGTCAGCCCCTTTTCCATAGTCAACACTGAAATCCATGTGATATTTAAAGGCATGTTTCAAGGTCCCTCCAAAGTTAAAGGCCCCCACAACTCCGAGCTCCCCCCGGCCCAAAGCCAGACTTGAAAGGTCAAAACATCCCTGCATAGGGGGGTCTATCCAGCCCCCCATCTCCAAGCCAAACTGAACTCCATCTCTCCAAATCTGACTTTTTCCAGGTTCGTTCGTCAAATCCAACAACTCATGTTCCTGCTGGGCCACAGCTCCCTCCATCTCGGCCACCCGAGGTCCAGCAACAACCTCCTCCCTCATCTGATATGTCAAAGCACATTCCTGGATTAATTCCTGAGTGGGTTCTATATAGGTACCCACTGCCTGTCCAAAATTTCCGATCGCAACAGTCATCAAATCCATCTTCTCATGTAACTGTTCCAATAAAGCACTTGTCTTGCAAAAGGCAAGCACCAGAGCCTCTGAGCACATTCTTGTTCAAGGTCGAAGTCTGGTCCCACAATCTTAATCTATTACAGCTGCAAAGCTCCCCAGTTCGGCATTAATAACAGTTTCGCAAGCTCCCTCTAGGGGGAACAATTTCTATTTGTGTCCATCATTTATTTATTTATTTATTTATTTATTTAGCAGATCTAGCAACAAAGTTTTCCTTTTTCGGATATTTTGTCAATATTTTGTTCCCTTTAAATGTGAAGGGGAACAATGGAATCAATATGTTTCTCTTCTTTTAAGTATCTGTCAAAAAACGTTTGTCCATAGTGAATGAACTTCCCCAAAACGTATGTCCTGACACCCCGCTCCCAGGTTCAAGACAGTGGAAAATTGCCTTTCTTTACTCTCTCTTCTGCAGGTTTAAACAGTCTAAAAAAGGTTCCCCCCTCTTCTCCTGCTTCCAAGGGGGGTTCAGTAATTTTAAATGATGAAAATTTGATCCTTTACAGACAACTTTCTAAACTCTAGCTTGCCGTGTCTTTGCTTCAATCTATCTACAAAAGCGGAAGGCGGACTTCCTGTTTAGACCTTCCCGCTTCAGTGCCAAATTAAAAAGTTTCTTAATCCAATTTTCCGTTCTACTCACGGGCAGTTGTTTAAAATCCAATTGTCCACAGGAAAAAGTCAGCGCTCTCCGGCAAAAGCAATGCGGCTTCACTCCGTGAAAGAAGCAGTCGATTCAAAGCACCGCGCCACTCATCCCACGTCGCTCCGGATCCCCGAAACCGGGTTTCCCCGCGAGTAGGGGGGGGCGTAAAGGTGCCAGCCGAATCCCACATCCACAGGCTTCTCCCGCCTGTGGTTTTTGATGGGTCTCCGCCTCGCTGTGGCGGTTCAGACCCTGTTTTCCACGGAGCGGATTCCTCCCGATCGGAGGAAATTCGCCATTGCCAGAGGCGCCAACCCGGAAGTCCTAAGACATGCTCCCTTTCTTACCTGTGTGGTGTGCTTCATCCTGACACCCACACAGATTTTGCAACGGCATGTTGGGGTTCTAAGATGAAAAGTGTTTGCAGTGTGCTTAAGTTTCCCTCTGTGTTCTGAGGCCAGCTGTTTGCTGTGAAGTATGTTTTCTGCATAGTTTCCCATCATCAGAAATGACTCTTGGAGCTCCAAATGCATACAACATGGAGTCAGAGACACATAGCTCCATGCTGTGTGCCTTATCATTTGTGCAGTCCCTTCCCTTTCTAGGGTTTATATACTGGTGGTGATGTGCTGTCACTGGGTGCTGCGTTACACCATATCCTATGCAATGTTGAGGCCAGGAAACGGAATGGCTTTTTCCCCCATTCATCCTGCCAGACTATTTGCACCAGGGCTGGTATAAACTATTATTATTGGTATAAACTGTTATAATTGCCACAGAGGCTTCTAAGCAGTTTACAAATATAAAAGCGATTACAAAAATAGAAACATTCAATTTAAAAACACAATAAAAGAATTCCATCAAAACATTAAAATAAACACCCAGAGTTAAAATGTACAATAAAACAAGCCAATTAGAACAGCACAACAATTAGGTCCAGTTGAAACAGCAATAAAAGAAAGAGGCTCAGATCAGTGGATGCTTATCTAAACAGGTATGTCTTCAAGAGATGGCCGAATGCCAATACTGAGGTACCTTTTAGCACAGAGAGAATTTCGCAACATTGGTGTGACCAGTGAAAAAGTCCTCCTCTGTGTTACCACAAGCCAATAACCACCAGCCTATGGCAAAATTAACAAGTTCTATTAGTGCCCTTACCAAGCAATGGAGGGAAAGTCCAGGTCTTTCAGGTAACCTGGCCCAAGGCTGTTTAGGGCTTTATATGGAAGTAGCACAACCTTAAAGCTGGATAGGTAGTTAAGCAGCAGCTATGCAGATCTGATTGCACTGGGATGTTATGTGATTGCAAAGAGGCACCTCTGACCATCTAAGCTGCAGCATTCTGGACATCTGATGATAAGATTGAAGATAAATAGGATACAATGAAAATGTTCCATCCTTGTACCACCCATGTTCTACCTATAATTCCATCCTGTTTTAGCTGTTCAGCCTGTGTATCATTCATGCTAGTGGTATATCTCAAGTTCTGCCAGCACAGCAGGGCTTTCACAAATTCTGTTTTTCTGTTTGCCAGTGTGTTTTCAGTATAGGTTGTGCCCTTAATACTGTTATAAAACCATTATAAAGCCTCATAATTCTTATAGTCTATAGACTGCTTCTTAAAAGAAGAAAATGTTAACAATGAACAATTCTTTGAGAGACTAAGGATCAAATTTAGGATGAAAAGATCAAACTTTTATCTGCCTGGAATAATTTTATTTATGGTTGAATTTAAAAAAAAATACATTTCAATGCAGCTTTTCTTTAAGAGAAGAACCAAGATGTCCTACAAAAATTAAAACAATCTAGAGTGCCCCCAACCATACATAAGATACAATCCTATTTCATGATCCTTCATTTTATGCCAGTCAATTTTGTGCAGAGAAAGGAGACCAAGGTGATAAAGGGTCTGGAAACGGTTGATGGCAGTGAATATGTTTAGCCTGGAGAAGACAGGACTGAGAAGTGACACGAGAGCTATCTTCAAATATCTGAAGCACTGTCACATAGAAGATGGAGCAAGCTCACTTTCTGCTGCTCCAGAGGGGAGCAACCAAACCAAGGGATTCAAATTACCAGAAAGATTAACTTTCTGACGGTAAAAGTTGTTTGACAATGGAATGGACTACCTCAAAAGGTGGTGGACTCTCCTTCACTTGAGATTTTTAAGCATGGCTTGGATTGCCATCTGTCAGGGATTCTTTAACTGTGATTCCGGCAATGCAGGGGATTGGAATAGATGACCCTTGGGGTCGCTTCCAATTCTACAATTCTATGATTCTATGACTATGCCAATATTTGTATTGAAGGCTGCCTACTGTAATTTACAGATGAGAAGTATTACAGTACTATATGTTAATGCAATCAGTATTGTCATTTCATGATTTCATTTGAAGCATTGCATCATAAGTTCATTCTGATGTGCACACCCTGAAGTTCGATTATGCAGTAATTTGCAAAGCTAAGGTTCTTTTATTTTAATTTGTTACATGTTAACACAATAAAGCACTCCTTTTAAAACTTTTCATTTAGACCTTTTTTGAACCACACCTCAACATGAGATTTTAATGATTTTCTCGATCTTAGTAAGATACTTACGTTTTTTTCTGTGCTCCACTAGACTGCTGGCCTGCTTTGCTGAACATTTTGCAAACCAGTTGTCTCCAAGAAGAACTGTGATCTCATTAGTGTGAACCAGTCTTCCTGGCATGAAAGCAAGGGGACCAAAAGGTACCTGTCAGAAGAACAAAGCAATGGTAAAGAAGATGAAAGGAAGTCTACCTTGTGCAATACTAAGAAACATCCAGTCCTATATCTCATCAATGGCTAGTACGAGAGCTTGCTGGCAGTCTTAAAGCTTCAGGATACCAATTGGCAGTCATGGTATAATGTAAGATTTTAATTACTCAATGACAGTGTTAATTAATCCCTAGCTTTCATGACTGTCTAATTATTTTTCTATCCATGTTTTATCATTAGCTACCCTCACAGCATTTGGCACCAAGATCCAGATCAACTGCACCACAAATATAGAGTCTGCTCAAACTTACAAAGTCAGGTCTAGGGAGCCAATCATATTCAGACATAAGAGCATAGTTAAGAGCCTGCTGGATCAGGCCAACTGCCCATTTAGTTCTGACCAACCAGATGCCCATGGGAAGCCCGAAAGCAGGAGCTGAGTGCAGTAGCACTCTCCATAATTGTGATTCCCAAAAACTGGCATTCAGAAGCATGATATCTCCAACAGTAGAAGTAAAACATAGCCAGGCATGTTTGAAGTTACAGGAGCATCTACTTAGCCAACAACCTTTTCCACGCGAGAAAGCTGGCACCTAGAAGAGACACTGGTTTCTCAGAAACTGGACATAAAATTAACTTTTAAATGGATTCATATGAGCAAACCGTTTAATGCAGATCTACCAACATCCAATGTACTGCTCTCTTGGAAGGTGCATGACAAGAGCACGTCAGGAGTCAGGGGATGGTTGGACTTTAACAGCAAGGATTGGTCTGGGTCCTACCAATCACTCTTAAATCTTACAGGACAATAATGAAACTGACCAAGCAATCAGTGTGTGGTGGTGGGGACTCTTAGGGCCAGAATAACTTCAGTTTATTTTATATTATCAAGCAAGCAATTATATATTATCAAGCTAATTTTGTAGCAAACAAGAACAAAAGTCTTTCCATGGAAACTTCCTTAATGCAACACAAGTACAAGAGCTCATTATTGTTATTATTGTTGTTATTATTTAAATATAGCTTGCTTTTATGTTCCCAGATGAGTTGCACCATAAAACCAGGAAGTAAATTAAGGACACGTGATGTGTGCACATTGCTGAGTCATGAAATTGACATTATCTTCTAATGTTCCATCCATTAGCATTTTAGTTAAGAATCCTCAAGGTAGAGAATGTTATGTGTTATTACTAATATTTTGAGCTCTGTGATTACACTGAAATACTGAATTTGAAATCTTTGACAATTAGTCCAAATTCAAAAGAATACAGATCCCAACAAGAGTAAAAGTCCAACTGAGATATCCTAGGAACAGAAGGAACAAAAAAATATCCCTTTTGGTTTCCATGAAACAAAAAACTAGCTTTTTATACAAATCAATACCCACAACTTAAAACTCAGGAAATACGATTGCTTGCTTGCTTCTCCACCTCACAGGAAATTAGTGTGTATTGCAGGTTTAATTATAGGTTTCAATAAAATAAACAGGCTCTATCAAACATGTTTGATTTTGTCTTAGTACGTCTGTCAAAAATTTGGAGATTATAATTTATTATAGATTTCAAGAAACAAGACAGGAATAGGAAAACATACATTTAAACACTGTCTATAATCAATCATTGCTAACTACAATACCTTCATTACTGTATTTATTTATTTATTTATTAAACAGATCCTGCACCTTCCACAAAAGGAGCCTAGGGCAGCAAACATATCAATACTAAAACAATTCCTTTAAAACTTCTTTAAAATACTTTAAAACCTTCTAAAAAACAGTTTAAAGACTCCTAAAAGCAATCACATACTCCCAAATTAATAATTTCAGGGTGAACAGGGACAGAACTTTCAACCATCAAATGTCTGTGTAGACAGGAATGTTTTCAAATTTCTTCTAAAAGTTAATAGGGAGGGAGACTGGATATTGACACACCTCACTAAGGAGGGCATTCCCTGTCACAGTTCTTCACCAACTGAACAATGCCTTACCTAACTGGTCTCCCACCTTTGCAAGGGTTGGAGTGGTCAGTCAGAGCCAATCCAAAGCAAGTGCAAATAGCTCTAGCACAGATATGATGTTTCAAATCTAACAACCTTTAGATGGTCACAAGCACTTCATGGGTTAATTGAATCCTTCTTGGAGCTAAGTGTAGTGCAATGTTATGTCTGCACCAGTGTTAACATTATACATCATTAGCTTAAACCATTGTCTGCAAACCCTAACCATGGTTGCATTGTACCAGGGTTGCCTATGGAAAGGGAAAGTGTGTGAAAAGGAGAAGGAAAAAAGCAGTGTACAAACCACAGGACAACTCCTGGTTAGCAGTTTGTGCAACGCTATCTGCAGTGGGCCATAATAAAAAGGGCTGCCTATAATTCCACTGAACTAAATAGTACCTACCATGATATCATAAGAGAGTCTGTCAGGCAATGTGCCAAGTCGTTCCTGAAGAGCTTCATAGTCACTCTCCACCTTCTTCCTGTTGGCAGAATTCAAACCATGTTACTTTCAATCCCAACGGACTTTAAGAACAAGGTACATAAGTTTGCTAATTACTTTTCAGTTGGGGTTTATATAAAAGCAGAGAGAGAAATTGCCATGGTTAAGAGAATGCAAAAATGGACCCTGTTGTGAATACTTTCAAGGCATTACTAAATTCCCTATTGTAAAATGGGTGTGTGAAAATAATGTGAACAATACCACAAATGTACATTGTCCATGCAGGGAAAACGATTCTTAGAAGACAGCTATCTTAAACATGATAGCGTAAGACCAAGTTCTATTGGGCTGCAATCCTATACCCATTTACCTGAGCGTAAACCCTACTGAATTCAATAGGACTTACTTCTGAGTAGAAGTATATATATCTCAAGAGACAGACTTGTCATTTGTGATTTGGGACTCATTTCTTAAGGATGGCATATCTGGCTGTTTTGGAGGTTTGATGTTTAAATCAATAGAATTACAAATGAATTTTAAAGGGGTTTGTGCAGGGAAGAGATAAAAGGTCTTCATTTTGTGCAACTGTTCTCTTTGCCTGGCATGATCACAACACAGTCTGCAAGGCAGTAAGAGACAACAACTGCAGTGAAAAGATGATGCTTAGCCCATTCAGCTAAAACCATTTACCTTGAGCCATAGCTTTGCGGATGGGTGCTGGGCACAGTGCCTATCAGGTCAATAGATTCCTTACTCTATACTCGTGCTTCCCTACTTATAAATATTTTAAACAAATAAAATAAATAAACTGACCACCTAGGTTACTAGACTGAGGGAAGAAACAGGCAGATCATGATAAGGCCTTAACCAACACAACACAGAATCAGACATTCCCAGGAAATCAGATCTGTGACACTCAATCTGTAAAACTATGGGTACATTAATACAAAACTTAGAACTGAATACCTGAAAAGGATGGGAGTGGTAAGTTGCACAAAAGCCACAGTAACAGTACTATGCCTGTGTGTGAGAGCAAGGCCCCCTTACCATATAGAGGAATATGTGGGGACCTTTTAAATTGTTGTTTTGAAAGTGCTTTTCAAAATATTTTATAGTGATATTTTATCCTGAGAACGTTTCTGGCTGTGTATGTCAAAATATTTGCAAAACTCATCTACCTTCCACTTTCTTGTGCATTTTGGTTGCCTGTTTGCATCCACTGTTGCCATGATCCACTACTGCTTTGAGTGAGAGATGGAGACCAGGGACTAAACCTCCTTCGCCCAAGCAACCATGGTGATGCCCCTGCCTTGCCACTTTACACTGGCAATTCCACTCCCTGATAGCACTGCATGGCAAGACTTTCATCCTATATAACTCATTTCATGCAGCTATGCATAACCAGTTGGCGCAGCATAGGGATGCACATTCAGATGAGCACCCAATTTTAGAAAGGAGCAGAGGAAGCTGCGTTATGGAAGGCCACACTATTGGTCCATCTAGCTCAGCCCTGTCAACTCTGAATGGATGTGACTCTTTCAGATTCTCAAGCAGAGATCTTTTTATTTTATAGTGGGCACCACTATAATATCCATCTTATTGGAAATTAATGTGGTTTCTGAATTTTAAACATTAGCAAAGCATAATAGTTTTAGACCATTTTCTACAAACCAATAGTCACAATTTAATATGATGAGGTGTAAAGATGGCCTTGATTCCCCTTTCCCCCCATTCTTCTTATCCATGGCTTGCAACTTATGTGCTTTTAAACTATTTTTAAAAACCCAAACATTTTATTACACACACGAACTATAAATTATTTGCACAGAGGTCTTTCGGGCATGAAGAAAAAGCCTCTTAAAATAAATTTAAAATATTATATGCTTGATGGTGTATAACCAAAGTTTAATCTCTCCACTAAAAGGGGCAGTTGCTGTGATTTTGCAATAACCCTGCAGACAATAATCAAGAAGGCTCCTGTTGTTCTCTCCGTAAAATCCTGGTAAACGCAGCATGGATGTAGCATAATTTGGTATCTGTTAAGATCAAGTGTTATCTCTCTATAACTCATACAAAATCGTTCACCATTAAATATACCTTTTCCTGTCAGATACTCATATGAAACTTTCATTTACCCAAGATGGTTCCTATTAACTAAAAAAGCATCACATTAAAAGAGCAACAAAGACAGGCCAGGGATAATATTTTAAGGGATAATAATCTCTCTGAAGTCTCACGTTTACCTAAGGCTTTAAACTAATATATTTTCATTGCAATTGGATAAAATGGGAAAAGGCCATTATCTATCTTGAAGCCAATGGACCCCTTTATAAATTGCAGACCTGATTTTTCAAAGTTCTTCTTATCCACACGTTTTGGATACTTCCCAAGACCATTTCAGTGCCCAACCACACTGCATTTTACTGTCACTTTAGCTTTCTTGGAACAGAAACAAAAATATATAGTTGTGCTTTGTAGATTTATAGACTTAAGCCTTTCTATATGATTACTCTGGGTGGGGAAAGGGGGAATTAGTGTGTGTCATTTTAAAGAGACATGCAGATTTAAAGTATGATTATATAGTGCATTAGAGCATCACAGAAATGCAGAGGGTGCATTTCAATAAGCCAGGACAAGATCAAAATTATGTACCAAAATATAGCATTATTTGAATTTGGTCCATTTTCCAAAAACTATACGCATTGCACTTTTCTAAACACACACATAGAGTATTTTATTGGTATTTTAGGCATGCAAGCAAACATTTTTCACTTACCAGTGCTGAATTTTTTCTTGGCAGCTAGTGACCACCTGTCATTAAAACAGATAACTGCTCATGAAAAAACAAGGCTAAGCACACAGCTGCAAACTCAATGTTTCAGAAACTAGAGCAGACGCTTTACAGATCTGGTGGCGTCTCACTATACATTTTTATTTGTCAGCGCAAAGGCGCGCGAACGTTCGTTCTTAAGCAGCCCACTTTATCACAATGCTCTAATCCAAACTGATAACCATAGAATAAATTACACCTTCCCCAACTCATATTTTGATACAATGCATGCTCCATAACGACGAGATGACACATGATACAAGATAAAACCAGTATTTTGTACAATCTACACATCTGTTTTCAATGTTACATGCTTTGCAGAATAAAGCAAATATAATTTATAAGAGGAGTGCATGTTTGCTGTTTGTTTAAAACAGAATCACCCATAAAAACATTTTTCTTCATTAATACAACTCTAAACTGTAATCTGACCTTCAGTTTCACCCTGGTGCAATAAACATCTGATTAATCATATAAAAAAACAATGTGAACTTTGATTACAATTTGAGAAACATAATATATACACATACACAAAAGTGAATATTATAACATCCATCAATTTACAGACTTCTGGGAAGAGGAATATTATTTAATCCAAAATACATTAGAAGACCAGGTTCTTGTCACTATTTAAACAATAAAAAAAACCCCACAAAACACATGAAAGTTTTAGATCCCACTATTTACACTACCAACATTTTAAAGCATTCAAATATGATAAACACATTCTGGGCTTTGAACACTAATAATAAATAATAATAGTAATGACAATACCCGAGTTCAAAACTCCCTCACAGTAACAAAGGAATCTATTCACATATACAAGGTATGGGAGGAGAGGGTTTTACCATTCCCTTTATCGTATCTTGGAGGTATAATGTATATATAAGAGCTGTTCCAGTTGTTCTCAAGATAGTGGGACACATTTGTGGAAGGAGAGAAGAGTGTTTCTGGTATTCATCAAACTAAATGCACACACAAAACCATACTTAAATTGTTAACAGTATAAAGCTGCATTGCCTCTGAATAGTTTACAAAACAATGTGAACACAGGAGACGGAGTTACGATCCTTGTTGGTCAGTGAGTCATTATCTAATACAGGGGTTGCCAATGTAGTAACCTCCAGATGTTTTGGACAACAACCCCCATCAGGTCCAGCCAGCAAGGCCAATGGTCAGGGATGATGGGAGTTGTAGTCCATAACATCTGGAGGACACCACATTGACTACCCCAATCTAATAAATGCCTGTCTCACATAATGGTGACAGCAGCACTTTCTCAAGTACAAAATATTATATCATGTGCTCCTGGGAAATGAGCTATCTAAACAACATAAATACAACTTTGAAGGAAGTTGGTAAGACTATATGCAACATATGAGAAACAATAGGTAATCAGTTGTGCTGAAAGGTCTTTGGCCCCTTAAAATGTGTGCATGCATCTAAAGACGCAATCAGGAATGGGACCACAACATGTAAGCAAGGGGATTTACTCTTCCCCGCCCCCCCCCCCGCACGGCAGCCCCCATAAAAATAATTTTCCCCATCTCCCAAACTGCTACAGTGAAACCTCGGTTCTCGAACGGCTCTGTTTTCAAACATTTCAGTTCCTGAACGCCAAAAACGCAGAAGTAAATGCTCTGGTTTTCGAACATTTTTTGGAACCTGAACATCCTACGCAGCTTCCATTTTGAGTTTCCCTATTGAATTGAGGCTTCCGCTTTCAGTTTTCGGAAGTCGAATGGTTTTCCAGAACGTTTTACGTTTGAAAACCGATGTCCCACTGTATTTTCACCCAGAGGGAAGTTACAGATTCAAATAGCTCCCTCAACTATTGTCTGTTACGAACTGCAGGTGACACTTCTGAACATGGATAGGGACTCTTCAGCACTCTGAATCTCCTTCTTTCCATCGCAGTTCTTGTACCTCCACTCCCAAAATGCTTCTTCATAAGGTAAGAAATGCTCCAGTAGCCAAAGCAATAAAAAGAAGGTATGTTCAGTAGAGGAAATACAGAGTGTCCCAGCTAGGGAGCAGAAGGGTTTGCATAGATGCAAATAGCTCTATGGACCACAGACTGTATATCAGAAGCAAACATATACCAATTTTACTCTGAGGATTGTGAAACCTCTGCATGTAGAAGGAACTTAATAAAGTAACTCATACTTATTTCCGATCTGAATATAGAGTTTCACAAATCATCTTTACAAATATTTGTTTCTCATGTACCCACAAACAAGCTAACATGTGAAAGCAACTACTGGGAACATTTGCCAGAAAAATAATGTTTTA
The DNA here is from genome assembly GCF_964106645.2 of Podarcis pityusensis. NCBI lineage: Eukaryota > Metazoa > Chordata > Lepidosauria > Squamata > Lacertidae > Podarcis > Podarcis pityusensis. The sequence continues at coordinate 59,886,709 of NC_138033.1, read as the reverse complement.
TCTTCAATGTTCCATGAAAGCACAGGTGTAGATGGTTTCTTTGTAAAGAGGGACTGATGGGGCTTGGCAAAACTATGAAGATTTGGCTTATATTCAGATACTCCAAGGTAGATTGTAGACTCAGCCTGAGTGAAGTTTGCACAATCCACTTAAAAATGTAAAGCAATATTACTTTCATAAAATCCCATCAATTTGTTGTAAGCTTGTCATTTTTGTACATGAAGAGGCAGAAAGAATCATCCTATTCTATGCCATACACTATAAAAATTGTGTATCTGAAAACAAATGTAGCTGACATAGATGTGTTCTACTGTATTTAATTTTTCCCCTTCTAAAATCAGAGTTCCTTAATAGATTTTTTGGAAAAGAATGAGGCAACTATTCATTACTTCCAGCAGAATAAATCAAAATAAGAATTTAATGTCCTCAGATAAGAGCTGTTGTAGCTCATTGGTTGGTCTAGCATTGTTGCCAAGATAATAAACTACAATCTAGGAGGTTGCTGGTTCAAATCTTGCCTCAGCTGCAAGCCACTGACTCCATTTCAGACACCCTGTAAATGGATTTTAGGTTTATGCATTTCCTCCTCTCTCTCTCTTAGTGATTCACCATAACTTCTTCCATGTAGTCAACCACAATATCGAAACTACGCAAACAATGGTTACCACAAACCATAGTTTGTCATAGCTAGTGCACAAATTGTGGTTTCAGATTTGGATGGGGGGGCGGGACTAGGGCGAACAATATTTACGGCAAACTAAATTCAGAATCAGGAAGTAAGGGACAGAATCAAAGTGCATGAAGAAATCAGAAAGTAGGTAGCATACAAACCCAAGTTTGAGAAATACTGATGCCACTGACCGGCAGTGGCTCTGCAGGGATTCAGGTAGGAGTCTCTCGCAGCCTCACCTGGAGATGCCATTGAGGACTGAGCCTGGGACATTCTGCATGCGGGATGGAAGCTCTGCTAGTGAGCTGTGGCCCTTCCTCCCTACCCCGCCTGCTACTCCTCTTCCTCCCACTACACTGAATCAGCTCAGCCACATGGGAGCACACAGTAATGTTTTCTTGCTAGAGTGGCTTTTTCTTGCTACAGTGGTGATTCCAACTAAATATCAGGAAGAACTTTCTGACAGTAAGAGCTTCTTTGACAATGGAAGAGACTCTCAGAAGAGGTGGTGGACTCTCCTTCCTAGGAGGATTTTAAACAGAGGTTGGATGACCATCTGTCATGTATGATTCCTGCATGGCAGGGGGTTTGACTAGATAACCCTTGGGGTTTCTTCAAACTCTACAATTCTATGATCCTATGAAACTCAAAGTATATTCACAGCATGAATGACCTGGCTGATTTCTCGACATTATGGGGCTAGTAACACTGGCCTACCTTACAGGACTGTAATAAGGATTACTAGAATAATATGCTACATAAATACTGCCATTACTACTACTACTGTTATGGGCTGTTTAATGAAAAGGTTTGGGAAGTTGGCATTGAACAACACTAAAAATGTTTATGAAACCTTTTAAGAAAGTTCCAGCTCAAGTGCCCCATTTCCAGAAAGGGAAACAGGAAGCTTTCCATTCCCAATGCATGACTTTCCAAGCATGAAGTGAGCTAAAGGCACAAAAGCAAAACCCCTGCAAACCGTGAAGTGCAGCGTGTTCATTAACCTCTACATGATAATCCTTTCGTAGCTGCATATTAACTAGTTACATATTCATAATCATTTACATTATTTAGAAGACCTTCTATGAAAATTTCCAGGCGATATCCATTAGCTACAATGTTAAAGGTTACTCAAGATAGTCTGCTTAATGTTTCCAGGAAGCTTTTTTTAATTAGTAAATATGTAAATTGGAAGCATATGCTTTTTTTGCCTTTTTTTAGTATTTTTTTTCCTTGGAAGAAAAAATGGGCCATCAGTAGAAAAGCACATGGACATATGCTGTTTTCATCAACCCTTAGCCCCTTAAGACAAAAATCAATAACACCAATCTATTTTAAATTTCATATTCTTCCTTTTGATATTTCCCATAAAGGGATATGGAAGAGCAGTCGGAAGAAAAATATGCCCCAGCCCCATCATAGGAGGTTGTCTTTCTACCAAGACAGAAGAATGGTTCATCTAGGTCAGTGACAGATTGGTGGTGGCTCTCCAGACAGGACTCCTTCCCAGTGGAAAAAAAAAAAAAAAGGCTGTTTCAGGCTCGTCATCTATACACAGTACAGTCTAATTACATACACATTTTTTGTGATGCATATCCCACTGAATTCAGTAGGGCCTACTCCTAGATACTCCTAGATAAGTATTCATAGGGCTGCAGCTTTGAGCATATTTAGTGCCTTAACACTATCACTACTATCACTCTCAAGTATGTACATAAAGAGCAAATTAAAAAGCAATGGGTAAAGTACATAGCAAAAAGCAGGGAGCAGCTACCATCGAAGAAAATGGCAGCTACATTTCTGCTCAACCCATCAGCTATCATGGTAGCATGGACACAATAATAAATTATATTCTGACTGGCAGGGTTCCTCCCTCCTGTAAAATGGCTCATGAAGCCACACTTGCTGAAATGTATGAAGCGATTTATTTGATTTTTTTAATTCTACCTTTTCCTGAGGATTCAAGCACAGGTTGCCTTAAAGGAGGAACATGAATCCAGGAGTCAGTACCCAAGAGTCCAGCCTGGTCTGTGACATACTTAAACTGAAATAGTGTTATACACATAGCCAGGGTTATTTGGTGGGGTGGGTATAGAAAAGCATTTAGAACTCCTGAGACAATTAGTGACCTCCAATTATCATGGTGTGCATGATCATAAAATACCTAACCAGAACTTCAAATGAAATTTGTGATTGAGTCCCAAATAAATCTCAACTAGTTTAACAGCTTGTTTTGCGGGTAAAAGTTCAGTTTGGTGCCCAATGTCATATCCTTTGCTTGTAGGACAGCCTGCTTGAGAATGATGTAATGGTTTTCAAACCATAGTTTTACCTAATGGTACAAGATCAAGTAGCTATTCAGAAATAGTAGTTAATGCTCAAGCATTGTGTTTGCAACAGAACCTGACTTATGTCTCCTCTTGGTATAAATGATATACAGTGGTACGTCTGTTTTCGAACAGCTTAGTTCCAGAACAACTTGGAATCTGAATGCTGCAAACCCAGAAGTAGGTGTTCCGGTTTTCGAACTTTGCCCCAGAAGTTGAACGTGCTCCTGAGCTTCCATTTTTACTGTTGCGCAGCTCATTTGAGTCCCCATCATTGTAATTTAAGCCTTTTTCCTCCCACTTCTGCCCTTGCACCACTCATTTGAGTCCCCACCATTGTAATTTAAGCCTTCTGTTTCTGATTGCAGTGTTCTGAGGTGATATTTGGTACTTTTGTTTTTGCTGTTTTTTGCGTTTTTGTTTGTGTGGCTTTTTCATTTTTGTGACTGTGGCTTGTTTTTCGTTTTATGACTATCATCAGTGCAGGTAAGAAAAAAAATTAATTTTAATTTTTATCATCTACAATACTGTTATTTATTTTATAACACTGACTATTGCTTTCATTTTATGGATCAATGGTCTTGTTAGATAGTAAAATTCATGTTAAATTGCTGTTTTAGGGGTTGTTTTTAAAAGTCTGGAACGTATTAATCCATTTGGCATTACTTTCTATGGGAAAGTGCGCCTTGGTTTTGGAACGCTTTGGTTTTGGAACAGACTTCCGGAACGGATTAAGTTTGAGAACCAAGGTACCATTGTATGTGCTTGCAAACATGAGATTATAGTGCTATATTTGAATACTGACATTTTTAAATAAAATGTAGATTACTGTATTTACGAATACCTGATGCGTCATCAATTCTAATGCACACCTAAATTTTCAAAACCTTGAAACCAAAAAGTATTTGCTGACAAATGTAAATGTGCCATCAAATCTAATGTGCACCCTAATTTCTGTGATGTAATTTGGCCAAAAAAGGTGTGAATTACATTCAAGTAAATACGGAATTAACTACACACACAGCAAACCTAGCATTATCCAGCACTAAACCAGAGGTAGCCACTGTGGTGCCGTCCAGATGTTTTTTGGACTACAGCTCCCATAAGCCCTGACCACCAGCCATACTATTAAAACAGAATACTGTACATATTGATATGCATTTGAATGTGCAAAAGAAACAAAGCCAGATAAGCATTTCTGCTCTGGGCCAACAAATAATATAATGAAATATAATTGTTCCTTCAGGTGTTGATTCAGAACAATATTCTTGTCTATACAGCAACTGCATCTAGAGTTTTAAACATACCACTCTCTTTTTATCTATATTAATGCTGTTTAGGGGCCACAAGGGGGCACCATCATGTGAATCACCACCAATATATGCAAGCAATTGCCCAAGTTCTGTGTAACAACCACAATTTATCATCCAACTGCCCATGCTTTAATGCAGTTTCAGTTCTTCAAATTCAAACTTTCCACATAACGAAAGCAAGGTGGGTGGGGTGGAATAAACCACACCAATTATACTTTCAGGGGGAAATGATAAATGTATCCTTTTATAACTTGCAGCTTTAGAAATTAGAGTTGGAATTTATCAAGTTCTACCCACTGAATTCAATGGGATATACTCCCAAATAACTGTAGGCAGAATCTCAACTTTCTATTTGAAATTAACCCAAGAGAACGTAGAAGTGGATGCAGTCAAGACAAGACTGAAAGGCTATTTGATTTCTACTTCAACAATGAAATCAACTTTTATTTTATCATTTCTACACAAGGGGAACTCACACCAGCGTTTGAAACTCCCATTGTTCTAGGTGCATTTTGTGACTGGGAATTTCATTCCCACAAGCAGTTTCTGAGCTCTGGGTGCAGTACTGCACCTAAGATTTCAGTTTAAAACTGCAGAGTGGAAGGAAAGAAGGACCTTTTTCTGCCTTCCCACTTTCAGCTACTCTCTGAAGACCCTCTTAAGAATATTAGGGGGGTAGGCAGGGGAAGGACTTGTCCATGTGAAAATGAACATAATATTTTAGCTGAAGTTAATTCATTTTCAGGTTTGTATTCTTGTTTAAAAGAAGTGCACCTAGACATTCTGCTGTTGCACCCATAACCTAGGTTTAAGGTGTCATTTAGCTCCTAGCTTTCATATCTCAGTTTCTAACAATGACTCACATGCATATGTCTCATTTAAAAAAGAACTATATTCCCTGTGATGGACTTTTCTTGAATGAATACAAGTTATTCCTTAATTAGAAGTCATAATCAACCTTCATATAAACTTTCTTAAACATACATTGGCAATGTTATCTTAGGATAGTAGAATGTCCCAAACGAAGCCATGTGTCAGGAGAGAAGCACTTTGATCTGCTTCCCTGGATCAGCTGCTGCTTAAAAAAACCATGGGACATTTTTAACATTGGCTAAAACAAAAAAGGATAGGCAAAACATCAATAGATTTTAGGGGTGCACACTCAGAGGATGACCTCCAAACCATCCTAAATTTATTCACAGCTTATGAAAAGCTTGGCCTATCACTCAACATCCAAAAAACCAAAGTGTGCTGCACCAACAAGCACAAAGCAACCTCTCTGGAGCACCACAAATCCAACTCAATGGTGTAACACTGGAAAGTGTCGATCACTGCTCCTACCTGGGCAGTTATCTTCCCACAAGGACCAACACTGATGCCGAAATCCAGCATCACCTGAGCTCTGTCTTTGAGGATCAGGACATTCACAGGGAAACAAAAATGCTTCTTTTCAAAGCTATTGTACTACCAACCTTACTGTATGCTTGTGAAACATGGACCACTTTAAAATGCCATCTCCAATTCCTCGAAAAATTCCATCAACAGTGCGTCCGAAAAAAAATTACATATCACTTGGGAAGACAGGCAAACTAATGCCAGTGTACTGGAAAAAGCAAAGATCACCAGTGTCGAAGCAATGATTCTTCAACATCAGCTTCGTTGGACTGGTTGTGTTGTTCGGATGCCTGATAATCGTCTTCCAAAGCAACCACTCTATTCTGAACTTAAAAATGGAAAGCGTAATGCTGGTGGTCAACAAAAGAGGTTTAAAGACTCTCTCAAGGCAAATCTTTAAAAGTGTAATATAAACACTGACAATTGGGAAACACTGGCCTGCGGGTGCTCCAATTGGAGAACAGCCTTTACCAAAGGTGTAATGGACTTTGAAGAAGCTCGAAATCAGGATGAAAGGGGGAAACCTACTAAGAGGAAGGCATGTTTGGCAAACCCTCACCATGATTAACTCCTTTCCAAAAACCTATGACCCCATTGTGGAAGGATGTGTGGATTCAGAATTGGCCTCCACAGTCACTTATGGACTCACTGTTAAGACTGCATTCATGGAAGACAATCTTACTTGGCTATGAGTGATTGCCAAAGAAGAAGGTATGCAGTTAAAATTTGGAATTTGTTTACCACATTGCAGGTGACACTATCCTAGAAAGAGGGCTATTTCTGTATAAATTCTGAAATGATAAATACTGTACATTCATGGTGAATTTCAACCCTGGTTTTGGTGAGAAGATGTGTATCATATATTCAACCCCCTAACTTATTTCTGAATGTTCAGTTTGCTTTGTTTGCTCAATCTGTATTTTATTTTTGAAATGTTAGTATGCTGCTTGGAGCAACTAGAAAAGCTGTAAATCAATGTTTTGGGTTCAAAATAAAGAGTACAAAACATGAAACTGAACCAACATTATTACAGCATTTATACACAGGGATATCAGTCTGCAAACAAAATTTCTGAGAAACTAAGATATTCAGGTCAAACTAAGCATATTTGCTCAAAAGTAAGCCCCAGTGCGTGTAATGGAACCTATTTCCCTAGAAAGAGCTAATAGAATTGCAACTTTAATGGCTTTCTGGAAAGCTTGATCTAACTGTAACTCTGACAACAACTTTTCCTAAGGCCTGCAGCAAAGCACAAGCATTCAGCATAAACTTCCTCATCTATAAAATGGGAAGAAGTGGTTTAGAAATATTATGTACCATTAGAAAAGTTACCTAATTATGAGTAAACAGCACAACTTGAGGCTGTTTAACCTTGAATTACACTCCACATTAAGCATCTTATTTAAATCATGCTTCCATTTATTAACAGAAAAATGAAGGCAGCGGTAGCACTCAAGAATGTGATTACAATTCCTTAAATTTCATGTTCATGTGAATGTTGGAGTCCAACCACAGGATACCTCTTGTACAGGTGAAGGAAGTAAATGTGGTGTTAACACAAAGTAAAAAATACACTGAAATACCAATTATTTTCCATTAGGAGTACTGAGAATTGATATATCTTCAGTATAAACATGTTTAACACCTGACACCAAGCCTTGGTTCTTGCTGAAGTGCTGGATTTGTATCTGGGCTATATCACCTCATACAGCCAGAGGGGGCTTACATGACACCCATCTATCATAGAAAACAAGGCTAATTTAGCACATGTAATGAATGAATGTAATGAATCATTTGTGTACTCAAGAATATTCAGCCTGCAAGCCCCTGCCAGCTGTATAAAGTGGTATTGCCTAGATGTAATTACTTCAGGGAAAACTGGACCTAAAGCAAAGCATGTTAAAGAGCTAAGATTGACATTCTGGCCACCAAAATAGTACAAAATGATAAACTCCAGCTACTATGTGCAACATGATGATAAGTTGAAATAGTATATAAAGCATACCAGAAACACCCACATATAGATAAGTTGTTCTCAGGTGGGTCAAATATTTGACGCTGGTAATGGCTATGTTACAGGCTGCAACTCAGTCATGTGCATGGAACTGTCCATGTTCACATAAGGGCTTTTGACTTTAATGGTTTTTCTAGTCTAGTCCTGTTTAATATATACATTTCAAAGGGACTCAGATGTTTAGAGTCCTTGTCTACCAAGATAGAAAACTATAATCTATCACACTTATACTGAGCAGGATGCCTCATTTCAGTTGGTGATAGCTGAGATATACAGCTCATCTCCATGCTAATCATTATTTTGACTAACATACAATAGTGCTTATCTATGTATCTCCAGACCTGGTGTGTATGTTCCATCACACTCTCATACACACACATAAAAACCCACCTACCACCCAAACAGATGTTTTGTTGGAAATGTGTTTATTAGAATAATCTTGTGCTGGTTTACTAATACAGAGGCACTGGATTGCTTCCAGTTGTTTCTCTACAGGACATCCTTACCAGCCCGACACCCAATACTGTATTGCATATGATGGCAGATGACCATGGCTTGTGAGGAACAGTCTCATAGGTTGAATTGGGAACTGTGCCAAGCCAAATTGTTTATTAGGCCCACAGACTGGCGGTTTGCAATGCTGCTTTAAATCTGATGCTTTCGTTCTCATATGCTGGGGTAGCTAATGTGGTACCCTCCGACTATTATTGGATTACAACTTGCAACAGTCCTGACCATGCTGCCTGGGCCTGATGTACATTATACTTCAACGACATCTGGTAGACGCCGCATTGCTACCTCTGCCATATGTCCTGAAGAAGGGGAGACTACTGTGCACTTTTTTTTAATAAACTGCAGTTTTCCATCATGTCCGAACTCTGAACACTGTGAGTTAAGCTAAGATAATTTTTGGACATAACACTAAACTACAGCATTTTGAATTTGAACCAATACAAGCCTTGGATTTATGCATTCTGTCCTCCAAGTGCAGCTGGAAGGATCAGCTTTTAAACTAACCAGATTTTCTATAGTCAGCTGAAATGAAAAGGTTTAAGAATGATTTATAATCTTGGTTTGTTCACCAACCATAGTTTATACTAACCAAAGTTCCATGAGTTCAAACATAATGGAGACTCTTGTTAGTTTAAAAGCAAATGCTTCTGATCTCTTCCTCACAGCCTGCCAGAGAGGGAGCAGGTGAGTCCAGGCCAGCTAACACACACAATGCTGAACTGCAGTTTGAACATAATGCTAAACTGGACCCATGGTTAGCTTACAAACTAGTATCTAAAAGTACAATTGGATCCTTATCTGTGAAAACAATTAGGATACACCACAATTTATCTCATCTGGATGTAAATAGAAGGTGCAGTTTATTCAAAATGGAAAGTGAAAACGTTCAGTCTATTACCCTGACATGCACAAGAGGGGGATTGACTGAGTGAGTTCAAGGCTTACCACAGCTTGTTTTTGTAACTGTTGTTATTATTCATTCATTTCCAAATAGCAAACGGATAAAATATATCTACACTATGTACAGAAACAAAACAAATAAAACTGAATCAAAATACATTAAAGAAACAGAAAGAAGTACAGATTGGGTTACCCGACAACAAGGGCATAAAAACAGTAAATCATTTTCATAAGGCGACTTGCTGAAATAATGAAGTCTGAAGTTCATGCCTAAAACAAATTACAACTGGTGCCAGATTTGATTGCACTGGGTAGAGTTCCCTAACCCTAGCGCTACCACACTAAATTCACGCGCTCTTGTTGATGGTCTGACATGCCAGGCACCTCCAGATGTTCCTTGGTAGCATATCACAAAGATCAGGGAAGTGCATAGAGACTAAGGCAGCCTTTTATGTACATAGGCTCCAGGTTGTTTAGGGGTTTATACTCTAACAATGTACTGGCAGCTCTCTCAACACAGGTGTTATATGTTATCAGTTCCCCAGTGCACAACAGCAACCAGACTGCAGCTTCCAAACCAGTCTCAAGGGCAATGACAAACTGGTTTATTTTATATATGAAGTGAGTCTGCAGCTCTTACTTCAGTAAATAGACTTAAGTACTGGGCTGTGAAAGATTCAAAATTCTGAAGAGAACTAATATATTTTGTGAAATTCTCCTATTTTATTTTTTAAAAATCCCTTTTAAAAACAGCACTGAAAAATGTAAAGCTACACATATTGATGGCAAAGAAAAGCTTTCTGACCTATAAAACAGCCTTTTCCTCTAGCTTCTCAATGGACAATCTTGGGAAAAATGCACTATGTGTAAGTTACCAGTAGTTTAACAAACATGAAGATTCACAGATCCATGTCCTTGACCTTATATTTTTCATATGCAAACAAGTGAACTTGATGTTCCAAGAACGCAAACTATTCTCCCAAGTTTCTCTCTGCAAAAACATAAGAAACTTTTTAAAAGTACAAGTACTCTCAGGTAAATGTCGTTACTAGATGTTCTCTGATAATGTATTTCTGTCTCTGAGCTGAACAGTGAAAATTAAATAGAACAGCTGTACCTAACTATCCCCTCTACAAATTATCACCAGATTTTTCCAATAGGTAAGCAGTCCTTTTAATAAACATTTGAAGCTGCTGAACACCACAAGCTCAACAGTAAGACATTGCAACCCATCCTAAGACTAGAATCAGTCCCATTCTGTTAGAAGGGACAAATAATATACCAGCTTCCTCAATGGCTGTGCTGGTGGAAGCTGTAGTCCAAAACATCTGGAGGGCACCAGGCTGGGAAAGCTGCCATGGGTGGGGTGGGGAATTCACACTGTATATGCATAAAACTGCTGTCCAGTCTGCAATCTGCTACATTGGGCAGATGCCTTAAAGCAGCAATCCTTCCATATGTGGGCTGCCTACTAGCCTTAACAAGTTACAAAAGTATCCCCAAGACCATAGCTCATTTGAGTTAACACCACAGCAGTTAATTTTAGTGGAACGCTTCTTCTGAACCAATAACCTACTCTTATTTTTGCTCCCTCTGGTTTCTTTTCAAATAATGGTGTCTCACATGCGTGTTAATCACTTGATTATTGCAGCAACCTAAGTTAGTAGTTTGTATGTGTGAAGAAGAGCCATGTGATATCCAGTTCTACTGACAGCCCCTCAGGCATTCTGCTTCTTACTGAAATCCATTCATACTTTCTTCAAGTCATGAAATGATTAAGAGGCATCACTTCCAGGCGTGGGGGTAGGATGGGGTAGGTTCACTCTTGAGTTTTGGATCAAATTTAATTTGACTCTGTGCCTCTATATACGGACTCAACATTTTGGAGAAAACTGGGCATGTTTGCTACATATTATGGAACTTATTTACACAACAGATTGTAATGACCTGAAAACAGCCCAGATGGTACAGCAGTAAGCATATGGGGAACCTTTCCTTAAGTGATTCTGAAGTGATTTGATTTAAAAGAAATAAAGCACAAAAATAGCATATTAGTGATTTTTAGTTTGGATAGAACTCCAGTGAGAAGTTAGACCATTTATGCCTATAACTGAATGCCAAGGGGTCATGATAAATGAATGAACCTTCCCATAAACATAGGACATATTTCTTTTTCAGGTGCTAGATTTTTTTTTATTAGAGAAAGGTTAAAAAGCTGGTGAATCCTTTTGTTTTACCCCTTTATCTATTTTAAAAGATTTATACCTTGCCTTTCAAAATAAATTAATCCCCAAAGCAGCTTATAAAAGATTATACAACTCAATACATAGCTATTAACCCATCTTGATGGTGGGACAGCTAAAAGCGACACAGAGAGAACAGAAGGTTAAAGACTTCCCCAAGCTCTTTGGCATTCCTGCCACTGCCTGTAGCAAGCCAAGGGCAAATGCACCTCGCCAAGAAGTGAGGGCATTACGTATCACTTGGGAGTGGGCTTCTCACATAGAGCAGATGGAAAAGTGACCCCTGGAGTCAGGTGCTGGATTGTCAATGGATATGCCAGTGGAAACCATGTTAAACCCTCTTCTCAGCTCTCTGGGATTCTTGCTACTCTTGTCTAATTAACACCTATTTCATGTAATAACTTGTAGCCATTTTGAGCATTGTGATGCCACCACTACTATAGCTTACTATTGTTTAATATTGTTAATGCTAACATTTTAAACTGTAACAGAACAAAATAACCCCAACTATATCAGATCTCTATGATTAAACATAGCAGAAGGGGCTCTCTTCACCCTTACTTGTACAATGCTGGGAACAAGAATCTATCCTCTTGCAAGACAAATAAAATGTAAATTTTTCCCAAAGTTATCAGTGCAATACAAAACCAAAAAAGTCATATTTTCACCCCATCCAAAGTGTCTTAAAAACATCTCATAGGGATGGATAACTAATGTATTCTGCTCACCTCACTAGGGATTGTGGGCAGGAAAATAGAATGTAATAGCACTTCAACAGGAGACACTAAGCCATCTGCAAATGCTGCTTTTTCTATTATTTCTGCTGCATTCTCCCACACTAGCTGACCTGGTGTTTGTCTATACAGTAGTCCTGTACAACATGCAAAGGGATTCAAAGAACTGTAATATATAGGGAGCTCCTCTGCTCCACTTAAGTTACTTTTCAGTGTTTGTGCAAGCACATGTAGAAAGTACAAACAAAAAAACAGCGACCCTATGATGGGCGAGCCAAGTCCTATTCCTCTAAAACACAATTAGTTTCCAGTGTAAACCACACTTTCTGCAGAAATGGCCAGTCATGCGGAGGCCCAGTTGATGTTGCTTATCCCATATGAAAGAGGTGAAAAGATATGAACCAAGCCTGAGCATGACTGATGATCATGTGGATGGTTCAGTGCACAGTCAAGGTTGTGCAATGGAGTGAAGCTGCTTGCACCACTTCACCGCCACACTGTACCACAGCAACTTCTCCCACTGAATGTATGAACCATGGTAATGTCTTTCCAAAGTAAAGTGGTGTGCTTTTTCTGCCTTGTTCCCCATGTGGTAGTCCTATCATACCCTCACAGCATGTTGTATATGATTTCCTGATAGCCAGAATAAGCACAGGACTTCCAATCTGTCCAGCCTGAAGACAACCATTGGTCAGTTTATCCCCATCATTCAGCTCTGTTTTACTCCTAGAGTAACATGTGGGATAGGCAACAATATATTGCTGTGTCCTCACTTTCAAACAGGAACACTCCTGTTCAGGGTTCCAGTCAGTCAGCCATATCACTCCTACAGAATACCCTAAGTCAGAGGTTTTCAACCTTTCTGAGTCCCTGGCTCAGTCCCTTGACCAACTACATTCTTTCTGCAGCACCCCTGTAGGGCTCAGGACCCTAGTTATGTCACCCCTTCCCTGCAGAGCTGGCTGTTGTTTTGCAAGCCCCCTCCTTAGAGGCTGGCCCCTCTCACTGTCCTCGGAGCTTGCATACCGGTAACCTCCTCTGGCTGACATCCAGACAGACCAGAGAGATTTTGATAGGTGATGTCAACAAGCTGGCTGTTTGCAGCTGCGATGTTTCCATATACTGACACTGGCAGCCCCTCACCCTTTCTCGAATACCTTCTCTTATAGAGTGTTCCCTCAGTCACCTGTCCTCTCCCCTCTCCTTGGGATTCCTCTGGGCAGCCGCAGCTGCCGCCCCTGGTCTCTGAGCTGCCCCCCTGCCCCAAAGAGAGGTGCCTTCTCACACTGCCCCACAGAGACCTGAGAAGCACCCCCTGGCCAGCTCCAGAAGCACCATTCACCCGCAGAGCTTGTCGCCAGGGCTGCTGCAACAAACAGCTGCAGCTGTTTGTTGCAGCAGCCCTGCAACCCATTCTGTGGCCCCCTTTGTGTTTCTCTTTCCAAACTGACACTCAAAAGTTCTGTAGCTACTGAACATGCTCAACTCTCATAAACAAACCACATACTTGGAAGTAAGTTTTACCAATTTCTGTGGACTCGCTTCCAAATAAATGTGTCACTGCAACTTTCAAGAGGCTAAATAGTATGCTTCGATGTCTTTTTTCTTTTTAGTATGTAGCACTATTTCAGCTCTAATAGTTGCAGTCAAGAACTGAATGCAGGCCAAGTGAGCAAGTGATTGCACCCAGCACAGAAACCAAACACTACTATTCCTCTGCAGGCTTGTTTTAAAAAAGTTTTTATCGCAGGCCAAAAACTTTTGTGGGCTTATCTACAACTCTGGCCTATTAAGAAGCCAGTCCTCTGAAGTTCAACGGAACTTACTCCCAAGTAAAGTTTGCATTTTAGCCTACAACTCCATGCACAATTGCCTGGACATAAGCCCTACCTGAAGCACCGTGATTTGTATCCAATGTGAGTTCTACTCAGAATAGACCCATTGGAAGTACAGTGGTACCTCAGGTTAAGTACTTAATTTGTTCCGGAGGCCTGTTCTTAACCTGAAACCGTTCTTAACCTGAAGCACCACTTTAGCTAATGGGGCCTTCCGCTGTTGCCGCGCCGCCGGAGCACAATTTCTGTTCTCCTCCTGAAGCAATGTTCTTATCCTGAAGCACTATTTCTGGGTTAGCAGAGTCTGTAACCTGAAGCGTATGTAACCTGAAGCATATGTAACCCAAGGTACCACTGCAATGGATATGACATAACTTTTGGTGGTGTCATGAGACAGTATTTTCTGAGGCTCCTCCCAGATTCCCTCCCAAAAGATGTTAGATTGGCTCCTTCTTTGCAATCCTTCTCGGCAGCAGGCTAAGACCTTGTTCAGACAGGCCTTCAAAAACTAAGATGCTGATCAGTGGACTGCTGATCAAGGCAAACTGTACTTTAATTACTGGTTTTAAATGTGTTGTGGTGTATTTTATCTATTGTTTTTTACTAGTTTTTTTTTAAGCGAGCTTGCTTATCACTTTGTACTGTATTTTATAATGTTGTTTTTAAATGTTGGAAGTTACCTTGAATTCCGACTTGGGGAGACAAGAGATAACACAGTGTCCAACTAGGGCCAATGAGAGACCAGAGCTCAAGTCCCCAACTCAGCCATGAAGCTCCCTGGGTGACCTTGGAGCAAGCCCTACCTGGGGCTACCCTGTTTAGGGAAGCTTTTAATGTTTGGTGGATTACTGTATTTTAATATTCTGTTGGAAGCCGTCCATAATAATAAATAAATAAAAATAATAATAATAATTAGGGGCCAGTCACTGCCTTTCAGCCTAACCTACTTGACAGGGTGGTTGTTGTTGTTGGATTAAATGAGGAGTGGGTAGAATTATGTATGCCACTTTCAAGAAAGAAGAAGGATATGACTGTAGTAAAATATATAAGTAAATATACATTAAAACAGTGTTGTAAGAATAGCAATAACCACCACGCTACTTTCAAGGGGTCTAAGCCGAGTAGAACCAACACTGGGTACCATCCAGATGAACTTATTTCCAAGTAGGAAAGGTTAAAATTGCACTGTCAACTCACACTACGGTTTCTTTGGGGGGGGGGGGGGGATTACCAATAATTGCACTGTTTAAAGCGCGTGCTCTCTCTCTTTCTCTCTCTCTCTCTCTCTCTCACACACACACACACACACAAGTCCATCATGCACACATACATGGGGAAGTGGAAAGGAAACCCTCTGCAAAACAAACCCTCCACATGGCGCTGCCATGACACAGGCAGCGTGCCTGACACACCCCCTGACGGGGTCCCCTTCCGCTCCCCTGCCAGCCGACCCTCGCGGGCCGCGGGCCCCTCCCCAATACCAGCAATACCCCCCCAACCTACCCCTACCCATACCTCACGAGGCGCCCCCGACCAGGCCTGAGGCGCCGGGCCTGGCGTCAGAACACCCCCTTGCCCTCCTCACAGCCACGCGGCTCCCCACCAGGAAGGCGCCTTCCGTCCCTCGCCCCCTCCCCTCCCCAGGCCCACCTTCCCCGCCCCCCAGTTTACCTTTCCATGCTCGTCCCGCAGGCGGCCCAGCTGGGCGGCGCTGAGCGGCGGGGCTCGGCCGGCCGCCTCCATGGACCTAACGGGGCCCCGGGGGTGTGAGTGTCGGTGCCTGCGCGTGGCGTGAGCGGGGGGGCGGGGAGCCTTGATGAGGGGCGAAAACTAACGGCCGCTCGAGAGGCTTTAGGCCTCTGCCTGCCTCTTACTTCTCTCTCTCTTTATGAGGGGAGGGGGTTTTGTTTTTGGTCCTGCGTATGTGTTTCTCTCTCCTCAATATATATATTGAGAATATATATGTAGATAGATATATATTCTCCTCAGCAAGGCGAATGAGTCCTATAGAAATGTTTGTGGAGGGCGAAGCGCCGGCTCCGGAGTCGCATCCGCCGCGCGGGGCCCGCCGAAGCCGCCTGGGCCCAGTCAGGAGCCGCTGCTGCTGCTGCCGACGACGACGGGCGAAACATCTCACACTCGCATGCTGGGCCGCGCCGGCGCCGCTTCCTCAGCCGGGGCCCAGGGGTAAGTCGGAGTAGCGGGTGCTGTCGCCGCGCCGCCGGGGATGGAGCGTCGCCCCAGCCTCTGGTGGACTCGGGCCCGCAGGAGGAGGAAGAGGAGGAGGAAGCGGCGGTTGAGGCCCGTTCCTCGCGCCTGCCTGGCCGTGGCTGTGCAGCTCTCTGGGTAGCCGCCGCCGCCGGGAGGAGGCGAGGAAAGGGGAGGAGGAAGCGGCGGGAGGAGGAGCTGCCGCCGCCGCCAGTTTCCCTCACAGCTTCTCTCGGACGCGCCGCAGGATCAGGCCCAGCTGCCTTACCTGAAGGCTGCTATCCTAAACCCGCTTACCTGAGGGGAATAAGTGCCTTTGGCTTCAATAGGGCTGACATCTTCTCTTTTATTTATATATATTACCTGAAGGCAGCTGTCCTAAACCCGCTTACCTGAGTGGAATAAGTGCCTTTGGCTTCAATAGGACTGACATCTTCTCTGTCATATATATGTATCTCTCTCATATATATTTATCAAATTTTCAATTTTATATTTCCAAACAAGCATCTTACAAACTTTTTAAAATATCCAGTGACTTCCCTTCCTCTCTTTCCATGGTTCATTTTACATATGCATATTTTACTATAACCATTCAAATCAAAGTTTTCCACTTTTACATCCATCAAAACTTATTTACTCTGTTGGAGTTATCTTAACACTGCCAGCGTTTTCAGCTGTATGCAGTAATTTTCCATATATTCAATAAATGTTTTCCAGTCTTCTTTAAATGCATGTTCTTCTTGATTTCTTACTTTATAAAGTCTGCAATTTTTCATATTTAGTCATTTTAAGTTGGAAGGACCTTGCTCACTTTCCATTTTGGGGGCTAACAACACATGGGCCACAGTTGTTGCATACATAAACAACCTTTTCTGACACCTAGGAATTAGTTATATCCAACAAAAAGGACTCTAGTTTTTTTTCAGAAAGTAGTTTTAAACATTTTTTTCAATTCATTATAAATCATTTCCCAATACACTTTTACCTTTTTACATGTACATCACATGTAAAAAAAAGTTCCCTCTGCTTCTTTATACTTCCAACACATATCTGATTCTGTTTTTTTAAATCTTAGCCAACCTATTCGGAGTTAAGTACCATCTATTAATCATTTTCAGGTAATTCTCTTTCAATGAATAACATGCTATAAATTTCATTTTTTTTTTTTTATAAATATTTATTGGGTTTTACAATAGAAATAAACATAATAAACAATGTAACATATATCTTAACATAGTTTCACATTTTCTTTGGACTTCCTCACATCTCCCGCTCCCACTTTCATCGTTATAACATTTTGTCAGCAATTTATTATCTTATTTGCATTCTTATATCCCTTCTATATTTCATAATCTTCTAGTTCTCAAAAAGAGTTATATTTTCTCAATCTCACTTATTTTCTTAAATCATCTAAATTAGTGGTGCTCAATTATTTTGATCTAGCATCCTGTTTAGCATTCACTCAAGTTGCAATGTTTTTGTAAATAATTCTTAAATTTCTTCCAATCCTCCTCAGTCCTCTCTTCTCCCAGGTCGCGAATTCTGCCGGTCATCTCAGCCAGTTCCATGTAGTCTATCAGTTGCATCTGCCATTCTTCCAGTGTGGGTAGATCTTGAGCTTTCCAATGCTTTGCGAGTAGTATCCTTGCTGCTGTTGTTGCATACATAAAAAATGTCCGATCCTTCTTTACCACCCCTTGGCCGACAATACCCAAAAGAAAGGCCTCTGGTTTCTTAGTGAAGGTATATTTAAATACCTTTTTCAGTTCATTATAAATCATTTCCCAGAACGCCTTCACTTTAGGGCAAGTCCACCAGAGGTGGAAGAATGTTCCTTCACACTCTTTACATTTCCAACACTTATTGTCAGTCAGGTGGTAAATTTTTGCAAGTTTGACTGGGGTCATATACCATCTATATATCATTTTCATTACATTTTCTTTCAAAGCGTTACATGCAGTAAATTTCAATCCAGTACTCCACAACCTTTCCCAGTCCTCAAACATAATATTATACCCAATGTCCTGTGCCCACCTTATCATAGCCGATTTAACCATTTCATCTTGTGTGTTCCATTTTAACAGCAAGTTATACATCCTTGAAAGTACCTTACTCTTAGGTTCTAACAATTCTGTTTCTAGTTTCGATTTCTCCACCTGGAACCCTAATTTCTTGTCATTTTTAAAAACTTCTTTAATCTGAGCGTAATGTAACCAGTCTCGCACTTTATCCTTCATTTTCTCCAAACTCTGCAGTTTCCAATTGTCTCCATCTTCTTCTAGAATTTCCCAATATTTTGGCCATTTGGCCTCCATATTGGGTCTTTTTCGGGCCTTAGCTTCCAAAGGTGAAAGCCACCTTGGAGTTTTATTTTCCAGCAAGTCTTTATATTTTGTCCAGACATTAAACAGTGATTTTCTGACAATATGGTTCTTAAAGGCCTTATTTGCTTTAACCTTGTCATACCATAAATATGCATGCCATCCAAAAGCATTGTTAAACCCTTCCAAATCCAACACATCAGTGTCTTCAAGAAGTAGCCAGTCTTTTAGCCAGCAGAACGCTGCGGCCTCGTAATACAACTTTAGATCTGGCAGGGCAAAGCCCCCTCTTTGTTTCGCATCAGTTAATATCTTAAACTTAATTCTGGGCTTTTTGCCCTGCCAGACAAACTTAGAAATATCTCTCTGCCACTTCTGAAAGCACTCCGTCTTGTCCAAAACCTGAAGTGTTTGAAATAAAAACAACATCCTTGGCAATACATTCATCTTGATAGCAGCAATTCGGCCTAACAAAGAAAGTTTCAATTTTGACCAGCTATCTAAGTCTCTCTTAATTTCTGCCCAGCATTTTTCATAATTATCCTTAAATAGACTTAGATTTTTTGCTGTTATGTTTACCCCTAGGTATTTTACTTTTTTAACCACATTAAGTTCTGTCTCTTTCTGAAACCGTTCTGACTCTGTATCTGTCAATTTTTTTCCCAAAACCTTAGTTTTCTGTTTATTTAATTTAAATCCAGCCACCCGACCAAAGTCATTAATCAGTTGTAATACTCTTTTCGTACTAGACTCTGGCTCCTGCAGGGTCAAAACCAGGTCATCTGCAAAGGCTTTTAATTTATATTGTTTCTGTCCGACCTGAATTCCTTCCACCAACCGATCCCCTCTAATCATATTCAATAGCACTTCCAGAACCGAAATGAATAACAAAGGGGAGATAGGGCAACCTTGTCGTGTTCCTTTTTCAATTTTAAACTCTTCTGTAACCACATTATTAACTATCAGTTTAGCTTTCTGCTCTGAATATATCGCCTCAATCCCATTCTCAAAACCCCGTCCCACTCCCATCTCTTTTAAATTTCCCATCATAAATTTCCAGGAGATGTTGTCAAAGGCCTTCTCCACATCTATAAAGATTAAAACTGCTTTTGTGTTTATATCTGTTTGCAAAAGTTCCAAAATGTCAGTAATGTTCCTTGTATTAGCAAACAAATGTCTACCTGGGAGAAAGCCTGCCTGGTCTTTTGGATTACTTCATTTAAAACTTTTTTAAATCTACTTGCCAAAATGTCTGCAAATATTTTGTAATCCACATTTAAAAGGGAGATGGGACGGTAGTTCTTAAGTTGTGTCTTTTCAGCTTCTGTCTTTGGTATTAATGTGATAAACGCTTCCTTCCACGACTCCGGTGCCCTCTTCCCCTCCATAATTTCATTGCTGACCTCCATCAAAGGTTGTATCAAATAGTCTTTTAATGTCTTATAGTACTTGGAGGTCAGCCCATCTGGCCCTGGAGATTTGCCCAGTTGCGTGTTCTGAATGGCTTGTTCAATCTCCTGTCGTGTTATTTTGGAATTCAGGATTGTCCTATTTTCTTGTGACAATTTGGATAGTCCATTTTTTGCCAAAAATTGTTTAATCTCAGCTTCGTCTTGCGGCCCTTGAGTGTATAGTTTTTTGAAGTATCTCTGGAAACACTTTCTAATGTCCACAGGATTCTGAATGTTTTTTCCTTCAACCTCTAAGTTTGTAACCGTATTTAATCTTTGTCTTCTCTTCAACTGCCAAGCTAGCAGTTTTCCACATTTATTCGCCGACTCAAACGTTTTTTGTTTCATTAGTTTAACCTTCCATTCAATTTCCTGATTTATCAATTTAGAATATTGTGTTTGATAAAGTTTAATTTCTCTCAGAGTTGGCTGTGACTTCGGATTCACTCTTAACTTCTTCTCTAATTCTTTTATTTTATCCAAGATCTTATCTTTTTTCTCATTTTGTGTCCTTTTCTTTACGGCATTCTGTTGTATCAAGAATCCCCTCATTACGGCTTTACTTGCGTCCCAGACGATTCTTTTTTCCACCGTAGTATTCATATTTATCTCAAAGTAATCCTTCAAAACTTTTTGGGCCTTCTTGGTAATTTCCTGATCTCTGAACAAATTGTCATTCATCTTCCATCTAAAGGATCCGGTTGGTAGTAGTGTCATATCCATCTTTACTGCATTATGGTCGGAGCAGGTCTTTGGGCAGATTTCCACTTTTCTGACCTTAGGTGCCAGGCCTCTAGATATCCATATTTGGTCGATTCTTGTCCAGGTCAGTTGGGCTTCAGAAAAGAATGTTCCCTCTCTTCCTAGTGGGTTCTTTGTCCTCCAGATGTCAATCAAATCCATATTGTCTGTCATTTCAAAAAAGATTTTAGGTAGTCTGCCGTCTTTTGTGACATTTTGACTTTGTGACTTGTCCATGTTAGTTGATACGACCCCATTCATATCTCCCATCATTATGATGTTGTTGTAGTCCAGATAATCCAGCATTGTCTCCTGCAGCTTCTTGTAAAATTCCGATTTCCCTTCATTAGGTGCATAGATTCCTAATATCAACAATTTCTCTCCTTGATGTTGTATCTCAATTGCCAAAATTCTTCCATGTTCATCTTTAAATAAGAATTTAGGTGACAGGCTCTCTTTCGCATATATCACCACACCTCTCTTCTTAACTTTGTCCGACGATATAAATTCCTGGCCCAATCTTTTATTTATTAACACTTTTCTGTGGAGCCTTGTCACGTGTGTTTCCTGTAGACAAATAATGTCCAATTGTTCTTTTTTTAATATATGAAATATTTTCTTCCCTTTTTCCGGAATGTTACAGCCATTAATATTCCAGCTCAACAGTTGCAGAGACATCCTGAATTAATCTGGTTATTTTTCCAAGGGTGGTATCTTGTTCACAGGGTCTTCAGGTTCCCCAGGTGCTGGTGTTGGTACTGGCGTTGCCCCAGGCCCAGAAGGTAGTTCAATTCCTTTTTGAAGGTCCTCTCCGTATGTAGACAGAAATTTGTCTCTCTCTTCCGATGTTCTGATTTTAACCTTTCTCCCTCTAAAGGTAAAGGATATTCCTTGGGGAAATTCCCACCTAAATGCAATTGCGTTGCTCCTTAATAATTTGGCAAGTTCAGAATAGGCGGCTCTAAGATCCAACAGTTGTCTTGGAATATCTTTGTAAATTTCAATTCTTCTGTCCAGAATATCCAGTGACTTTCCGTAGTGTAGGCCCAAAATCTTGTCCCTTTCCTCCTTTGATCTCAATGTTATCAAACAATCTCTGGGCCTCTCCTTCTTTATAAATCTTCCAAGTCTGAAAGCTGACACAATTTTAAAGTCCTTTTCCTCCAAATTCCAGAACTTGGAGAATTCTTTGGTTAAAAACTCAGCTAGATTTCCTTCTTCTGCCTCTTGTAGCGACCTAATCCTCAAATTATTCTCACGATTTCGCAGTTCTATCATGGAAAGATAAATCTGATGTTCCCCAACTTGTTTGGTGAGTGGTCTTACCTCTTGTTCTAAATTTTCTAATTTTTGTCTGGTGTCCTCAGCCAATTTCCGATTTTCTGCTGTGGCCTCCGTTAACTGTCCAATTGCCTGTGTGTTCTGTGCCACTTGTACAGTTAATTTATTTAGGCATTCTGTATTTTGGTCAATCTTTGCTGTTTGCTCATCTGCTTTCTTGTCCAAAGCTTCCAATTTTTCAAAAATTTTATCTAAAATAGAAGCAGATGCTCCTGAGGCCATATCTTCCAATTGTAACTGCTCTATTTCTCCCTCTTTTGCCTGTGACGAGGCAACTTCTTCTACTTCTACTTCTGAAGGCAAAGTAGGTACAGATGATCTGCGTGTCTGTGAGGCTGAGGTTAGAGTTGTCAAAGTTGTTTGTCTAACTCTTCCTCTTCTTCTTGTGCCACTCATTCCAACGTTATCTATCAGTCAAGGTCACACTGAGTTATTCCCATGGGAATAGAAAGGCCCAGAGAAAGCAAACGGCCAGGGAATCGAAAGTAAATGTAAAGTCACTGTTTTAATCCAATCCTCTAGAGGGAGCTTAAAATGTCTTTCAGAGTCTAATTTAATGTCCAAGAACCTTCAAGTACAAACATTTAGCAGAGTTGATATTAATAATCACTTTGTTACAAGCAGTGCTTACTTGTCTCCAAAAAAATGTTTCAAATTAGAAGGTCTAAATACCCTCAGATTGTTGCAAGTTCCAATATACAGTATCCAAATCTGCAGTACTGACAGCTCAGTCTCTCAAAGCTCAGGCAGCTCCGGACCCTGGGTTTCACCTTTTAATTGTAATCCAATATAAGGAGGAAAGTCAAATACAAATGATAATTTCAAATCATTTAACTTAAAGTCTTTACTTTAGATTGCAGGTTCAGTGGATGCTTAGATCCGTAAAGTTTAAAGGTTCTTTTTTCAGCCTCCACTCCTCCAGCTCTTTGCTTTTTCAAGTTCAATGGCGGCGGAAGACGGACTTCCTGTTTCCACGTCTCTCCGCTCTCGGCCAAGTTCAAATCTTTTAATTTAAAGTCTCTAATTTCAAGTGATTCAGTCTTTACTCACGAGTAAGTTGATTTTAGTTTCGGATCCGAATTTCACAGGAAAAGGGATCAGCGCTCACCGGCAGCAGCAGCGCGGCTTCGCTCCGCAGATTGCGAAACGGCTCACAGTGCCGCAACCCCCCTCCACGCTCCGGAGCCCCTTACGGGGTTCCTTTGACGTTTGGAGGGTCGCTTTAGGCGCCCACCGAGCCTCGAGACCACAGGCTCTTGCCGCCTGTGGTTTTCCAGAGTGGGTCTCCGCTTAACATGCTATAAATTTCAGGTCACTTTTCCAGAGTTTCTCCTAGAGGTTGAGATCTATATTGTGTCCTATATCTATTGCCCAGTGTGTCATTGAGGCTTTAACAAGTGTGTCTTTTGCTTCCCATTCTAGTAGAAAATTTTACATTTTAGACAAAAGTTTATCCTTATTTTGTAAGAGTTCTTTTTCAAATTGTGAGCTTTGGTCCAGAAATCCATTCTTTCGATCTAATTTAAACATAAAATCTTTTAAAAATTGTTTTAATTGAGGGTTTTCTTGGCTTACAAAAGTACATATGTCGTCTCTTTATTTTCAGAGACCTGTTCTTTCCAGTGTCAGAAATCTGAATAGGCATGGATAGGGCCTGCTGCTTCCGAGGCTGCTCTCATGTACATGCAGTTTTTACTGCAGCTACTCAAGAGGTAAGCGGCAGTAAGAAGTGCTTGCTCACAATAGGACTTAGTTGGAGCTTTCTATGTGTGTTGCAGTGCAGGCCCTACCTGGGGCTACCCAAGAGGTGATCTGAGTGATACTTCTTGAGAAAGAGGTTGAATTCAGGCCTCATCCCACTGACCTGCTGGGAGTCAGTCCCCTTGGGATCAATGGGATTTATTTATGAGTAGGTAGGATTAGGGTCACTGCTTTTTATTTATTAAATTTATATAGCGCCCTCCTTCTGAGGTCACAGGGCAGTTTGCATTACAGGCAGGCAACCACCTGACCATTGACATGAGGAATTGCGTTCCAAGGCACTGCACATTTAAGTGTAATCACATATATTTGAAACACCATTGAGAAAGCCTGCAAACACCCCATTCCGCAATTTTTTGTGAAGTTTTTGGGTCACTTTGGGTTTGGCATGATGCGTTTGTGTGCTGTCATTCACGCACCTATGGAATGCACATAAATGGGGTTGCCTGTATAAAACCACAAAAAAGAAAACATAAAATTCTTACGCCGCACCCATGTATATGAAGCTTTAATGCTTATTGCAACACAATCCTACCCATATCTGCTCCGAAGTAAGATGAAGCAAGAAATGCTTTCTTAAGAAAGATGAAGGCTTTAGGCCTTGTCTTACCTCCTGGGAGTAAGCCCCCTTGGATTCAGTAGGGTTTACTTCTGAGTAGGATTACCACCCAACAGTTCTGGCATTTGTAGAACCTGAAATATGAGACAAAATTCCTACTCAGCATAGGCCCATTAAAGTTTATTAATTACTAACTTGGGTTCATTAATTTCAATAGTTGTAGTCTGAGTAGAACTTACTTGAATTCAACCCTGGGAATGAATCTCACTGAGCTCTATGATTTTTAACTACTTAGAAGTAAGTCCAATAATCCAAGAACCTGTGTCAAAATACAGTGGCTATCCAGCTCTAAAATAGTGAACTTTAGGTTGTGACTTCTAAATCTGAGTCTTATCGTGAAATAATTGTTAACAGAATTTGAACCAAAATATTTAAAACGTGTGGCAAAACGCAAAGAAATACACACTATTGCAAGTGTGTTGTAAGAATAATCATTGCAAGCCAATCACCGGGAAGAGTTTTTCTCCACTGGCAAAACATTGAGCTATTAGATTTTTGCTGCCTTGGTTATCATTCAAATTGAGCTAGACTTGCTCTTTGCTTTTTATCCATTCCCTAGAGAGGAAGAAATCATTTCCCTAACGGGGTAGGCTAGACTTGTAAATCTTCACAAAAGGACTGGGGAAAGGAAAGAACACATATACCAAGCAATGGAAGACGACATACGTTGAATCCATATTGTAGGGGTTGCCAGTGCCTGCAGAGGCCTTCCCTAGCTCCGACAGGGTCCCCTCCTTTCCCCCTCAAAGTGCTTAAAAACATTCTCTTACAGGAAATAGAACAGGCTGTAGTTTGTATTTCAGCACTGTGTGTGTTTATGTGTGTGTGGTGTCCGCAACATTTGCTCTGATTTGCAGATGTGCCCTTCGGCTCCCAAAAGTTGGTGACACTTGTTACATTTTTTATATCTATACATTGTTTCATTTCTCTATCCTACAAATATTTGAGAGTGTTTACAATGCCATCAGATTGTTGTTTCAGCCATGGCTTTGTCCCACAATCTGTTTTGCAAGTGACTGGTCTTAGACCTGGCATATACGAGGTGATAACAGAGACATGCTCCTCTGAGTAGGTGTGGTGCCTTCTTCCATCAAGTGGGTAACCATAATTTGATAAGGGGAAAGGTATCTGTTATAGAATATGCTTTTTAGGCAAGGAGTAAGCATGTTGCTTACCATTGTAATAACAAAGCATTGGGTTAGACTGGAAACCGTGGTGTCTGTAAAATCCAGATTTAAAAAAAATAATTATACAGGATGATTTGTTATTCTAGAATTGTGAAGTGTAGGTACGAAGCAATGTTCCTTCAGGCTCTCAAAATAAAATTTGTGGTCAGAGCTTACCCAAAACAAGTTTTTCAGGGCTCACTTAAAGGCAGGGGGAACAATCCACCCCAAGATTAGACACATTACATTCATTCATGCATTTAACATCCTGTCTAGTTTGGCCCCAGGAGGTGGTATCATTTTCACTATGCATTCCTGATGAATAGAACAGAGGTCCTTCTTGCAGCATTGTTTGCCCCATCACCTACCACAGGGGTGGGGAACCTGTGTCCCTTCAAATGCTTTTGGACTATAACTCCCATCAGCCCCAGAGAGTATGGCCATCAATGATGGGAGTTGTACTCCAGTGACACCTGTAGGGCCAAAGGTTCCCGACCCCTGACCTACCAGGTTACTCCTTAATTGGATATTTATTGTGAGGAAGTATTGTATTTAAAAAACAACAACCCAACAACTGACATTTCACTACTCTTGTCTCTAAGCTCTGAAACATATAAAAAGCTTGTTGTCACAACCATTATGGTTACCTAAAATAGAGGCCTCATTTTTAGTCCAATTGAAATGAATCCAACAGTACAATTCTATGGAATTGGGTGAATCTTTGTTAAGCTTCACATACTCCTTAGACAGGGATGGTAGGATCAATCAGTTTTGGTTCTTTCGGTTTCTTATTTTTCCTACATTCAGTTCTCTACATTTTTGCAGCATTTCCCCCCTCCTGAAAATATGTCAATGTTTTAGTGTGAATGTCTCTTAATAAACATATTTTTATATGGAAATGTACACATTTTTGCAAGTATTTTCCCATAATATGGTGTATTCTTGTGTGCTATTTTCACTAATCTCATTTTTATGCACATGTTTTCCTAATGGATGCATTTTTGTGAACATTATTTCACTAGAGAACTACATCACAAAATTCGGATGTGTGACTTTCAAAGGATAGCTGTGTTTTGGTTCTCATATAAGTTTTGAAAGTGCGAATTTGGCTGATTTGCCTTTTAATGTGAACTGAATCAAATATCTCCCTATTCTTAGATCAGTAGTACATTTAAGAATATGAGCCTTAGATATATGCAGCCTCACTCTTCCACAGAATGGAATTATTACAGTAATTTTGCATTGAATACAATTCTTGCATAATTCTCAGCATACCCAGCAAGAAGTTTCTAGTTTTAGTTCCTGATCTTTTATGTAAATCTATTATTTTTTATGCTCTTCTTACTAAATAACTTCCTTTTGACACTCTTACTTCACTTCTTGAACATTAGAAACATCCTAATTAAGTAATCAGCCTTATAATCAGGAACTTGCTAATATGTGGCATTCAGATGCTATGGATACTGAAAGCTTTACAAAATGCCTGTTTGTTTCACAAACTGTTGGGAAAGCCAAAAGACAGAACACTGAAGCACCGCCGCCCCCTAAAATTGACTCTGCTGCCATGATAGAGCACAAAGCAGCATGAAGTAAACAAATGAGACATGGGGCAGTAAATTTATGTCAACAAGCACCATTTTGCATCTGTTAAATTTGGTGAGAAAGCACAGAAATGGCTCCAGTTGTGTCAGTTTATACAACTTTTCACCAGTGGGTATGCCACTAATCTTTGCTTTAGTGACTAAAATACACGGCATCTGCAGTCTAGTTCAACGCCGGCAATTGGCAACATTTCACAATGTACGTCATTTGTCAGAGTACTGCCTATATTGCTGTTAATATACAAACCGAACTGTGGGGTGGTTACTGAACTGTCTACATTTAATCTGCCACAGGAAAAATATTCTAACTGTGTCAGGCAGACACTTCCCTAGAAGAATATGATACATCACTTTAGGCAAAAATTCAGTGTGTACTTAGTTTAACCCGTGAAATTCTTACATGGGAAGCATGTAGGGATGGGATATGCTTGGTCTAAAATAAAGAAGATTAAGGACGGGACTTAATTTTAGCTTCTTATTCCTCCTTTGCTAAGAAAATCTCACACAAAGCAGAAACAATGAGGCTTCAGGAGTAACACAAAGCATGCCAAAGTATTTTCATTCCCCCAGCTCAACAACATAATTAGTGGCAAGTCAGCAGAAGAAAGAGGAGAGTAGCTGGTTGTCACCAGCTGATCAGTATATTCCTGGGAATCAGATTTCAAAATCTGAAGAAAACGTCTAAAATTTACCTTTGAATTGAGATTTGGGGCTAAAATGAAAAAAGTAACAGATCACACCAGTAGCATGTTCCTCAGTTCCCATATCACATGGATACCTTACTGAATCCAGTTCTTATTTGCTGTCATTGTAGAAACTGGAGGGCTAATTTGTATGCTTTCTAGTTGCTTCTCTGCTGGGTCTGATTAGCATCACCTGGAAATTCCAGCTTTTCTGCATTCAGTCTCATGCGGGAGAAAATCTTCTGGCTTAAATAAGATTAGTGTCACTTTAGTGGACTTTCCCCATGTTTTCTGTGTTAAGGAGGTAAACTTTTGAACTTGTCAATTTTAAACTTTCAAAGCTAACCAGATACATACCTAATGGATTCCGACTCTTTTTTACTTAAGGTAGAACTACACGTCACATATAGTTCCATGATTCTTCTGGGAGAGACAGTTTTTTAAAAAACAAAGCCACAATGCAGGCACTACACCCGCAATTTATTGTAGACTTATTGCCACCCTCTCCTGTGTTTATTTTTTGCTCTGTGGATGCTTGAGGGCAATGATTCATAGCACTTGGGGCAACACCCTGGATATACTGGAGAGCTGGGGTGTTATGTTGCTACTGTCTTTACTTGTTGATCACTCACTCTTGCTACTTGGTCCACTTTGCTGGCCAACATGCTTCTTCCAGACTTCACTGTAGGTTCATTGTAGCCTCACCCAGAATCAGGAGTACCACAGGAATAAAATATTGGGGGGGGGGCAAGTAGGCCTCACCCCACATAATTGTTCACATGACGTGGCACACACACACCATTTGAATGGCAATGCCCATCAACTGGGGGGGGCCCTCAAATATTTTATGGGGGGGGGGGGACACAAAGGAACCTCAGCCCCTAGGAGTTCGCTCCTATGCCCAGAATCATAGAATTACATTCAGCTCTACTGATAGACTGTATTTAAAACAGTATCAGTTTATGTCACCTGTTGAGAGTTAATGCGAATGAAAAGTCAGGTCTTGAGTTTCTCACTGAGAACAATTTTAGCATCCTACAAGCATAGACTCTGCAGGTGCATTTTGTTAATTGGGATTGCTCGGTTTAGAAGATGAAGGCTAGGTGTGCAAGTTTGCTAAGAAAATAGCCTTTAGTCCACTTTTAGAGGATGGAAAGAGCTTCTACCCAAAAGAAGATGCAATTCCAGCTGTCATCATATTTAAGACTTCAAAGCTGGATTAAAAAAAAACAACACAAAAAAACCCCCAACATTTGAACTACAACTGAAAGTGATAGTCCATGTGCTATGCTTCTGGAATGCCAAGTGGAAACCCAAGAGATGAATCTAGCCCAGGACGTGGGTGTTGGTGGATATGGCTGGTCATCATCAACTTCATCTCAATATCTTATACTTCCTCTTTTCTCTCTGTCCTTTTATGGCATAAAATGTTGATGAAACAGCTGCAAGGCTGTTCTAAACATCAAAACTATTGTTGTGATATATAAAAAATCTATAAAGCCTGACCAAGGTTGCAGTTAATTCTGAAACCAGCCGTTACAGATCATGCTGGGGTATGATCAAAACACTTCTACATCTACAAAGCATGTTAATCTTGAATTTTGGTTAGGAGGAACTTTGCTATTATTACTGTTCTTTCTCTTATGCACTCAATTTGGGGCTACCCTCAGGCTGCAGCTAGTGCAAAATACTATGGCTGTTGATGGTGACAGATTATCGCTAGCACGGAACTCCAGTGCTCAAAAGCTTGCATTGGTTACAGGACCAGGTTCAAGGTTCTTGTATTAATTTACAAGGACCTTAACTTGGGCCCAGGATGCCTATATAGTTATATCCCTGCCCAATCACTGAGGTCAGCGATTTTCTCCGTAGCTTGGGTACACAGATCATATCCATCGGGAGCCATCCTGCATTCAGAACTGAGGGTCCAGCTTTGTGGAAGTCCCTTTCCATTGAGACCAGAAAAGTCCATTCCCTGTTGAAAACCTGGCACCTAATGACGACCTATTTATTTCAGTCTGCAGTTTAAGTGACAAACTTTTTAATTAACTTTATCTGGATGTGTTTTTTTAAGTTTATTGTACACTGCTTAGAGGTACTTTCAAATAAGTGGTTTATAAATTGTCAGAATCAATCAATAATATTGCTAGTTATTAATTACTAAATATGCTTGGGGGTAACATATTTTTTTATTTAAGCCAGACTGCTGCAGCACTCTGTGGTCAAAAGGTGCTTCAAGTGAGGAGTATTTATCCACGGTATTTTGCAGTGCTTTGTCAGTTTGGAGCATTGAGTTGTTGTAGCCAAATAAAGCCTCCTCTGTGTAGAGATAGCATTGCATATAACCGTTTAAAGGTAAGATGTCATAGTATCAGAGTTATATATTCCAGCCTGCAAGTATTTGCCACAGATTACGTCAATAAATCAAGGCTTTGGGCTTCCATTGTCTCAAAGTTAGCTGGATGGATTTAAAGTTGAGCAGCTTGCCCAGTATACACACACCCATGCACACACAATGCCTCTTTACTATTCCCATACAAATGTCTAATCAATGTAATAAGCTTTCAATGTTGCATCTCTCCATGAAATTTGTGCCTGAGATGTCAGCTCTGAACCATGCAGCTGCACCAGCACAGCAGCTTGAGGGGACTTGCTATTTTTCAGAGGAACTTTGTGAAAGTGGTTGCATATCCTAGGTCAAGAAGACAAGAGTTTGAACTTTTACCAGGTGCAGCAGAGACAAAACACAATACTTCTTAGGACCTTGCTTTTGTCTTCAGACCAGAGGAAAGCAGATCAAAGGGAAATGGAAAGAATGGGGCTTGCACGCTTTACATTTCCTGTTAGAAGAGACCTTGGGGAACAGTTGAAGTTTTGAGAAAGTCATGATTATGTGAAGTTCTCTGGAATTATTCACAAGTAAATGGGTTCTTTAGGGCCCTTGCATGCTGTAACTAAATTCTTCCTTTCTAAACTGCTTCCCAGTCTGGAATTTTCCAAAGTACTGATCTATTTATAGAGAATAGGTCCACCTGGTTACTGGATGAGATGATAAGAAATGTTTCATTCTTCTAAGAGCATAGTATGAAAGTACATGAAGCAGCAACCTTCCTGAAGCTAAGCAGATCTGGTCTAGTAATCACTGCCAGGTGAGGAAACAGCTAGACAATATAGTTTATACTGTCTCAAGATCCCTGGATAAAAACCATGATCTATAATAAAATAAATAAAAAATAAGGCTCAAAGAGTTATTTGTTCTATTTATTAGTTGCTTTTTTCAGAAAGGTGAATTCAAATTTACTTTTAAAAACAAGAGGAAAAACAACCCCTAAATGCTCACCAATTACATATATAAAAGAGCAGATCCAACAGAACCCCACTAAAAGATAAGGAGAAAATTAAGGTCCAAAGGCCTTAGTGTAGTGATGGCCAAACTTGGCCCTCCAGCTGTTTTGGGACTTAGTGAATAAAAATGTTTTGCCAGGTACCTAAGAACAAATAGGTTTGGTGGTGGGCATGAGTGGGGAGAGCATTTCACAAACAAGGAGCCACCACTCTTCTCTTATGTCACTTTCTCTTATGTCACCACGCTCCACGCTATTCAGAGGAAGCACACAGAAAAAGGGTTCAGATGACAAGTACAGGATCTGGGCTGGTTCATATGAAAACAGGATGCTGGACTAGATGGGCTATTGGTCTGATCTAGTAGGCTCTTCTTACGTTGTTATGTAAGCAACAGTAGTGGATCCAGAAGCAACCCCAAGCTTTGTACCTGCTCCTTCAGAAGGAGTGTAACCTCACCTAGAGCAGGCCATACCACATCCCACTAGTCTAGGGAACAGCGCCTCAATCTTACAAGGATTAAACTTCAGTTTATTGGCACTTATACAGTCCCTGAGGCCAGACATCAATCTAGCACATCCACTGCCACGCCTGCAGATGTAAAAAATGGGCCTTCCCATTATCTGTATGTTCTCTGAGCACCTGCAGTTGAGCTAGATTGAGCCAGTGTGCTATCACTCCTAAGCTTGCGATCAAGGCTTACAAATTTCTTGTACATCCTCATAGCCCAAATTTTCAGCTGCACTCCACAAGCCTCCTCCTTTCCCTTCCTCTGCTCCAAAAAGGAGGAATTTTGTGATCTAATCAACTGCATCTGGCTGCAATCTATTTGCAAAACAGGACACTCGGTTCCAAATTCAGATGGTTGTGACTTCACTTTAAAGGCAAGCTGGAACAAGATGTCCTCAATAAATAAGGTAAACCAACCCGTTTGCCTGGGACTTAAGTGACTTCACTCTAGTACCTCACCCACAAGAGGGAACAATGGAACATTACCAATTTCCTTGCCTTCAGGCAAGCATGAAAAATAAGCAGCTTCACTGCTAATGTTTCGTTGTTACCCTGTTTATCTTTAAAGTCCTTACCTATCCTTTTATTTTCACGTTTTGTTTCACTCCTCACAATGACACAAGCCCTTTGTATTTATTTTCCCTATTCATTTTGATATAATATATTCATTAACAAACTCGGTGCTTTTAACAGCTAAAATTCAATCTATTTCCCTTAGTGCCCACTACTCCTTTTATTTCCTTCACCTTTTGTATTGTTCCTTACCATCTGTTCTGTTCTAACAAACCGTATTCTCCTGCCCAAGGCATCTCCTATTTACTGACTCCCCACCAGTTTTGTTTAATTCTTCCCAGTCAACTTCCAAATGCTACTGAGCATTGCATTAATCTTTATTAAAAACAGGAACTGTAGTGAGGCTGTGAAACAAATTGAGAGAAACCACAGACTCTTATTCTTTATGCCAATACTGAAGCAGATCCAGTGGGTGGTAGATATACATTTTTTAAAAACTGCCTAAGAAATGGTTTAAGAGCACAAATCCTTTCAATCTTTTATAAATTCTAAAGTGGGAACCATGTACATACACATCACAAAAAGGATTTTGCAACATTACTAGCTTACATGGCAAAATCATGCAAAAGAAAACCCAAACAACCCCTTTCTGAAGGCAGCTCAGTGGACTTTAATGGGGGATAGCCACTGTGGCACTCTGAGAACAGGATGATGGACTTGATGGCCATTGGCCTGCTCTAGCAAGCTCTTCTTACATTCTCATGATACTGTAACTACGCATTTGAATGTACATTTAGTAGACTTTGTGCATCCAGACTGCAAAATGGGGGAAGGGCCATAACTCAGTGGTAGAGCATTTGCCTTTCAAACAGAAGGTCCCAGGTTCATATTCAGGTAGGGATGGGAGAACTTCCTGAAATCCTGGAGGCCTGCTGCCAGTCAGTGCAGACAGTACTAAGCTAGATGGACCAGTGGTCTGACTCAATATAAGATAGCTTCCTATGTTTCCTATGTTCCAAAATCAGATTGACCTGGGATCTGAAGGATGTTGGCCTTCCCTACTCTGTCCAGAAGAAAGAATTGTGGAGAATCTAATCAATGTAGTCTTCTTGCACACAAGCCAGAGCAGGTCAGGCGATGTCCCAACCAAAGCTTCCAGATGAGGTTAGGTGCACTTGCTGCTCTGTGCTACTAGTTCACCTGTCCCTAAGGCAGGGCTGGGGAACTTTTGGTCTTCCCGGTGCTGTTGGACTCCCAACTCCTATCATCCCTGACCATTAGTTATGCTTGTTGGGGATGATGGGAGTCCAATAACGTCTGGAGGGCCACATGTCCCCCAGCCTTCCCCTAAGGTTACTAAGTTTTCACCACACCCCAACCTCAACTGCAGAGGGGATGGGCCTGACATGTGCTGCCCATGCACTCACGTGGATAGGTGAATATTGGGGACTTTCTGTACATGACACCCAAATTGCGGGATACCCTAAATTATGGACTGCCATCTGGCCTCACAATGGCTTGCTTTGCAGCTAGCAGCAAGACATTATTCCTACATGTAGTATCTCAATTCATGGTGCAGGAATGAAGACACATGTCTCTTTCCTCCCCAACATCCCCACATGTAGCTGCTTCACCCATGGTGAGAGGAAAGGTCTTAAGGGGGATCCTTAGCATGTTGTGAACCTTTTTGCAGGCAGGAATCCTGCAATATTGGGGTTTCTGATCACAGGGAGGCTTGTAACCATGTTCAGGAGAATATATGACATTCCTATTCAATGTGGAAAGGGTCAGGCTAGGAGCAGGGCTTGTGTTCATGGCCCTATGGGGTAGCCTGTTCAGGAATAACACCCAAGCAAGGTTATTGTCTTGCGTGTTTCAGCTGGTGTTTGAGCCATGTGTGAACTTACTTTGTATCCGGTTGCTTCCTTGTGAAGTCTGCATCTGTTGTGGGGTTTTGTTGTTGTTGGAAGTAAAGTGACGGTGCTTGCAAAAAGCTACCTCAACTACTGGAGGGAAGGTAGACAAAAAGGCAACCTGTTCTTTCTTCACTATTTATTTCTGTACTCCACTGCTATATACACACCAAACACCATCATCTTCGTTCCGTTGTTTTCAACTATTGTCTTAGGACTGTTTCTGCTTCTTTGTGATCAGCCGCTGAAAGGTAGGGATGCTGGGGAAGAGATGCAGTTCACACTTGATGGCCACCCTACTGAATTTGCACTTTCCAAACCAATGCATTAACTGAAGCACACACACCCTTCAAAATTCACTCTTCTCCAAATTTTGCAGCCAAGCAATGCATACAGAAATGCATCTGTGGGGGGTAAAGAGTACATTAAAATCAAAACAATTAATGAAGTTCAGAAGGCGGTTTACTGCATTCTGGTTCCTTTGAAAGCAGAGTAGACAACTATATGGAGAATACAGTGATCAATAGCTGCAAGTCCATGATGGCTCTGAATTCCAGCTGCTCGGAATCGTAAGCGCAGAGAGTGCTGTTGCACTTGGGTCCTTCATAGGCATTGAGCTGGCCACTGTCAGAACAGCATGCTGGACTAGATAGGCTTTTGGTCTGATCCTGCAGTAAAACCAAAATTCTTACACAGGTATGTTCAGAGGCCAACACATGACTATATCTGCACTGCACTGATCTTCTGTTGCAGAATCTGCATTTAGATATATTCTTAATGCAATTCCTACATGCATTTTTCATTCCAGTATTTCCGCTCACATAATTTCTCCATATGCGCAGCGCTGCAGCAAACATAGTATATATACATTGAAAAACCAATAGCACCAATACAAATATTATGAAAGAGGTTCATTTGCCTTTTAGCCCTGTTCATTTTCTTTGAAATGACCTGTCCTAGATTTTTAGATTAAAAATAACAAGTATGCAATTCATAAATACCACATGAATTTGATATAAAAAAAATCAAAACCTTACCTACGGTACTTCAGTACCTGACTTGTATATTTATGTGACTATTGTTAGAAGTGACTAATTGGGTTTGATTAGCTTCATCATTAATATTCTGTCCATAATTTAACATGCTTCAATAAAATACCCTAAAGCAGTATAATGATTAGATTTCAGGAATATGTGTTTTGCAATTAAGTTGCTCTTGATTTTGATATGCAGATTAAGAAATGGTGGTCTCGTCTAAAAAAAAAAATACTGCCCTTATTAACTCAGCAGTATACTCTGAAGATTAGGTAAGAAATCCAAGATTTTCTCTTTGTATATACTAGTTAAAATGTATTTCAATCAAGCATATGTGAGCAAATCAGATTTGATTAGTTAAGTTCACAGTCATTCTATCTAAATGAATAATGTGTCACCTAACATTGCAAAAATTTGATTAATAGTTTATCAGTTAATTAAAAATGTGGTTTAATTTTTCTTTTCTTTCTTTTTTTTTAGGATAATGCAAGGTAGATAGTCCTTGCGTTCATCACAAATGCAAATAGCTTTATCTTGAATCTATTGTTCTTCTTCATTCCATAGCCAACTGGCAGAGAAATAAAGATCTGAGAGTGATCTCTGTAAGAGCAAAGTAGTAAAACTTTTGTTTGCTTACACATATGGCTGCCAGTTGTCTTAAGTTCAAGAGGAAGAGACAAAGGTTTTTCATCTATGTCTGGAGCCGACAAAAAATGCTCTTCCTTTCCCCTTGTCTCTTTTTTTGGCCCAGCTCTGGTGACCTTTGAACATTGTCCTGACCACATGGGAAGCAATCGTCTGTGAGCCAGCACGATGGGGTAGGGGGCTGCATCTGAATGATGCAGGCCACCTAGTCAGGGCTGATCATATAGAATGGGGACCTGGTGAACACATGCAATCAGCTTCATCCACATGCTTGAGTCATTGAAGTTGCATCATGCCACAGCTGGAAGAGCCCAGCTATTAGTGGTGCATAGGACCCAACTAGATCTGGGGGTGAGGGTGATCCACGTGGGTAGGGCTGATTTCTTGTGTGCTTCCCAGGTGCCTATTCCTCTGGGAGACACCCCACATGATCAGCCCTGTTGTTTGTGTTTGGGTTTGCTCAAGGACAAGTGGTTCCCATGTATTCAGGGAAATGTTGAAAAGTCAGCAAAGCCCGGCCCCCCAAAAACGCAGGATAAGGGGAAGACTCCTCGGGAATCACAGTCTCCTCACAAATATGGTCCTGTTTGACATCAGCTACCAGTTTGCTCGTGTATCACTTGTTGCCTAACATGTATGTGATAAACAAACCAGGCGGCCTTGGTGATTGTGTTACCTTCAAACCAGGAGTTGTGGCTTGTCGCTCCCTAACAAATCATGATTGCTCACCAACTTGTAGCCATGGTTTGTGGTTGACTTGTTACAGAGGATAAACCATGATAAGCTTGTGGTCAGGGGAAGAACTAAGTGGGAGTAATATTGTAGTGTGCACAAGTACACAGCTCATTCCTGATACATCATGATGAGCTGCCAAGTTTAGCTTACAATTATGTAAGAAAGTGGTCAGTGTCTGCAGAAATGGAAACAGCTGGGAGTTGCAGCTGAGTCTTATAAAAAGTCACAGCTAGGAGGTTCCTTCAGAACTCTGAAGGCAGTTATGGACAAAAATTTGGTGCGTCTCCTGCCCCTCACACTCCGTTCTAAATCATTGTTGTGGTGCCCAGTGCAGCCAAACTGGTTGCACTACCCAAAAATTGTTTTTCTGAGGGATCCCTGAAATCTCATCACATATAAAACAGGAGAATGCATAACAATATCATTTTTTAGCAAAACTGTTTATTAATTTTTGTATCTTTTGTACATTCTTATTCTATACTTCAACCCATAAGGGTTTCCAGAGCTTCTAACAATTCATAAAAAATTGGTCAGTTAAAATCTAAGCAAGTATAGACATAATAAAGTTAAGAAACTACCGAACAGCAAAAATAATTACCACAACCCAATAAAATCAGGTCCAAATAAATATAAAACAGTTGTTTAAAAGCTATGAAAAGCTAGAAATGAAACGTGCTGAGCTATGATAGCGAATCCCATAGCTTTGGCAAACGTGTTGCTTCCAAAGTTATGTAGCCCTAAACCCAAAATACGTTCCAGTAATAAAGAGTAATTTAGCACATGGCCTACATCTGGCCAATGTGGAGCTATCCAATGTTTAGTGAAAGGTCTTTCCAAAATCTGGGTAAGTATTTTTGGCTGATGAGCACTGTCGCTCAGATACGATAACTGGCATTTCTTTTTAGCGCAACTTGAGAATTGGATCGTTCTTTTTGGTAGGTTTATGAACTGTACATCTATATTTGCATGCACACACATGGAAGCAATCGTGCAGTTTTCCAAATTGTTTTCTTCTTCTAAAGGTGTTTTATGAGCAAATGCTAATATTTTTCATGTGGTTGGCTTCTGTTTTTGCTGCTTCCATGAAATACCACCCAACCGTTTTTGTTTGTTTGTTTTTTGGTAGATCTATATTTTACATTTGACTCACTGTTGAAACAATACAAAGTGATCAGTGGTCACCTGCAGAGCCCAACCCGCCCTTGGGTCAGCTCAACCCAAATGAACCCAGGACTCATCGTCTACTCAGTAATATCATAGTTGCATTGAACTGTAAACTGGGTGTATGCTATACACTCTAAAAGAAATCCAGAGTGATCCATTGTCCTTCCTGCACAGTTAGCCTTGTAAACCTATTCTGTCCAATCCTATCTAGCTTCTGATGAAAATACATGCACAAAATTAGACCTTTATCTTCAGCCAAGCTAGACCAATTTTGGTCAGCAAGAAGTGCAGCTCAAAATGGTTCCTTAAGCTATGTTGATTGTCTCCAGCCAGAGTAGATCTATTGGAATTAATGGACCTAAGTTTTCATTACTATAATTAATATATTAATCACATTTTACAATACTTTACCAAGGTGATTGACACATAAGACAATTAAAAACACAAAAACTACAAATACATTTAAAACAAGATGAAAAGCCTACCAAAAGGACGCTCATGATAAAGACCCATTTATCCAGTTGGAAAAACCTGTTGGAACAAAACGAAAAAAGTATTCAGCTGCTAGTTGTGTGCATTAATTTCCATGGATCTACTTTGAGTGGACTAACATTGGACACAGCCCATCTTTTTTCTCACTATTCTAGAGAAATTGCACTCTCCTCTTGACTTCAGTTGTAGGAAATTATAGCAAATCCCTCTTTGTGCACGCACACACACATCAGTGATAGATCTGGCAAGATTTCCAGTTGATTTCAATCTTAACTGTGAGTGTCCAGCACTTTGAAAATGCAGGGCCCCTAATGACTTAGCTCTAGATGTGTATACCTGCGACAGATAGCAACTAATTGCTCATGGATAATGATGTAATAGGTTTCCCATCCAACATTAATATGTAGCTATATTAATATATCACAACCTGGTAATGTGGTATGACTAGGATCTATATCAAATGATTATGTCAATGGGCCATTAAGCAAATAGTATATTAAACCCAGAGTACAGCAGGAGCCTCTGAATAGAAGTGTACGTCAAGAACTTAAGTGAGACTCTAAAAAACACAGGCATTAACATGCAGATGGAAAGAGGGTCACATGATTGTTTTTGCAAGTCCTACAGACAATTGAGTTTGCATTCTGTCTGTATCCCATCCAAATTTTAGAATGCCATGAGGGTGGGAAGGGGGGGGTGATTGGGCATGATTCCTGCCTGGTACATTGTGATGTCTAATTATTGGTATAGAAACAGATCTCAGATCACCACGTCCTGGTGAGGTCGATTGTTCCAGGACAGCAAGTCTCCTAAGGTCCTACTTACCCAACAAGGAATCAGAAGCTCTCGTCTCATCCTAGCATTGACCAAAATGGTAGACAGCTTTGCAGGCATTAGGTTTTGTGTGTGTATATATGGAGTGCGGGAATAAAGAGTCTGGTAAGATGGCTGGTTGTTGGAATAAGGAAACTTAAGGTTTATTCCTCCTGGGAGACAAAGCCATTCTGAGCACAAGCTTACATGTTGCTATCATGGAGTCATGAGGTTAACAAGAGGAAGCTCCAAGACCAAGGCATAAAGAGAAAGACTAGCTGGACAAGAAGGAAGGAACGAAGGAAGGGAGGGAGGGAGGGAGGGAAGCCTGAACAAACACACTCTACATGGCAACATGTGGAAGGAATCAGTGACGGAAGAAGAGACTACATTTCTATTGCTCCCCGCCCCGGTTCAGGTGATTTATTGCAGGTGTTGATTTATTACAGGTGTTTACTCTCAACAGCTGGATGATTGAATGGCGGGAGGAGGATGCAGGTAGGCTCATTTCTGCACCCTTTCACACAGCCCTTTACCTTTCCATCCAGACAAGCAAAAGTCATCAGCAGAATTCAAGACGTATTCAAACCAGGCAAAAGCAGTCAAGGAAGATGTAATGAGGTATGGGCCCGCCATACCTCCTGAGGGCCACAACCAGCCTTTGGTCCTAAGGTTCCCCACTCTAGGAATATGCAACAGGGAGGAGGAAGAGGAGATGGGTGCAAACAGGGAGGGGAATCCAAGGGCTCCCCGCAAACCTCTAACCAGCCCTTAATAGCAGCTCCACACATGACACCGATGCAGAAGGAAAGGAAAGTCAAACTTATTTGAACCCCTTATAACCTGTTTCAAGTGTTCATTTGTTCTTGGCATTTATATCCTGCCCAATGAACCATGCCTCTGGGTATTTCACAGATTTAAAAATAAATGCAATACAAATGCAGTCAAAATAAAAACGATCAATAAAAGAAACTTGCATCGCTATAATTCATGCGAAAGCAGTGTAAGATCAAGAACATTAAAAGCAGCTCTGAAAGTCGGCATCAGTGTGTGTGTGTAAACTAGCACAAACGGCTTGCAGCCAACTACAAGGTCCTACTTGGAATAGACCCGATGAAATAACTGACCTTAAGTTAGTTGTGCCCGTTAACTTCAATGGACCTGCTCTGAGTAGGCTTAGCATTGGACACCACCCAAAATAACCATCATTTTTAAAAAGTCTGGGAGAATAAAAATGCCTTCACCTGGTGCTGAATGCAGGTGTCAGGCAAGCTTCTTTGGGGACAGCATTCCTTCACTAGGGTGCCACTACTCAGAAGTAAGCACAGGAACTAAAACAAAAGAAGCTGCTGCATACAGAGTCAGATCTTTGTTCAATCTAGCCCAGTATTGTCTACACTGACTGGCAGTTGTTGTCCAGTATTTCAGACAGAAGTCTTTCCCATCACTACCTGGAGACACCGGGGGTTGAACCAGGAACCTTATGCATGAAAAGCAGACGTTCTACCACTAACCTGTGGACCTGCCCTGGAGCATTCTCTCTCCTCCTAAACATACATTGCAGGGAGTTGAGCTAGATAACCCTTTGGGTCCCTTCCATCTCTACAATTCTATGATTCTATTATTCGAATCAGGTTGTATCTTTCTTATAGCCTTTTTAACTTGATGTGTTGACTTCTCCATAATTAATCCGAGGCCCAGACATCATGGTCAGATGTGATTTCACATGGCTGAACTTTGCTTCATTTGAATCTTTTCCCTATGCATCATTAGAAGTTATAACTGTAATAGGATGACGATATTACTGCAATACTAATATTGTGCTGTCCGTTCCTGCTCCAAGCAGTGGTCTTAATGGGCATTGGAAGCAGTCATTGTAAAGATGGCATGTGACGTACCTGTGCGTTTGAAATCTATTGCCTTTTAGAAAGAAGATGAATAGAGGAAAAGCAGCAGGTCCAGATGGCTTGACCAACTGTACTCACTGCATAAGCTGGGAGGGGAAATGAGTTAATTAGCAAGCCACTCAGGCCTTGGTTTTTCAAAACTATCATTCAACATAGTGGGCTTAATTTGAGGCAGGGCTAAGCCCTGGAACCCGTTTTAATTAATGTCAGGGCCCCATCACAGAGCAAGTGATGAGATGATAAAGTGTCCCAAAGCACATGTAGAGCTAGTTAATTATATGTACACTCATAACTCATGAGTTGTATCATGCACCAAGGAGCGAACACAGATTAATCACCGTCAACAGAACTTTTATACTACCCTATGTGTCATCTGCAATGCAATGGGTTGGACCCAGGCTAAGTTAACTGGATCTGGTTCCTATGCTGTCATGGATGCTTTAGTTGAGATTCCTGCATTGCAGGGGGTTGGACTAGATGACCCTTGGGATCCCTTCCAACTCTAGAATACTCTTGATTCCATGATTCTATGAAATCAATGGAACTTAGTAACATTGGAAGTTGTCTTCTGCCAAGTCAAACCATTGGTGTATTGTCAATGATGACTGGCAGTAACTCTTCGGGGTTCCCAGCCCTACCTGGAGATGCTGGTGGTTGAGCCTGGGACCTTTTGAACGTAAAGCCACTGAGTTATGGTACCTCCCCCTTAACTTAAGTCATGATTAATTTGTCACATTGATTTCAATGGGACCTAAGTTCCACTTAGTTGGGATCCAATTCAATGGGTTGAATTCAAATGTGTGGCTGTTTTGGCATGTGGAACAGATCTGAAATCTTATGGAAATACTGTTTTGCATCTTATCCTAGAGAGCTATCCAAGGAAAGCAAATCTAAACCCAAAAGAGAAGTATGAGAACGATTATCATCCTCTTTCCTATTACTGCAGTGCATGGACTCTTGAATGAGGCTTTGCAGAGCAGCATCAGTGACTGATTTTCCTCTAGTCGCCATTATTTGCATCCAGGCGAATGCTTTTTCAATGGAGCCAGTTGTGGACAGTTTTGGTCTCCTCATCCCAAACAGAATGTTGCAGAGCTGGAAAAGGTTCAGAAAGGACAACCAGAGTGATCAAAGGGCTACTGCAACTCCCCTATTGGGGTCTTTCCCCCCCTAAACTAATTCTTTGAACGATTGACAGAGATGCTGTTCAACCAAACTCTACATTGATTTGAATCAGAGTTGCACAATCTGAACACTTTCAGAAACCGAGCTGCGAAACTTTCATAGTCAATTAGCTTTTGTATCTTAGGATAGAAGGTAGAAAAAGCAGCAAGCTTCTTGAAGCTAAGCAGGTCTGGACCTAGCCAGTGCCTGGATGGGAGGCCATATGTGAACCAGCTTGAGCTGGATGATGTAGCAATAAAATCCACCCATCCATCCATCCTGAATCCCAAAGCTGAACTCAAATGAACTTCAGAATCCAATGCCTGAGGGACAGTTCACACACACACATTTTCCCTTGATAACTGCAGCATGTTTGAATGAGCCACCAAAGAGCGAACAAATCTGATATAACATTTGCACCACTTCACACAACCTTCATGCATTTCATTGGAGTCAGCTCATGGGTTCAGGTAAGGTTTCAAAGAAGACAAGAATCACTGCCTGCCAGTTTTCTTTCAAAGATGGAGAAGGGGGTGAGGAAATGAAGCAACTCATCTTATTGCAGAGTATGATTAAAAATGGCATAAATAAATATTTCTGCAAGAATAAAGTCTCCAGTTAGTTAGAAGATAAGGTCAGGATCCAAAGAACAAAGCAAGTAATTCCATATTTCCCAAAGGGGCTTTGGACTTGTGTTCCTCAAACAGCAGACTCCCTCAACTACAAACCCCAGGCTGAATTATTTCATTTCTATGCTATCCTTTCTCTAAGGAAGTGGTGAGGAACCTCAGGTCCAGGGATTAAATACTACTGTACAGCCAAATACTCTCCCCCAGGGCATACCCCTCAGTACCCCTGCTTCACACACCAGCTAGTTTTGCCTTGCTGTGCTGTGTTTCTGAACTCTGATAGTGTCTATTGCTTGTCTGGACTGAAGACAGGTGTGTGAGAACATGTGTAGACATTCACCTACTGTACAAAGGGTTTTTAAAAAATAAAAATGCAGGGAACTAAAGAACTGAATTCCACCCAATGCCTACTTTGGACCACAGTAACTTAGCCCAACACCCTGACCACTACACCATACTGTCAAAGTGCTTTTGTAATGGAAGGTTTCAAAAGCAGTTTATGGTATAGCCAGGCACAAGGTTAGTTTAAACCAGTTGTTCCCAACGTGGGTGGTGCTGCCCCCTTTCAGGGCTGGGAAAATTACTCAGGGTGGCACTATGGGGCAAGGGGGAAGCAGGGGGTACTGGCATCACTGGATCAAGTTCATCCATTTTGCTGAATTAATTAAACTCATTGGTTTTAATTGAATTTTGAATAAATGCGCAATTCATTGTTACTGTTTTGAATTGCATTGTGTTGTTACCTTCCTTAGTGGGTTGTGCTAACCATTGTTCTGAATGTTGGTTTTTTTATAGGGTAGGCGGCACCGGGGATGAGGTTATGGAAACAAGTGGGTGGTGGCCCCAAAAAGTTTGGAAACCACTGGTTTAAATCATTCTGTTAGAAGATTCAGGAGCTTTTGAGTGTGTCTAAAGTTGCTCTATGGATCCTGGCCAGAATGAACGAAATTCCTATTAAAAGATGAAATCAGAACAGGAAAAAGAAAAGGGAGCACTAAACTCAAAAGGGAGGAGGCAGGATGCCGGGTAATTCTAGAAAACGATATAAACTTCTTTGGAACAATAGAAATTGGAACGTTTCTCTCATCTCCAAGAATGTTCATACACTGATAATATATACAATCTAGGATATATATATGTATATATATAATTTTCATAGATACCTGTTCAAGGAGAACCCTTCCACAAGCATTGCAACTTGCCATTTCCTTCATGACACCAGGAGAAATTCATAAATCTGGAACATTTGGGACAAAACCATCTGGCTCAGAGACCACCCGCCCTACATCAGCGCTTCAGTTGCAAGAGATATAATTTCTCATGGAATAAAATCCAGACCTCAAGCCACGAACGGCATCTGGCTATGATAAAGCTTTTATCCACCTAAGGGTATATGGACGATGCTCAAACCTCCCAGATAAAGCTGGAGACTTGGGTTAAACGAAACCAACGACAGCTGCTTCATACCAAGCTAGATTTTCTTTTGGTCCATCTAGCCTGGTATTGTCTA
Source organism: Podarcis pityusensis (assembly GCF_964106645.2). Lineage (NCBI taxonomy): Eukaryota > Metazoa > Chordata > Lepidosauria > Squamata > Lacertidae > Podarcis > Podarcis pityusensis. The sequence continues at coordinate 59,842,502 of NC_138033.1, read as the reverse complement.
CTCTGACAGACAGTGGCTCTCCAGGCAGGAGATACCAGAGCATGAGCCTAGATGTCACACTCCAGGGGGGTCCCCCAGGGGCTGGCACCCCACAGCTCATTCACACTGTTCTTTGGAGAGCATGCTTCCTGCCCCTCCATTAGTTCTCCATCACGACTTTCTCCTCTGCATCGTTGCCTTCCCACACTTTCCCCTCCCACAATCCGGATTTTCTCATACCCTCTCCTTTTCTGCATTATCAAGACTTTTCTCTCTGGACTCCTTACTTAACTGACTGCTAACACCTGGTTGTTAAAGATCTGCACAGGAGACTCTCTTGGGAGACAGAGGCCTAAGAGAGGGTGGGTTGTGACAGTCCCTAAATTCCCTCCCCACTGAGGTGTGTCCAGTTATCTTTGTTGTATTTTGCCATAAGCTGAAGACGCACCTCTTTACCTCAGCCTCTTACAAGTTTGTTTTGTGGGACCCACCTCTTTTGTGTTCATTTGGAAGAGTTGGACACATCTTATCATTGTAATGATTTCATCTGTTTTTATAGCTGTATTTTTCATGATTGTAACTCTCCTTTGGGCCTGGGGAAAAAAAACCTTAGAAAGAAATAAAACGGTTAGTTTAGGGAAATATTTCAGCAGGGTGATAATAAACAACCTTTGCATTTTCGTATGTTGGAAGCATAAGAATAAATAAAGGTGCCAAACATTAATAGTAGAAGACTGACAGCTTCTTAGAAAGCAGTGGATAAAAAACCCCTGATCTTAACAATAGAAGACCTAAGAATGCTTAGGATAGGGATTTGCAACACAAAGAACTCGAAGGGAAAGGATCTTGCAAAAAATGGAGGTGTCAAGACTTTCTTTGTGATACTTTCATAAACAAAGACCCAGTTTTGCAAATTAAAAAAAAAAGGTTTTTTAGGATTCAGCTTACTAAATTCTTCTGTGCCATTTATGGACCATTTCTGCATGTAATACAGGAAATTAGGGCCATAAAAATGACATATGCCCCAAATTAGTCTGTTTTCATACTCACAAACTCCCCAAGCAGCTGTATTTAACTTTGACCCAAACATTCACCTCGGGGTGATTTCCTTGGAGGAGCTGGAATCAGATGGAAAAGCGCTCATGATTCTCGGGAGAATATTTTACGTGGTTACCCAAACTGTTTCTTTTCTTCCCAAAAATATAGGTTCCCCTCTGCGCTGTTCAGTGACCCTTATAGACAGCACCCACAAAGGGAGTCTCAGTGCCATTTCATACGATCATTTGGCGCTTTTTAAATGCATCTGGTAAAAGCATAGGTCATATAACATTATTGCCTTTGACCCTCCAATTATCAGTGGCTTTAATTGACACCTCCCTTCCACACATAACATACTTCATAAACTATGAGATAGCCTTACCCCACATAGGCCCGCTTGACCGCCTCAATCTGTGGAACTGGCACTGTTACAAGGTGTCACATTATACCCATTCCACATTGGTAATAAATCTTATCTTTTAGTGTGGCAGCACCTACACTTTGGAACTCCCTGCCCATTGACATCAGGAAAGCGCCTTCCCTTTTTGTTTAGACAAGCCCTTAGAAAGTTGGTGTGAGTTTCAACGTGTTTTTATTCTTTCGTTATGTTAACTTTTTGAAAGTCTTAAAATTATTGTTGTTGAATTTTCTTATTATTTTACCTTTTTGTAAACCACTTTTAGCGTTGTTGGTATTTTTACAATCAAGCTATGTATAATTTTTATGAAACCACAATAATAATAGATAAATGAACTCATAGAGCTGCTGCTGATCAGTGTAGTCGAGAGAGAGCTAGATAATGATAATTTTAATGATAATTTATTATTTGTACCCCGCCCATCTGGCTGGGTTTCCCCAGCTACTCTGGGCGGCTTCCAACAAAGTATCAAAATACAGTGGTCTGTCAAACATTAAAAGCTTCCCTAAACAGGGCTGCCTTCAGATGTCTTCTAAAAGTCTGGTAGTTGTTGTTCTCTTCGACATCTGGTGGGAGGGTGTTCCACAGGGCAGGCGCCACTACCGAGAAGGCCCTCTGTCTGATTCCCTGTAACTTGGCTTCTCTCAGCAAGGGAACCGCCAGAAGGCCCTCGGCACTGGACCTCAGGGTTCGGGCAGAACGATGGGGGTGGAGACACTCCTTCAGGTATACTGGACCAAGGCCGTTTAGGGCTTTAAAGATCAGCACCAATACTTTGAATTGTACTCGGAAACGTACTGGGAGTCTTTCAAGACTGGTGTTATGTGGTCTTGGTGGCCGCTCCCAGTCACCAGTCTAGCTGCTGCATTCTGGATTAATTGCAATTTCTGGATCACCTTCAAAGGTAGCCCCACGTAGAGCGCATTGCAGTAGTCCAAGCGAGAGATAACTAGAGCATGCACCACTCTGGCAAGACAGTCCGCAGGCAGGTAGGGTCTCAGCCTGCATACCAGATGGAGCTGGTAAACAGCTGTCCTGGACACAGAATTAACCTGCACCTCCATGGACAGCTGTGAGTCCAAAATGATTCCCAGGCTGCACACCTGGTCCTTCAGGGGCACAGTTACCCCATTCAGGACCAGGGAGTCCTCCACACCTGTCCGCCTCCTGTCCCCCCAAAACAGTACTAGTGTCTTGTCAGGATTCAACCTCAATCTGTTAGCCACCATCCATCCTCCAACTGCCTCCAGACACTCACACAGGACCTTCACCACCTTCACTGGTTCTGATTTGAAAGAGAGGTAGAGCTGGGTATCATCCACATATTGATGAACACCCAACCCAAACCCCCTGATGATCTCTCCCAGCTGCTGCATGTAGATGTTGAAAAGCATGGGGGAGAGGACAGAACCCTGAGGCACCCCACAAGTGAGAGCCCAGGGGTCTGAACACTCATCCCCCCCCCACCACTTTCTTAACACTGCCCAGGAGGAAGGAGCGGAACCACTGTATAACAGTGCCCCCAACTTCCAGCCCCTCTAGACGGTCCAGAAGGATGTTATGGTTGATGGTATCAAAGGCCGCTGAGAGATCCAGCAGAACTAGGAAACAGCTCTCACCTTTGTCCCTAGCCTGCCAGAGATCATCGACCAGAGCGACCAAGGCAGTTTCAGTCCCGTGATGAGGCCTGAATCCCGATTGGAAGGGATCCAAGTGGTCTGCTTCTTCCAGGCATGCCTGGAGTTGTTCAGCAACCACACGCTCAGTCACCTTGCCCAAGAATGCAAGATTTGAGAATGGGCAATAGTTGCCCATATGGGCCAGGTCTAAATATATTTTTTTAAGAAGCGGTTTAATGACCGCCTCTTTCAGAAGATGTACCAATGGTCTGTAATATCCAAATGCAGTCATCCACTTTCTAAACACCATATTACGATAGGCTCTAATTTTTACTTTCCTACAGGGCAGCGGCTCATGTATCATTGGGTTTCAGTAAAACAACCCCAGGAATCTTTGGAATCCTCTCCCATTTTTGCCATCTAAATAAAAATATAGCAGAACTAAGAGGGAGATGTTAGTGGCTTAATACGGATGTTGCCATTTAACTCTCTTCGATCTGGTGTCGATGTCAAACCTTTACCACACAGAGTATAAAGTACAGCGGGGAAAACTGAGAGAGCTGGATAAGATAGAAGAAGAAAAAAACCTAGATTTTCCTAAACCAAAGCAAGCAGAACCTGTTTGCCAATCAATTTGCTGAACCCAGCAGAGATCAAACCGTTTGATCTCCAGTTGAGAAGACCTGGGTATAATAGCAGACACTGAATGCCATGGCTAATTCCAGACCAAAGGGGGAAAGGGATAAGAGGAAATTTATGTGTAAGCTCTTGAAGTAATGAGACAAAAGTAATGTTGATTGGCCTCATTTATTGCAGTTCAAATGCTGGTTATCGTAGCTGAAATAGCGAGCAATGGCCATTCATATCACCAAGAAATTGGAGCTACCTCAAGGAGATGAGCTCAAGTGAGTGGAGAGGTCTTCAGTGCTCTGGGTAGCCAATTTCACAGATACTGGTTTGTGGGTAGGAACAATGGCGAAAGCGGATAGAGAAAAGTTGTTTCTCCCTCTCTCTTAACACTAGAACTCGTGGACATGCAATGAACCTGAATGTTGGAAGAGCTATGGTATCACAGCAATTTCCCAGACCATCACTGAGTACTAAAGCCAGGCTGATCCACTTTCTTGTAGCGCCTATATTTTGAAGGATAGAACAATTCTTCCTTAGCAACATTCAGTGGAGCTAGGCATGAGACCAGAAGGGCTGGAACATTCTGATGTTCTTATGATTAGCTTAGAATGCATGCAGGATTGTATAGGAGAAGGTATTCATTTGTGTATTGGCTCTTTGAGTTGGGCTCGGAAGCAAACAGGCAGCTTGTGGATTTCTTTCCCCTGAACATTGGCGAGATATGATCCAAATATGCTGCGCCAGCCAAAATCTTGGCAGCCATAATCTGGACCAGCTGATACTTCCGAACCATCTTTGAAGGCAGTCCAGCATGTAAAGTATTGCACCCATCCAATCAGAAGGTTACCAGCAGAGCACGGAGGACTCTGGCCAGAATGCCTCTGCCCAGGAGTGGCTGCAGCTGTGGCAAAGCGGCTGAAGCTGGTAAGAGACACTTGGTGCCATGGAGGCAACTTCAGCCTCTGGTGATGAAGCTAGATGCAAGAGAACTTGCTACTCCCACCAGCTCTTAATAATTAGCTAAGTCTGTGCCTTTGCACACTCCAGCTCCGCACAGTTCAGCAAGCATTCAGATGACGTGCAAAATCACATTCTGCGCTTCTCAGTAAAACCATCCTGTCATATTTTAAGCTCAAATGTAAAACTAGCTGGCCTGTCCCCAGGACAAGTACTGTAATGCGGTTTGACCCTTGGGCTCTAAGCACGTGGCCCAAATTAAAGGAAGATGTATGCTTGTCCACAAGATGGCAGTAGAATCTTTGAAATCTCCTTTCTGAGCAATCAATAGGTACCTGGTGCCTTTTAAAGAGGGACAGCAGCTTTTAAAAACTGTTTTCTCATGCTGTTAAGAGAACACTAAGTTTGCACTGAAGGGAGTGTACCACTCGACAAATGCATTTTTCTGTGGATTCGGAAAAAGCATTTTTCTTTTGCAGTGGAATGATGTTCAAGTTCAGCATCACAATGTCATTTGCCAGTTTTCAAAGAGTTCCCACCAAATAAATAACAAAACTAAATAAAGGAGATGCTTCAATCCCTCCTGACTTTCTGTGGGTCTAGTTTAGAGCCTCAAATACCCATTTGGCAATGCTCAAATTTGATGGCCCTCATATGTCGCTTAGCTTCAGGAACATGCAACTTTCTAAAGAACAGGTCATCCCTGAGAGCATTTTTTCCAAGGGACCCCAAAACCTGGGAAAGAAGGTTTTCTGGGAAGTTTGTTTCTTTTTTTTTTTAATGATGTTTATTGAGAATTTTAAAGTTATAAAAAAAAAAGAAAGAGAAAGAAAAAACAAGAGAGGGAGAAAAAGAGAGAAAGAAGTAGATAAACATAACAATTAAACAATACAGATCAATAAAAAACCAAAGTAAAAAAAAAAAACCACACACAATACATCTAAATCAAAAAACAAAAATAAACAAACAATTAAAAAAAACAAATCTAATATTCCCAAATCCTTAACTTTCATTAACTTATTTCAACGACCTCCTCACACCTCCCTTTTTTGTATTCTAGTTGTTAATTATCTCAGCAAATCCTTTCCATCTTTCACAATATTCTATCATTTAAATTACCTTAATCTATTTTAACCTTATCTTACCTAAAAAACCCTAAAACTTAAAACTTAAAACTTATATATACCAAATTCTTTTAACCATAACATATTCTTTCATAATTGTTTTTGACATTTCTGCTAAAGCCAAATAATTTCATTCCAACATTTTTCTAATACTCATTAATTTTACAATACTTTTCTAAATAAATTTTAAAACTTTCTTCCAATCTTCATCCATCGTCTCTTTTTCCTGGTCTCGGGTTTTGTCAGTCCTTTCTCGTCTATCTAATCCATCAACCTGGTGCTCTTATGTCCGAGGCTCTTAAATCTTTTCCATGTCCCTTCTGCAGGTCTCCTTCTTGTTTATACCTGCCCTTTACTTTATCTTTGTTGATCTTTTTCTTGTTTTCTTCCCTTTCTCATTGGGGGGGTAGGTCTCGGGAGGACTCCAATCCAAAAGTATCTCCATCTCTCCTCAGCAGATCAGTCCATTCCCCACAGTCCCATTCCCCACAGTCAACACTGTAATCCAGAAAGTATTTAAAAGCATGTTTCAAAGTCTTTCCAGAATTAAGAGCCCTCACAACTCCAGACCCCCCCTGGTCCACTCCGGATTCGAACTTCAAGAACAATGGCTTATACTCCTGCAAGGCCTCGGGTCTCTCCATTTGTGTTATTTGAGGTTCAACAACAACCTCCTCCATTTTCTTCTGCCCTTGCTCTTGCCCTATCAAACCAGATTCCTGGTTCCTGAATAGTTTCTATATGGGTATTTGCTGTTTGTCCAAAGTTTTTAACTGCAACAGTCATCAAATCCATCTTCTCATGCATCTGCTCCAGCAAGGCACTTGTCTTGCAAAAAGCAAGCACCAAAACTTCTTGTAAACACATTTTTTCCCCCAAGGTTAAAGTCTGGTCCCATGATCCTAATCATACAGCTGTGAGGTCCCCAGATCAGCTCCGGCAACAAATTAACAAGCTCCCTCTAGAGGAGACAATTTCTATTTGTCTCCATCTTTTAAAAGCAGGACCAACAAGGAAAAGTTACTTTGACTTTTCAAATACTTTGTTTCTTTTGATTACGAGAAGCAACATTGGAATCAATATATTTCTCTCTCTTTTTTTTTTACTATCTGTCAAAAGACGTTCCATTCACAGTCGATGAACTTTTCCCATAAATTTCTGTCTCTGACACCTCGTTCCCAGGTTTGAGACGGTGGAAAATTTATCTTTCTTTACTCTCTCTCCTGCAGGCTTAAACAGTCAAAAATCCCCCTCTTTTCTCCTGCTTCCAAGAGGGGTTTTGGTGGTGATGAATGAAGGAAATTTAAAACTTTATATATGACTTTCCAGACTTTAGCTTACAAAGTTTTTGCTTCAATCTATTTACAAAAAACGGGAGGCGGACTTCCTGTTTAGAACCTTCCCGTTTCAGTGCCAAATTAAAATATTTCTTAGTACTTAATCCAATTTTCTGTTCTACTCACGGGTACTTGTTTAGAGTCCAATTGTCCACAGGAAAAAGTCAGCGCTCTCTGGCAACGGCTGTGCGGCTTCACTCCGTAAAAGTAGCGGTTGATTCAAAACACCGCGCCGCTCACCCCACGTCGCTTCGGACCCCCGCAAAAGGGGTTCCCTGCGAGTAGGGGAGGCACTCCTGGTGTCAGCCGAATCCCACGTTCCCAGGCTTCCTCCACCTGGGATTTTTAAAGGGTCTCCGCCTTCGCCACGACGGCAAGACCCGATTTTCAGGGAGCGGGTTCCTCTCTGTCAGAGGAACTCCGCCATTGCCGATGGTGCTGTCCCGGAAGTCCTGGGACGTTTGTTTCTTACTACCGATCTCCACACCTACAAAAAAAAGAAGCCCAGATCAAAGGCCCGTCTAATCCAGAATCCTGTTCTCACCATGGTCAACCAGATGCCTGTGGGAAGCCCCAAGCAGCACATGATTGCAACCGCGCTCTGCCCCCCTGCAATTCCCAGAAACTCATATTCAAAGACATCCAGCCTTGGACACTGAAGGCAGAGCATAGCATGATAGCTAGTAGCTTGTATCTTCCAGGAATTTGTAAAAACCCTGTTTAAAGTCATTCAAGTTGGTGCCGTCGCTGCCACCTGTGGGAGTGAGTTCCACTGTTAACTTGCATGCTGTATGAAGAACCACTTTTTTTGTCTGTCCTGAACCTTCCAACATTCAGGTTCATTGAAGAGAAGAAGAAGAAGAGTTTGGATTTGATATCCCGCTTTATCACTACCCGAAGGAGTCTCAAAGTGGCTAACAATCTCCCTTTCCCTTCATCCCCCACAAAAAACACTCTGTGAGGTGAGTGAGGCTGAGAGACTTTAGAGAAGTGTGACTAGCCCAAGGTCACCCAGCAGCTGATTGTGGAGAAATGGGGAATCGAACCCGGTTCACCAGATTACGAGTCCACTGCTCTTAACCACTACACCACACTGGCTCTTTACTGAATGCTCAAATATAGCCTTTCAGATATTTGAAGATGGCTATCATGTAAATTTCAGGTAAATGAAATGTTTTAAAAAGATTTAAAGGAAAGTGGATATGCAGAAAAAGACTCAAAGTTCCAAACAGAGATAATAAATAATGAATATAAAACTCTGTCAAAAATGTATGAGATATTGCTAGAATGGTTTACGAAAGACGAAGAGGTTAAATCGGTAATGATACAGTGGGCCAAAGACTTTGGACATAACATTCAATTTGAAGATTGGGAAAAATTATGGAAGGAAAGTTTAAAATTTACTGCATGCATGGGGTTGAAGGAAAATGTAATGAAAATGTTTTACAGATGGTATATCACTCCGGTAAAATTGGCAAAATGTATAAAACATGCAATAAGTGTTGGAAATGTAAAGAAAAAGAGGGAACTTTCTACCACATGTGGTGGGAATGTAAGAAAGTAAAGAGTTTCTGGGAAGCAATATATAATGAATTGAAAAAAATGTTAAAATACACTTTTGTGAAGAAACCAGAAGCCTTTCTTCTAGGGATTACAGGAAAAGATATAAGAAGAAAAGACTACAAACTTTTCCAGTATGCAGTTACGGCAGCAAGAATTCTATTGGCTCAGAAATGGAAACAAGAGGAAATACCGACGATTCAAGAATGGAGAATGAAATTGACTGACTATGCGGAACTGGACAAACTGACCGGGAAAATAAGATATGCCCGAAATCAAAAGTTCATTGAGGATTGGGGAAAATTTGCAGACTATCTGAAAAATATATGTGAGGTGCAAGTAACGCTAGTGGGGTTTCAAGAAGCACTGTAAAATTTTAAGAGGTATTGCTGTAAGTAAATAGAAAAGGAAGGGAAGACAAATGGCAATGCAAATAAAGGAATGCGTACTGAAGGGTAAAAATGGATGATTACCAGAGAAGTTGAAGGAAGTCCAAAATTTGTATCTTGTTAAAATTAGGTAAAATTTGGATAAAATTGTATGATTATATTGAAAACTAATAAAAAATTATTAAAAGAAGAAGAAGAAGATGGCTATCATGTCACCTCTTGGTCTTTTCTTCTCCAGTCTGAACATATGCAACTCCCTCAACCATTCTTTATAAGGTTTGGCTTCCAAATCCTTGATAATCATCCTCACAACCTTTTGTTTTAACCAGGGCTTTTTTTCAGACAGAACTCAGTTCTGGCATCTCTTAGGTGGACACCATTGCCATTCTAAGAGAATAAGGGAGGCATTCATGGTGAGTTCTAGCACTTCTTTTTCTAGAAAATAGCACTGGTTTTAACCATTCGGAAGAGTTGGGTGTCATCAGTAAAACTGGCCACCTCACTGCCCACTCTGAACTCTGGGTAACTCATGAGCAAGTCTAAAAGTACAGGTCTCAATAACAATTCTTATAGGAGCCACTTCTTACATCCCTCCTGTGTGAAAACTGTCCCCTTATTCTTACTCTCTGCTTCCTGTTCTGGACCCTCTCCACTTTGCCTTCCAGCTTCCTATTAACCAGTCCCCTTATATGTGAAAAGTCAAAAGTGGCTGCAGTGGCGTAGCGTGGGGGGTGCAGGGGGGGCCGGCCGCACCGGGTGCAACATCTGGGGGGGCGCGCTCGCACTCGCAGCTCTCTGCCCCTACTAAAATCCATGGGTTAGGGGGCGCAAATTACTTGCCTTGCCCCGGGTGCTGACAACCCACGCTACGCCACTGAGTGGCTGTGTTTAGCTTTCTTGCCAATTGTGCACATTCTTTCAGAGCTGGGCTGGTTTGTAGACAACAAATTGAAATGACACAAGTCCAGCCTTCAATCAGGGCCAAAGAGTAGGTAAGTCAGAACTGGAGCACAATTCAGGAGTATGGACTAAAGACCAAATTCAGAGCTCAGTAAAACCAGATTCGTCCAAAGGAGCTCAAAGGGAACAGGAAGGGAGAAGTTACCAACTGCAGTTCAGTGGCTCACCACATGGCGCAGGTGTGCAGAGATCTAGCAGTTCCTGGTACCTTTGAGAAGCTTCAAGCATACCTCAGGTCTCTCTGGAATGAAAACTGACTTCATATGTGTAAATAAAACATATATCCTCAAGACACCACAGTCTCCACTGACCTTCATTCCAAGGAAATTGAACCTGGATAAGCACCTAGGACCCCTGGAGTCTCTTGCCACTTGGAGATTGGGGTGCATTTAGAAGACACATACTCACTGAAAATCCTGGGAACTGTCGTTTGTTAAGGGTGCTGAGTATCATAGTTCCATGTGGGGTAAACTGCAGTTTCCAGGCCTCTCTGAGACAGGGGTGGTTTAACTGTGCTTTAAATGTGTGGTGTGTGAACCTTGGTCTCCCCACCGCTAATCCAACATTTCACAATGTTGCTTTTCATTCTGTGCCAGTTCTGCAGGTCCAAGTGGCTGAGTGGGTCTTGTAGGTAAAAATCCCAAGACGTTAAAGGATTTATATACTATAATACAGGTGGCAACCATTTAAGGCACGTCCAAATGATGCACAATCGCTGACGTGTGGGTCCTTTTGGACCCGGAAGAGGGAAGGATGGGGGGCGTAATGGGGCAGGTGGTGGGAACGTTCTGCTGACATGTGCAGGAGCCGGGAATGGAACCCCCCACGTGGAATGGTCATCGCCTGTAGCAACACCTTGAACTCGGCCCGGTAGCGAACTGGCAGGCAGTGCTGATCTCTGAGCATGGGTGTCATATGCTGATGAGGCCTCCCTCCTGTCAGCAATCGTGCTGCAGCATCCTACGTTAGCTGCGCAGCATAATTGTGGCTGGGTCGCCTTTTCCCACAGATTTTATTGCCGCCACCACAATTTCAGCGGCCCACCTGGCCAGAAAAGAAGAAGAATCCGTTGTTAGCGCTGAAGGTATAGGGAGGGGAGAAAGTAATGTATGTCCCCCTTTTTTCCCTCTCTTTCTGTCCCTACCTCACATTCCCCCCCCCCCCGTTTTTTTTTGCATAGTGTGTGCTGGAAGAGCCGGGATGGCTCCAATGGCATTTAATTAAATATTTGGCAGTGTTTAATTAATTAAATATTTAAACATTAAATACTAAATAGGATGTGATATCTGCTGCGAGGACATTATGTCTCAATAGCCATTAGTCATTTAATAGAAGTCAAATTGGTGCTCGAAGGCTCCCCTCAGCTAAGTGAAGTCTAAAGTGTAGGCACTTTGCAGCTTCATTAATAAGTAAGCAAAGCTGGATTCAGATTCCGTCGCGGTACGGCTAGTTCCTATTAACTGAAAATGTTAATGTTTCTCTGGCGGAGGAGGCGTTTCTCCTCTCCAGGCTGGGGAGAGAGACGGAGAGACTGAGAGGATGCACGCAGGATGAATTCATGGGCCCCACGTCGGTCTGGAAGTTATGTGGCAAACTTTCTAACCCCGCTGTGTACATGGCTAAACTTTTGGAATATACTGTGTACAGTATATTCTGGTTGCCTCACCTCAAAAAAATTGATATTGTAGAGTTGAAAAAGGCAAGCAAAATGATCCAAGGCAGTGGAGAGACTCTCCTGTGGAGAAAGATTACAATGATGGGGACTTCTTAGTTTAGAGAAAAGGTGATGAAGAGATGTGATAAAAGTTTATAAAATTATGTGTGGGGTGGAGAAAGTGGATTGAGAATTTTTTTTTCTCCTCCCATAACACTACAATTCGTGGACATCCGATGTTGATGATAATCATCATTATTTGTTTGTAGCCCGCCCATCTGGCTGGGTTGTCCCAGCTACTCTGGGTGACTTCCAGCATATATAAAAACACAGCAAAACATTGAACCTTAAAAGATTCCCCATACAGGGCTGTCTTCAGATGTTTCCTGAATGTTATATAATTACTCATCTCCTTAACATCTGATGGGACAGCAATCCACAGGCTTGGTGCCACCTCCGAGAAGGCCCTTTGCCTGGTTCCCTGAAGCTTCACTTCTCGCAGTGTGGGAACCTCGGTGCTGGATCTCAGTGTCCGGGCTGTACGATGCGGGTGATGAATGTTGGAAAGCACTTCTCCCAGTCGGTCATTACCTGGATAGCACAGTTGGTTAGAGCATGGTGCTGAGAATGCGAAGGATGCAAGTTCAATCCCCGTATGGGACAGCTGTATATTCCTGCATTGCAGGCAGTTGAACTAGATGATCTTCTTCTGAATACCAATTGCTAGGATCCACAAGAGGGGAGCATTCTCTTGTGTTCAGGTCCTGTTTGCAGGTTTCCCACAGGCATCTGGGTGGCCATTGTGAGAACAGGATGCTAGACTAGATGTGCCACTGTCCTGAGCCACAAGGCTTTTATTATGTTCTTCGATGCCCACTATTACCTTACCATGCTGAGGATACCTTCTTCAGTGTGGAGCCTGAAGTTGGAGTGAACCTGGGCCAGTCACACCCTCATCCTGGACAGCATATGAAGATCAGAAGATCTTCTGGGTCAGGCCAGGGGCCCATCTAGTCCAGGATCCTGTTTTCACAGTAGTAATCTAGATGCCTGTGGAAATCCCACAAGCAGGACCCCAAGCACAAGAGAGCTCTCCCCGTCCTCTGGTTTCCAGCAACTGGTATTCTGAATCATTATTTGAATCATCCTGGTACATGTTGCAAGCTTTGTTCCCTGTTGCCAAATCTTCATGCATGGCCGAAAGGAGGTTTTGAACAGAAAAGAGGCGAACAGCAGCAACTGAAATAGCAAGGATCCCACATGACGGCTGGCAATCCTAACCTACCTTACCTTACAGGGTCGTTGTGAAACCAGGAGGGGAGAACTATGCAATCTACCTTGAGCTGCTGAAAGGTAGGACAGAAATGGACTAAACTAGAAAAAATCAGAAGTTGTACAGATTCCTCGAGTCTTTTAAATCTCCCGTTGACTGTTTCATCACCTTACGCAGGTTCTTCCAGTTGACTGATGCCAAAGGGACCACTTTCTCTGCTGATAGGGATTTGAAAAGAGATTAATTAACCTTGGGAGATGGGTGGAGGTAGAGGGGAAGTTTATTGGCTGCATTAAAGCATCTCTTTGCTGGGGTATTTTAAGCTGACAGACCCAAGCATATGGTATTTCGAGAACAGCGAGGTCTGTGCATATGCATCCTTTCACAGAGAGAGCATTAGACAAAGAGTGTAAGTATTTTACTAAGCCTGCATAATTGTGCATATGTGTGTATGTACGGGAGAAATAAGCGGAAATGAACTTCACACATAAGGGGTGGGGAGAGAGAGAGAAATAAATGAAATGACACAGATTTATTTTCATCTCTCAGGCAGGCTGCCTCATAGCAACCGTGAAAGCTGCGGAGATGTAAACTTGAGAAAACAAGAAATATTTTAGCAAAATCTTCCTGAATGTATGGCAAGAAGCTCTAAAGTTTGTGGCAGCTTTGGATTCAGTGGGAGGAAGAAGCAGAAGGAAATCAGACCCCTGGCAGGTGGAAGGCATGCTGTACATTTAAGGCATTTGACTCCCCCACCAAAGACTTATGGGAACTGTAGTTTGTTAAGGGCGCCAGGAACTGTAGTTCTGTGAAAGGTTAGCTACATTTCATGGGAAGCTATGTCCATTGGCTATGGAGGCGGTAGATTGCATCAGAATGGGGACCCCTACCCAGCCAAATGGACAGGAAGGCAGGTTTACTGCAGTTTACTGTCATTTTAAATATGTCAGTAAGAGTATCAAGAAAGCAAAGGCAAAGCCGGTGCATTTAGGGTGTGGGTGCAGGAAATTTAGAACACATTTGATTGAGGGTAAAAACTGAGCAATGGGTCTCCCCAAAATTGAGAGCAGTTCCTCTCTATGGCTTGCATGAGGAGTGGGGAGAACCGTTTACACCACCTTGAGCTCTTTGGAGAAAAGGTGGGCTGCAAATGCAATAATGAAATATACTAATTTAGTTTCCAATTGAAATTAGACAATGAACCAGCATCCATGCTTTTTAGGCAGCTGTTGAAAACTCATCCATTTAATAACCTATACTGGATTTGTGCTTTATGTTTCCAATACTTGCTTTTAAATTGTTGTGTACTGAATATACATCTCCATGATATATAGATAGATAGATAGATAGATAGATAGATAGATAGATAGATATACAGTCATAGGGGGAAAGAAAGTGCATCCTCTTTGAATTCTGTGGTTTTACATATCAGGACACAATAGCAATCATCTGTTCCTTAGCAGGTCTTAAAAATAGGTAAATACAACCTCAGATGAACAACAACACATGACATATTATACAGCGTCATGATTTATTTAACAGAAATAAAGCCAAGATGGAGAAATCATGCGTGAAAAACTAAGTAGACCCTTACTGATTCCATAGGAAATAGGAGGCTAAGTAGCAGGAAGGAGCTGCTAATCAAATGCCCTTGCTTAATTGATCATCAGCAAGTGTGCCTGCCTCTATAATATTTTGCTGGTCTGGAGCATTCAGGTGTGCCAAGGAGGAAAGATGACACAATGGTCTTAGAGAAGCAAGTGCTGCTGCCAATGAAACTGGGAAGGGTTCTAAGGCCATCTCCAACCAGTTTTAAGTCCACCATTCTACAGTGAGAAAGGTTATTCAAAAGTGGAAAACACTCAAGACAGTTGCCAATCTTCTCAGGAGTGGACACCCCAGCAAATTCACCCCAAGGTCAGACTGTGCAATGCTCAGAGAAATTGCAACACACACACACACACACACACACACACACACACACTCACCAAGAGTTACATCTCAGGCTCTACAGGTCTTGGTCAGCATGTCAAATGTTAAAGTTCATGACAGTACAATTAGAAAAAGACTGAACAAGTATGGTTTGTTTGGAAGGGTGTTCAGGAGAAAGCCTGGTCTCTCTAAAAGAACATAGCAGCATGGCTTTGGTTTGCAAAGTGTCATCTGAACAAACCACAATGCTTCTGGAACCATGTCCTTTGGACAGATGAGACCCAAGTGGAGATGTTTGCCCATAATGCACAGTGCCACGTTTAGCATAAACCAAACAGCATATCAGCACAAGCACCTCATACCAACTGTCAAGCACAGTGGTGGAGGGGTGATGATTTGGGCTTGTTTTGCAGCCACAGGACCTGGGAACTTTGCAGTCATTGAGTCGACCATGAAATCCTCAGTATACCGAAGTATTCTACAGTCAAATGTGTGGCCATTTGCCCAGCAGCTGAAGCTTGGCTGAAATTGGGACATGCAACAGGAAAAGGATCCCAAGTGCACCAGCAAATCTACAACATAATGACTGATAAAGAACCTAATCAAGGTGTTGCAATGGCCCAGTCAAAATCCAGACCGCAACCCAATTGAAATGCTGTGCAGGACCTTAAGAGAGCTGTGCATAAACAAATGCCAGCTAACCTCAATGAACTGAAGCAACATTGCAAAGAAGAATGGGCCAAAATTCCTCCACAACAATGTGAGACAGATAAAGTCCTACAGAAAACAATTACCGGTACTTCATGTGGTTCTACAAGCTATTGAATCATAAGGTGTAATTAGTTTTTCACACATGGCTTTTCCCATTTCGGCTTTATTTCTGTTGAATAAATCATGACACAGTGTAATATGTCATGTGTTGTTGTTCATCTGAGATTGTATTTATCTAATCTTAAGACCTACTAAGGAACAGATATTGTTATTGTGTCTTCATATGTAAAACCACAGAATTCAAGGACGGTGCACTTCCTTTTCCCCATGGCTGTTATTTGTTGTACACTGCTACAGAAAGCCTGCAATCATCAAGGATACTTTCCCTACTGTCACTCTCACTCTGCCAGCACTGCTATTTGGGAACTACTTCCTTATGTTGAATTTAATTTATTAATTTATTATTTATATCCCACTTTTTTTCCTCCAAGGAGCTCAAGCTGGTGTATGCATTCTTCTCCCTCTCTTCCATTTCAACTTAGCTTATACCAGAAATTTACTCTTTTGAGTTATAGAATCATACAATGTAAAGGTGTTGGAACACAGGAGCTGATCAGCATGTTACACGCTGAAATTTTGACTTGCGGTTAAGAATGGCTTTCTCGGAGATTAGAGCAGCTCAAAAATGGGGTGGTTGTTGTTGTTGTTTAGTCATTTAGTCGTGTCCGACTCTTCGTGACCCCATGGACCAGAGCACACCAGGCACTCCTGTCTTCCACTGCCTCCCGCAGTTTGGTCAAACTCATGCTGGTAGCTTCGAGAACACTGTGCAACCATCTCATCCTCTGTTGCCCTCTTCTCCTTGTGCCCTCCATCTTTCCCAACATCAGGGTCTTTTCCAGGGAGTCTTCTCATGAGGTGGCCAAAGTATTGGAGCCTCAGCTTCAGGATCTGTCCTTCCAGTGAGCACTCAGGGCTGATTTCCTTAAGAATGGATAGGTTTGATCTTCTTGCAGTCCATGGGACTCTCAAGAGTCTCCTCCAGCACCATAATTCAAAAGCATCAATTCTTTGGCGATCAGCCTTCTTTATAGTCCAGCTCTCACTTCCATACATCACTACTGGGAAAACCATAGTTTTAACTACACGAACCTTTGTCGGCAAGGTGATGTTTCTGCTTTTTAAGATGCTGTCTAGGTTTGTCATTGCTTTTCTCCCAAGAAGCAGGCGTCTTTTAATTTTAATGGGGTTAAAGTGCACTAATCCACAGTAAGCAACTGAGTTTAATTAAACCTGGCACAATGTGTGCAGGAAGGCGGCCTGGTGAAGGGACACCCCCCCCAGCCATGCAACACAGGGTGCATATGCACTGACCCATTTGCAGCACAAAAGTTTGTAGTTTTTTTTAATCCAGAATCCAGGGCCAGCCCAATACATCATGCTGCACAAGGCAAAACAAAAAAATGGCACCCAACTGCCCCCCTTCATTTGCTAGAGGCAGCATGCCCATGGTAACCGGTTGTAGGAAATCTTAAGTGGGGGGGGGAGTTTGGGGCTTCCCATAGGCATCTAGCAAGGCATCACTGCAAGAAGGATGCTAGATGAAGTGGGCATTTGGTCTGATCCATCAGGGCTCTTTTTATATTTTTGTTCCAACTAACCATAGTTAAGATTAACCATGGTTTGCCTGTGGTTAATAAAGACAGAACTCAAAGCTTCCAAATTCCTCTTCATAGTCATGCTGGAGGGCTGAGGGAGGCCACAAGTGTAAGGCTGAAGCCAGCCCACTCTTAAGGGACATTCCAGTTTTCTAAATTCCTAGTATACAAGGTTTGCACCTTCACATGTAGCCAAGCAAAGGTCTGCAAAGGTCAGAGGGGGCAGGGTTTCTGTTGAGGCAGGTGATTAGCTGTGGGAGGAGCTTATCAGAGTTTGCAGGGTAGCGGCGCGCGCCTAGCGGCGCGCGCAGTTTGATCCATCTTTTAGATTTAGGAGAGCTAGTCTCAAACGTTTGTTGGGGGAGACCAAGGTTTTTTTGTGGGGGGAGTTATTTTTCCTGTCTTCACGCTTTTTATGATGGAGGACCGCTGTAGCCACCCCCAACGACACGTTCTCAAGATGGAGGGGGAGGGAACAGCTGCAGTTGCCTGCGGTTCCTGCGCAATGTTTGCCATCTTGCCAAAGGTTGCAGGCAGCTTTACCTGCAGCAATTGCATGTTGATTGCCCTCTTAAAAGACAAAGTACAGCAACTGGAGGAACGTGTAGCTACGCTCCAAAGAATTAGAGAGCTGGAGCTCTTCTTGGAAGCAACAGAGCACACCGTCTCCACCAAGGAGGAGACAGGGGACTCCCCTGAGAAGGACGCTAGTTCACCAACACAGGAGCCAGATATATGGAGAAACGTGACTCAAAGAAGTAGGAGGCCCAGGGTTCGCTCTGATTGTTTAGAAATACACAATCGCTTTGAGGTCCTCTCCCCTAGCATGGAAGACGAAGAGCAGACTCCATTTGAGGATCTCTCCCTCATTACAGTCGATCAGGTATATGAAGACGAGCAGCAAAGTCAGTCCTCAGGGAATGTGCAGGCGACCTTGGAGCGGACAGCTCACGGAAGAACCCCGACCAAACCTAAGAGGAGGCGTGTAGTTGTGATAGGGGATTCCCTACTGAGGGGAACAGAAGCAGTGATCTGTGGGCCTGACAAGATGTCTCGGGAAGTGTGCTGTCTCCCCGGGGCTAAGATCCAAAATGTAACTGAACGACTGCAAGGAATCATAAAACCCACTGACAAATACCCCTTCCTCTTGGTTCATGTGGGAACCAATGACACTGCAAGCAATAGCCTCCAGAAGATCAAAAGAGACTACGAGGCTCTGGGCAGGAAATTGAAGCAATTAAATGCACAAATTGTGATCTCATCTGTCCTCCCAGTTGAACGACGTGGCCCAGGGAGAGAGGGGAAAATAGTGGAAGTGAACAGCTGGCTTCGCAAATGGTGTAAACAGGAACGGTTTGGATTCTTAGATCACGGACTGCAGTTTCTTGAAGATGGACTTCTGGCAAGCGATGGGCTGCACCTCACAACGGTTGGGAGAAATGTTTTTGCCAAAAATCTCAGAAACCTCATCAGGAGGGCTTTAAACTGACTAATGTGGGGGAGGGAGACAGTGCTCCTGAAGGTAGGAGTCTATCAATTGATGAAGATGATCATCCAAATGTCATAGACCAAATGGAGCAAACAGCACACAGACCTAGTGGTGGGAGGAAAAAATCCTTAAATAAGAGACACGGGGGAATGATTAATGGACTTCAATGTCTGTACACTAATGCGCAAAGCATGGGAAATAAACAAGATGAGCTTGAGCTCTTGGTACAGCAAACTAAATATGACATAATAGGCATCACTGAAACCTGGTGGGATAAGTCCCACGATTGGAATGTAATAATGGGGGGATACAATCTATTTCAGAGAAACAGACCAGACAAGAAAGGAGGAGGAGTGGCGTTATATGTCAGGGATGTGTATACCTGTGAAGAGATCCAAGATTTAGAACCTCAAAGCCAAAGTGAGAGCATTTGGGTCAAAATTAAGGGAGAGAAGAATAACAGTGACCTCATTGTGGGAGTTTACTATAGATCCCCAAGCCAAACGGAGGACATAGATGATGCCTTCCTGGAACAGATGGCCAAGCATGCAAAAGGAAGGGAGATAGTAGTAATGGGGGACTTCAATTACCCGGATATTTGTTGGATGTCAAACTCAGCCAAGAGCATAAGGTCAAACAGATTCCTCACTGGCCTTGCAGACAACTTCATTGTCCAGAAAGTGGGAGAAGCAACAAGAGGAACAGCCATTTTAGATCTGGTCCTAACCAATGTTGATGACCTGGTTAGTGGGGTAGAAGTGGAAGGATCATTAGGCGCGAGTGATCATGCTCTTCTGAAGTTTACTATACAGCAGAAAGGAGCAGCCAAGCATACTAGGACTCAAATTCTTGACTTTAAGAAAGCTGACTTCATAAAACTTAGGGAAGTGCTGGGTGAGATCCCATGGACAGTAATACTAAAAGGAAAGGGAGTTCATGATGGCTGGGAGTTTGTTAAGAGGGAGATACTAAAAGCACAACGTCAGGCAATACCAATGAGACAGAAACACGGAAGGTGCCTAAAGAAGCTAGGGTGGCTATCTAAAGAACTTTTAACTGAGTTAAGATTTAAAAAGGATGTGTACAAAAAAATGGAAAAGGGGGGAAACCACCAAAGAGGAATTAAAACAAATAGCCAGCACGTGTAGACACAAAGTCAGAAAAGCTAAAGCACAGAATGAACTCAGGCTTGCTAGAGAGGTTAAAAGCAACAAAAAAGGCTTTTATGGGTATGTCAGTAGCAAAAGGAAGAACAAAGAAACAGTGGGGTCACTCAGAGGAGAAGATGGTGAAATGCAAACAGGGGACACAGAAAGAGCTGAACTCCTCAATGCCTTCTTTGCCTCAGTCTTCTCCGATAAAGAAAACAATGCCCGACCTGAAGAATTTGGAGCAAATGATTCAGCAAAGGAAACACAGCCCAGAATAACTAAGGAGATAGTACAAGAATACTTGGCTAGTTTAGATGTATTCAAGTCTCCAGGGCCAGATGAACTGCATCCAAGAGTATTAAAAGAACTGGCAGATGTGATCTCAGAACCACTGGCAGTCATCTTTGAGAATTCCTGGAGAACGGGCGAAGTCCCGGCAGACTGGAGGAGGGCAAATGTTGTCCCTATTTTCAAAAAGGGGAAAAGAGAGGACCCAAATAATTACCGCCCAGTCAGTCTGACATCAATACCAGGGAAGATTCTGGAGCAGATCATTAAGCAAACAGTCTGTGAGCACCTAGAAAGGAATGCTGTGATCACCAATAGTCAGCATGGATTTCTGAAAAATAAGTCATGTCAGACTAACCTGATCTCGTTTTTTGACAGAATTACAAGCCTGGTAGATGAAGGGAACGCAGTGGATGTAGCCTACCTTGATTTCAGCAAGGCATTTGACAAGGTGCCTCATGATATTCTTGTAAAGAAGCTGGTAAAATGTGGTCTTGACTATGCTACCACTCAGTGGATTTGTAACTGGCTGACTGACCGAACCCAAAGGGTGCTCATCAATGGTTCCTCTTCATCCTGGAGAAGAGTGACTAGTGGGGTGCCACAGGGTTCTGTCTTGGGCCCGGTCTTATTCAACATCTTTATCAACGACTTGGATGATGGACTCAAGGGCATCCTGATCAAATTTGCAGATGACACCAAATTGGGAGGGGTGGCTAACACCCCAGAGGACAGGATCACACTTCAAAATGACCTTGACAGATTAGAGAACTGGGCCAAAACAAACAAGATGAATTTTAACAGGGAGAAATGTAAAGTATTGCACTTGGGCAAAAAAAATGAGAGGCACAAATACAAGATGGGTGACACCTGGCTTGAGAACAGTACATGTGAAAAGGATCTAGGAGTCTTGGTTGACCACAAACTTGACATGAGCCAACAGTGTGACGCGGCAGCTAAAAAAGCCAATGCAATTCTGGGCTGCATCAATAGGAGTATAGCATCTAGATCAAGGGAAGTAATAGTGCCACTGTATTCTGCTCTGGTCAGACCTCACCTGGAGTACTGTGTCCAGTTCTGGGCACCACAGTTCAAGAAGGACATTGACAAACTGGAACGTGTCCAGAGGAGGGCAACCAAAATGGTCAAAGGCCTGGAAATGATGCCTTATGAGGAACGGCTAAGGGAGCTGGGCATGTTTAGCCTGGAGAAGAGGAGGTTAAGGGGTGATATGATAGCCATGTTCAAATATATAAAAGGATGTCACATAGAGGAGGGAGAAAGGTTGTTTTCTGCTGCTCCAGAGAAGCGGACACGGAGCAATGGATCCAAACTACAAGAAAGAAGATTCCACCTAAACATTAGGAAGAACTTCCTGACAGTAAGAGCTGTTCGACAGTGGAATTTGCTGCCAAGGAGTGTGGTGGAGTCTCCTTCTTTGGAGGTCTTTAAGCAGAGGCTTGACAACCATATGTCAGGAGTGCTCTGATGGTGTTTCCTGCTTGGCAGGGGGTTGGACTCGATGGCCCTTGTGGTCTCTTCCAACTCTATGATTCTATGATTCTAAGCAAAGGTGGTGCTTGTGTACCTTCTCTTAATAACGCCAGTAAAGTAAGACCCAACCATTTTTACATGCCAACTTTCTATTTTCTTGCTGCGGTGTTTGGGAAAAGGTTAATAAGAAATATAAGGATTTTTAACCCATTTCTGCAAAGTTTACAGGTTCAGTAGGCGATCCTTCCAGGATTAAAACACATTTACTTTGTGTTTAACCCATGCCAGGAGATGCATGAAAACATCCGCATTACCTAAACTTTTATAGCCAGGCCACCGATTGTTCTGCAAACCTTGCAGAGTGCAGCTGTTGCTGCCTCTCCATTTTTGAAGACGTAGAAGTGCTTTGGCTGCCACCAGTGCGGCGGTGAGTGAATATCTAATTCCTAGCCAAGGCTATACTTAGTTTTATGCCAGCCTTCTCACACACATTTTAGAGGCTCCAGCTGCTTCGGCTGAGAAAAGCAACTGAGCCTCAGCCTACAACCCTCATAGTGTGCCAAACAGAAATGTAAGTTCAGGACTGAACCGCCACAAAGATGGCAGTGAAAGGACTGGAACAAAACACACCTCAAGGACACACCTTACTACTCATTCCACCGCAAAGAAAATAGTTTAAAGATGCATGATGTGGTTGTATTAGGGAAGGTCTGGCCCTGTAAGCTATTCGGATGGGAGGTCACCCAGGACACACAACATTGTGAGCTGATGTGCAAACTGAAAAGTACCGGCTTTGGCGATGGAAACTGGCCAAAACAGGCATAGCTGGACCCACTTCTCTTGCTTATTTTTATTTGCCATCTCGAAATTATTTGTAAATCAAAAACCAATTAACTTGTTGGCTTACTAAAGTTTGGTTGGAGGACTTTTTCATTCACGCCATGCCTAAGTGGCGTCCTGCCCTATCCAGTGTAGGATATTAGACCAGGCTTGTTAAAAGTCCAAAAGGTTTAAGGGCTGTTTAGTGGAGATTGGAGGGGAGGGGATCCACTTGGTGGCAAGAAGGAAAAAGCAAGAGTTGGTGTGGCTCATTTGCTTTCATCCCTCTCTCATGGTGCAAGCTACAGCCCCTGCTTTCACAGCTGCCTGCCACCAGCATCTTTCCTACTCTGCCAAATCAAGCCAGGCTGTATAAGTTCTTTTGTGGGGAGAGGTGGCTAGAGATGCTTTTCTCACATTTACCCAGTGGGAAGCATGGGTGTAGCCAGGGGGGTGCAGCTGGCCCCCATAAAGTAAAAAATAATAATTGTAACCTAACCAACTGACCCACCCCAACATAAAGCCAGCCCCCTCCAATAAATCCTGGCCACGCCCATGGTTGGAATTCTACTCTTGCATTTTAAGTGAAGAATAGTAGGAACTGTGCTCAGACCTGGGTGCTGGTTGGGGCTATGAGGCTGCCCTCTTTGGAGAGGAAGATACCAAATCAACTATTAAATCAGTTTTCCATAGAATCAGAGTTGGAAGGAACCCCATGGGTTATCTAGTCCAAGGCCTTGCCCACAGCCGTCCCTGGGTGGGCTCAAACCACCAACCTTCGGGTTAACAGCCAGACACGACTGACCCATTGTTTTAAATAGTTGTTTTAAACGATAACATTATGATATTATTCTTTTTGTCAACCACTTTTGTTTTGTCTTTTTTACACTCAATCGGTATACATTTTATGACATAAATAAATATTATTGTCCAATAAAATTTTGAAGGGCGAGTGGCCTGTTTCTGGACCACTAAGAAGTAATTCAATGCCTTGGGGTCATTTGAGTTAAATTAGGGATATGTAAACACCTCCCCCTGCCCTTCCCAAAAAGAGGCCACTGTCAATTATGGCAGCATCTTCTGCACTACAGCCTAATAGATTTGAATCTAATCAGATATGAATCCAAGGATAATACAAGACCAGTCTTTTGAATGCATAGCTGCTACTAATCTGTAACAAAACAATCAAGCTGTCAGCTTTACACCATCAAAGTTGATATTTATACTCATTCTGTTACTGTCCAATTTACAGCCGCCTTCTGAAAGTCTGATATTCGTAAGACACAAACAGGATAGACCTTCTACTATT
Organism: Podarcis pityusensis; assembly: GCF_964106645.2. NCBI lineage: Eukaryota > Metazoa > Chordata > Lepidosauria > Squamata > Lacertidae > Podarcis > Podarcis pityusensis. The sequence continues at coordinate 59,818,713 of NC_138033.1, read as the reverse complement.
TCAAAAAGCTGTCTGAATTAGGAAAACGCATGTTTTCTGCATCATACCCTCCAGGGCATCTCCAAAACACAGATTGCCAAAAGATATCTGAGATAAAAAAACATAGGCCAGGCCCCCAACCAATATGGATTGGGGGGGGGGGGGGGAAAGAGTCCAATTCTCCATCACAGCCCTGATCCAAACATTCCCCTCCCCTAGAGCTGCTATTTAGCTGTGAATGGGAGAAACCTACAACCTTCCTGAATTCTGTACGGCAGCATGTACAATGACAGCACCAAGTATTTTCCTTAACTGTAATTGGAAATAAAAGTTTTAGCTGTCTTTCACCTTCCAGAGTTATGACATATAAAACCAAGACTGCCTAGGACACAGCTGATAGCATTTTATTTTAAAATTAAGACACATAAGACCATTTATACAAAGTGTTTAGTTAAAAAAGGATCAAGTTGTAAACTAGGAAGGTCTGAGAAGGAGCTTGCCATCCACAGCTAGCAAAATCCAGAGTATGGTTAATGCCCCAGAAGTGCAGAGGGCAGAACCCCTTTTTCTCTTCCCACCCCCTTTTCGAGTCAGCACAACGAGTATCGCCCTCCTTAGCAGCAATCCAAGCAAATGCTTGTTGTTTTTGGGTGGCTGGCGTACCCCATCAGTTCATTTAAAAATCAAAGTGTCCCATAAAAATAATGCAGGTTTCCTCCATCATAAAAAAGTGAAGACTTTCCTCTTTAGAATACATAAGACATTTGGGTAAGTCATTGGCAGCATCTCACAGTAAAGAATCAAGAATTATAAAGGCGTTTTGGCCAAGAGGTCTTCAGGTTGAGTAGCTTGTGAAAAAGTTACAGCTGTTTGGGTGTCAGAGACAATTTCTTACTGCTCTGAGGTGGGGTGAGGACACCCAGGGGTAGAGGAGAACTCCTCCTCTTCTTGGCCAATGCAGCTTGTTTTTCTTGAACTTTGTCCTAGAAAAGAAGAACGCCGAGAGTGAATGATTGACTGCTCATTCATGTGTCCAGAATCCCTGTGTTGTTTTTAGGTTTCAAGAGCAAACTCATGACACATACTCAGAGAGGAATATATACAGAAAGCTGCATCTGGACACAGATACCTAGTCTATGTGTTTGTGTACTTACAACTTTAAAATACATGAGAAGGACCCCAATCCTCTGCTGCGTGACCATGTTTTAAAATGACGAGTGCCAAAGCATACATATATATCATATGTGGTGGGCATTCCAGCACAAAACTGAGAATTAGTTATGAAAAGTCAAATCTGTACACAAGCAGGCTTAAGAATTCAACATTACAATGAGGGAATATTACTCCCCGTTGCTACAGCTCAAACATTATTTCCAGAAATCACTAACATTTGCTGCATCGGGAATGCGATTTAAGTTGCAAAACTGGCAAGAGTGCTTTACAACCCTTTCCCGTTAACCGGAAAGGCAAGTCACTAGGTTCTAAGTTATATAGGCTAATGGGACAGGATTGCAAAGCTTCCTGCATCTGCACTGGCTCTGAATGGTTTTTATATATTAAATAGTTTTTATATATTAAATAGTTTTTATTGTTGATGTTTCTGCTTATCGCTTTGAGACGATTCAGATAGATTCAAAAATGGAATTAAATTTTAAATATGCTCTCCTGATCTAATCACTAAATCACACAGTTCAAGTCTGTTTTCAAAGTCAGTCTCTCAGGTTTAAGTCCAACACTTTAGACCAGGAGTGGGGGGCCTTGCTGAACAACAGCTCCCATATGCCCTAGCAAGCATGGCCAATGGCCAGGAATGTTGGCAGCTGTAGTTCACCAAGAGGGGCTAAAGGTTCCCCACACCTGATGTAGACAAACAGGGAGAGATGAAGTGATGAGACTTACCAGGCCTCACTTCATCACAGCCCAGCTGTATATGCTTGAGGGCCAGGGGTTGGGAAGGTACCCTGATGTCCTCTTGCATTTAACACTTTTGAGGGAGTTTCTGAACATTTAGTGTTGCATTCAACTATCTTTCACTCATGAGTTAGACCCAGTGAAATTAATGGCCGGGACTAACTTGGGTCTATTTATTTCACTGGGCCGACTCTAAAAGTTAGTTGAATACAACATTCTCTCTCTCACACACACACATTTCACCTTTTATTCTCATGCTCTATGAAAGCAAAGTATGGTGGTCTAAACCACTGAGCCTAGGCTTGTGGATCAGAAGGTCAGCAGTTTGAAACCCCGCGATGGGGTGAGCTCCTGTTGCTCGGTCCCACCTCCTGCCAACATAGCAGTTTGAAAGCACATCAAAGTGCAAGTAGATAAATAGGTACCGCTCCGGCAGGAAGGTAAACGGCGTTTCCGTGCACTGCTCTGGTTCGCCAGAAGTAGCTTAGACATGCTGGCCACATGACCAGGAAGCTGTACGCCGGCTCCCTCGGCCAGTAAAGCGAGATGAGCGCTGCTACCCCAGAGTCATCTGCGACTGGACTTAACAGTCAGGGGTCCCTTTACTGTTACCTTACAAAAGCAAGGAGGCCTTTGGCCACTAAGATGTATCTATGAGAACACTCACCAGCAAGTTAAAGGTGTTAATGTGCATCTGTATATTGTGCAAATCTTCCAAAGGAATGCCTCTGAAGTGTTTGAGCGGCGAGCTCCCCACCTCCTTGATGGCCACAGCAAAGGGAACCATCCACTTCACACAGTCCTGTATTTCCCATAATTGGTAACCTAGAAAATCAAGAAGATACCCGCCTTTGTAAGTCATGCCTCCACTTGACTTAGAACCACTGGATTTCTTCTCTTTCATTAAAACGCAGCTTACCCGAAACCTTCTGCATCAGCTCACAAGAGGAGAAGTGATATAATGCAGAAGCAGCTAAAGCGCCATAGGAGTAGTCCAAACAGCCAACATCCAGCACGCAGAGATCCAAAAGCTGGAGAGAGGGGATAGAGAGCTTGAAAGGAAACGTTTCTAACAAAAGTGGCGGGTGAAATGTTTAAGGGCAGAATTCGTCCTTACCTCAGCTATCTGCACAAATATCTCCTGGGGGTATTGCGGTAGCAGCATCTCACAGATTTCATTTAGATAAGCGACCTGCATGTATATGTTTAGCCAGGACACAACCGTGAGGGGACTCAGATTCCAATTGAGTGCCTAGAAGAGAGCGTGCATGTCAGGAGGTAAAGTGAGTTTCTTTAGCACCCACAGGGTATTTGCTTGCTCTTCTTTGCAAACACAACTGAATGTGGTTACGGACTGACAACAGTCGTCGACTTTTGTAACAGCTTTGATACAAAACTGCGATGGGGCTCATCACAGCAAGCCTAGAAAGCTCTCTCCTTCGTGGGCACCGACATGGAGGCTAAATAAATAACCTATGGGGCAAGAGTCTATGCCAAACATGTAACAAAGAAGCAGATCAGGCCTTGATTCCACATACTAATGGTAGTACGCACAGGAGACACATGTGCATTCATTCCAATGCACTGATGCTACAATTATGCTTAGCATAGAATCACAGTCAGAAGGGATTCCCAAGTCCAACCCCCTGCAATGCAGGTATCCGACATTCACTTTTACATCAGAGTGCAGAGGCAGGGCATCTCTGGAGTACTTCTTCACACAACACATAGTTAAACTATGAAATGAACTCCCTCAAGAGACAGTAATGGCCACCCACTTGGACAGATATGAACTAGAGTCTTGTTGCACTTGAGTCCTGCTTGCGGGCTTCCTTTGGGAACCTGATGACCAGTGTGAGAATACTGGACCTTTGGCCTAATCCAGAATGCACAAGTGGCAAGTGCAATCCTGCTGCCACGCTGCACATTCATATACAGTGGTACCTCAGTTTCAAAACAGTCCTGTTTAAGAATGATTCGATTTACGAACTCTGCAAAACTGGAAGTAGTGTCCCGGTTTGCGAACTTCACCTCGGTCTAAGAACGGAATCCAAACGGTGAAAGGGCACTGGCGGCGGGAGGCCTCATTAGGGAAAGCGCGCCTCGGTTTAAGAATGGTTTCGGTTTAAGAACAGACTTCCGGAACGGATTAAGTTTGTAAACCGAGGTACCACTGCACACACTTATGAAAAAATAAATATGAGAGCCAGTGTGCTGTAGAGGACAGGGTCTTTGACCAAGGCGACTGGAATTAAACTCAACTATGAACTTCCCCAGGTGACTTTGTGCCAGTCACTCTCGCTTAACCTTACACAGGGCTGTTGCAATGATTAAAGAGAGGGCTGGGTTAGAAAGAGAAAGAAATCCCATGCATTATTACCCTGAGGTTGCACTTACACCTACTTGTAAGTACTACTACTACTAACAATAACATATTGCAAGTTACAGAATTAGTACACAGATGGAATTTGGGTCACTTTCACCATGGACTTACAAAATGTACTACTCTATGTCAAAATGCACCAGCAGTCTTTCATGCTGAGCCAAGCTGTTTCAGATGTCTCAAAATGGACAGGAGATTTCTATCTACACAGCTATAAAAGAATCACTGATAATGGAAGATAAAGAACTGAAAGACAGACATGCCACTGATTAACTGACATGCTTTTGGCAACAAAAAGTGCTGCCTTTTCACCATGGCTGATTGCACTGAGTGGCTTGGGAAAGGCTTTGCTCAAGGTACCGAGGATGCGACTTTTAAAAAAGAAGAATGCAATTTCCCTACAATCCATTCCAAACATACACACACACACAATCACATTTACCTTCATAATGATGAGTTCCATACTAAGAATTTCTTCTTCAGTACAAGCCCCATCTGTAACATATGCAAACTGCTGCAACTTTGGAGGATAGATTTCCTGAAACATGGAAGATGGGACATCAATGCATTGTCAACAGTGGTAAATGGCAAAGCCAGATGGTTCCAGACACTGACAGCTATCAATGCCTAATTTGGGGGGGGGGGTAACAGCACTATTCTGATGTACAGGGATTCCCGAACTCAGATCAATTAGGCCCAGCAGCAAATGTAATAGCAACTTTATGGCTGCTGTTAAGAGCACAAGATCCATCAAGGATCATAGCCTCTTCAATCAAAATGGCCAAGACGGCAGGTGACAAAGCCTTTTACTTTGAAATGTGTGTGAAAACACAGCCTTTCTCTTCTTCCTGCAGTTTGCAGCCCCATATCTGTTCATTTCTATGATATTACCAGCTGCAGTGGGGAAGGAAATACAAAGAAGGACTTTGAGGAACCAGAATTTGTACACAAGAGTTGGTGTTCTTATCAAATTTACAAAGATGTCTTCTACAAAAAAGTGCTTAAGGCTTATCACACATCTGCCAGTATGTCAACGTCACTGGTGTGTGTCTGATTCATCTTAAAACAGGGAGGCAAGTGAAAGGCAACTTCAATTTGGTTTTATTGAACTTTAATGACGAACACACCCACACCCATTTTAGTTATTAATGTTAAATAGTAGCTTGGGTGCTTTCAGGCAGAGAGGCAACCTACAAGTACCATAAAACGTAAATAATTCTTGGAAGTTTAAAAATGTTTAAGTGTGGCATTTCACTGTAGGATTTAGACCAGAGGTCAGGACTGGACTGGAAGGAGGCAGAATGTACTTCTGATAACATGGATTGTTACTAAAGTAACCCATGCTTTAAAACAGACGTGCTAACCTCTTAAGGCAGCTTTCCCCAGCTGTTTCAATCAGAAGGTTTTGTGCTCCAGCCAACATCACCAAGGATGATGGGAATAGTACTCCAACATCTGCAGACCACTAATGATTCCTCCAAGCTTAAAAGATTATATTTTATATAAAAATAGTATTGTAGGAGCAGAACAACAAAGCCCAAACCATTTTCAATCCCAGATTGCATTCCATCAAAAGATGGCTCACAAAAGAATAGACATCTAATTTCTTTTACTTTAAGAGTGTGATCCTATGCATATTTACTTGAAAGCAAGTCTCACCACGTTAAGTGGAGATTGCACCACAGAAAATGCATTTAGGTTTGCAGGGCAAGACTCGTTTTACCTCAAGCTTTGCGGCTATAAATAAGGATGAAATTCCAATAAGTTGCAGAAGTGTCTTTACAACATTCTGTTGCGTTGCCATGAATCGATCGAAAAAATCCTGTGCCAAATAAAATGTCTCTCTATGAAGCTTGTAGACTTCGCAAACCTGCAGGAGACAGAAGGGTGTCATTCTGCTTCTCAGCTGCATAACTCCATGATGAACCAGGGACCTTCTTAATGGTTTTCAAACAACTCAAACGTTTTGGCTCCTGAACATTTTGCGAACTATGTTTTGAAGCCGAACATCCAACGCGGCTTCCAGTTGGCTGCAGGAGCTTCCTGCAGTCAACTGGAAGCCGTGCCTTGGTTTCTGAACATTTTGGAAGTCGAACGGACTTCCAGAATGGATTCCGTTCAAGAACAAAGGTACAACTGTATAGTGTTTCCTAAAGATGAGCTGATTTAATCTATGATATAGCTATGCTTTCCTGCCCCAAAATATGTTCATTTTTGTACTATAAGCAGAGCTGATTCAAGACATTTTGCTGCCCCAAGCAAAAGACTACATGCTGTTCCTCGCCCTGCAAAAGAAGTACAAAACCCAACCTAACTGGAAGTTGAATCTTACTTCAGCAGCCACCTCACTTTGCACTGGGCCAGCTGCAACTGCAAATGGAATGACTACTTGCTAGCAGAACACCACAAAGTTTTCCTAGGATCTGGAGCACCCTGGGGGCCTTTGTTTTGGAGGCGTTGGTCTGACAATATGAATACATGCTGAATGACATGACACGAAAACTGAAGGGAAGCCCCTGTGGCACCAGCAAAAGTAAATAAAAAAGTCTCCCTGCACTGATAAATGCAAAAAATGGACTGGAGTGCAGAAAAACGCCTGTTAAGAGGGAAGAAAGGATACAGCAATGTTTGCCACAATAAAAAGATGGGATAGGGACTGGAAATATTTCCCCTCATTGCCCCTCTCTAACATTTTGGCAGAGAAACATAGAAGTGAACCAAAGTGCAGTAAACATTTGTTTATTCACCGAAGCATAAAGCCTACAATGAAGAAAAGTTTGCTGAAACTAGAAGAATGTTTTCCTTAAGTGTTACTGTCTTTGCAGAGAGAGTATTTGTTTTCCTATAAAGAACAACTGCCTGACTTCCAGGCTATGACAAGGAGAGTCAATTCATGATTTGTGATGGGGACTCCTTTTTGCCTTGCCTATGGCTGTTGTACAAGGCAAAACAGCTCCAAGAAACTGAGGCCTGATTGTAGGGGCCAGGACCTACCCTCAGGATCCGTCCATTGAAATGGAAACGAGCATCCTAGGACTTGTATGGGCATGAAAATGGCTTACCCTGCTTGGGAGATCCAATCCCTACCACGCCCAAATGCACACACTGACTGACAATACTGAGAGCCCTGGGCACTGTTCTGGCTACCCAACTGCTATTGCTTAGCTATGAAGTGTCCCGACATCTGTGTCCCCTTTCATTTCCCATGGCATCCTAGTGGTTTAGTTTTCTAAAAATCCCAATGCTTCTGAGAACAACCTTCCGAGCAGCCACTTTTACCAGAGTGCCTTTGTGAAGCTGTTGTGTGCATGTCCCTCTCCGAACTCTCCCCGCCACCTTCCTTCCCTATTAGCAACTCTTGATATTCCTCACCTGGATCTCTAGTCCCTTCTGAACCAGCTCTATCAGACGGGCAGCAATCTATCCTATGCTGGGAATAGAACTAGGAGCTACTGAAGGAATAAGTTCCCCTTCTACCAGGGTAGTAGTTCCAAAACACCCTTTGCTCCCAAGGAAACTCCAGACAGACTATGATAACAATCTCACATCGATGTGTTCGTTGTTTCAAATGTTAGCATAAGAAGACAGTCTCACCTCCATTAGCCAGTCTAGAAGAATCACCCGCATTTTAGGTTGCAAGAGTGGATGCCTTTGCAGATATAGTTTATCCCTTACGTATGCCTGTTCTTTTATTATCATGTTTTTCCACACTTCATCCCTATTTGCCCAGCTGCAGGAGAGAGAGAAAGAACAAGAGTAAATGTGGGGGGAAAAGTGTAACAGGCAATAATGGAACAGGAGGCCATGAAATTAGGAAAAATTACCCCAAAACAGGCAACGGTGAATCTCTAGATGAAGCAAGGCTTTGGAGCATGAAAGGAGAGAAGTTTGGGCTTCCCAGCTCATCATCTTTCTCTGGTGTTGGGATCAGCATATGGGGATGTGCGCACACATCATAGTTTGAAAACGGCTATTGAAGAAAAAATAAAAAGGGGGAGCCATTAAATCTCACAGTTATAAAGTTCATTGAACAGTTGATTAGTCCTCCCCACAACAAATTCAGAAAGAGTTAAAAGGCAAGTGTTTTTAGTCACCGCGCTCAAATATATGGCAATTTACCTTTCATATGTTCGCCTCTGAAAAAAGCTATTGTTGCTTCAAGAGAAGAGACAAATGGTCACCAACTCAGCAAGCGGTCTTTTTAAAAGAGCACTTGTGACACTGCACTTGCTCTGCCAGGCACAAAAATATTCTGTATGAAGGAAAACAGGCTTTCAGTTTCAGAATCCCATCTGTTTATTTTCCACCTGATGGCAATATCCTTGATAGTAGAAATCAAGAAACAGAGGGATTAGGACTTCAGGTGGGGAGGAAACAGATGGAAGTCCCAAACAGTTATCCTGTTTTCTCTGAGTTCCTGTGGTAATGAACACAAAAAGAAAAACAATGCTGGCTTTTTAAAAAACAAAAAAGATTGTTGCCCCTGCAATGCATGCACAAGAATAACTAAAAGTGTATGAATTTAGCTGTTTTGGGATTACAATACAACTAATCTTAACAGAAAACTTCGGGTGCCAAACGCAAATTGGCATGCACAGCATTCCTCGCATTCTGGAATTGTATGCTTTGGAAAATTATACTCATGTGAAACTAGCACATCAAGGAGAAACTGAAGTATGTTAGCTATGTACAAGGGAAGGAATACAAATTCCCAGCAGTATATGGAATCTTCAAGCTGATAACTGATGTTGCAGATATTTTGCAGAAAGGGTAGCATTAGCAGCGCACCAGAACACTTCACTCCAAACCCCAAAAGTGATTTCTAAGCTTCAGAATTCTTTTACACATGCACACAACTCAACTTTTCTGAACAGTTGCCTCTTCTTTAACACCTTTAAAAACCACAGCTCTCTGTTTAATCATAGTGAAAATTGCATGTGCAAGGGAATTGCATGTGCATGAGAAACAGCTCAAAACTGCTGGTCTGTTATAACTAGATCACTGAAAGTCACCACTGGGGTGAACGTAAATGGTGACTCAACATGAAACCAACATCTTTACCAGACAGTGTTTCTGGACTCTATATGTATCAATTAGTTTTCGAGCAAAAACCCAAAGGATGTCAGATGAAGCAGAATGGTACTATATCCAGCAAAAGTTCCATCTGTATTCTGACCTGGGCCCACAAGAAATTCAGAAAGTTGTGCTGCTTTTCTCCTCTTGCTCCTTGCTTTGCTTTCTCCTCCTCAACATGTTTGTTTGACATTTATGCCCCTAAATCATCTATACTGAAGTTACAGTGAACATATGGCTGGCAGGAAGCAACAAACCCAGAAGGCAGCTTGGAAAAAGGCTAGATTCCTAATGCTTAGAAGTCATTTAGCAACCTAGAATCTGGATTCACATCCAAAATCTACTCTACTACAACAGTACAGCATAAGTGAAACCTTGTGGGTACAGATCTCACTGTCTCAAAGCCTTTTGAGAAGAAAGCCACAAGTAAGTGCATGTTACTTGTTAGGGCCAAGGGATCCCCATACCTGTTTTAAACATTGTCCATTTTTGCAAGTCAGATCTAAATTATTCTTTGTCCTACTTAGGCTGGGAGACGCACACACTCCTTCCTTATTCTGAAACTACCAGGTCTCATAACACAGCAAGTGCCAAAGAAACAAAACGGCTAGTTCTGCAGCAATCACAGCACACAAGGCGCTGCTCTTTGGTTTTTTCCATCTTTGGAAAGCAAGAAGAGTTTCTTTATCATCCCCTGCTCAAATGAAGGTGCAACATGGAAAGCAACACATCACTTCTACAAAAAGCACCATCACCAGGTAAGGGTATGGAGATAAAACAAGATAGCTGGTATTCAGCAGGTAAAAAAGCATGTTGAAGGGAACAAAATTACAGCTCTTTTTCTAGCTCAGCTTACCTGCATAGGCCCTTAAAAACTATGTTGATTTCAACTAACATACCACAATTTATCACAAGCTGCTTGTTAATCAAGCTACCTGTGTATGAGTTAAAAGAAACAGGGCTAGTTTGAGAAATAGCAAGCATTTTTAGCTATGACACAATCGTCTTGAGAACCACATGCTGAAAAAATCTGCTTCTGCCAACTGGGCAATATAACCGCCCTTTCTTAATGTAAAAAGGGAGCTGTGTTGCAATTAAAAGCTCTAGCCTTATGTTAGGCTGATACTACCAATGAACTCTGCACACTTTAAGTGGGACTGACAGTGCTTCTTCTATGCATGATATTGACAGTGAAATATCCTCCATCCAGTCAATGGAACAGTCAAGCATATTTCAATTCATAATTCACTGGGTTTCTTTTTTTAAAGCTTCTCTTGTTTTTCCAATAGCTGGGTATATGGTGTTGATAAAAGATCCATTCTCATTAGTGACAGAAACCAATTCATACCAAGAAGTAACTTACGGAACTGTGTCTAGTTCTTGGTGCCACAAGTTAAGGATATTGACAAGATAGGTGTGCAGAGAAGGGTGACCAAGATTATCAAGGTTCTGGAAACCCAAGCCGTACAAGGAACGGTTGAGGGAGTTGGGTATGTTTAGCCTGAAAAAGAGATGACTGAGGGGAGATATGATAGCTATCTTCAAATATCTAAAGGGCTGTCACATGGAAGATGGAACAAGACTGTTTTCTCCTGCTCCAGAGGTTAGGACCCAAGCCAATAGCTTCAAGTTACAAGAAAAGAGGTTATGACTAAGCATCAGGAAGAACTTTTTGATGGTAACAGCTGCTCAATAGTGGAATAGACTTCCTCTGAAGGTGGTGTAGTCTTCTTCCTTGAAGGTTTTAAAGCAGAGGTTGTATGACCATCTGTCATGGGTGCGTTAGTTGAGATTCCTACACTGTAGGGGGTTGGACTAGATAACGCTCAGGGTCTTTCCAACTCTATAAATCTATGAATGCTATACCATAGACTACAGAGCTGCTGTTGAGCTGTCAGATGATGGCTTCATAAGCCTTCAAGATAGCCAGCACAACATATTGTTACAGCAAAGCACTTTCTCCATATAGGAACAGATGCTGTGCTAACAGCTTTATTGCTGAGCAAGAGCTGCAAGGCAAATGCATTTTATGCAAACTTTTGCTTTGGAAATGTAACCATGCAGCTGTTTGAGCTTTCTTCTACACACTATTGAAAAGGAAAAGGGTAGGTAAAACAGTTAATGTAAATTATTCCTACAATCTCCACAATATCTAAAATATTCTGCCAAGTGTAGGCAGAATATTGCAGTTGTACCTGATGCAAGGCAACACCATGTGGAATGACACATCTAAGGGCTATTAAACACACTGTGATGAAGGGCTGGGAGAGATCTGGTTTTCAACATCACGATATCTCACCAGTTAAGTATCACAATATCTCTATATATATCTGCAGTAGTGAAGGGCTTAGCTGCTCTGCCCCGCAGCGGCAGAGGGTCCTGCCGTATCTCTCCCCATGGTAGCAGAGGCTGCACTGCACTTCCCCACAGCAGCAGATGGCCTTGCCATACCTTCCCAAGTGGCAGAGGGTCCCGCCATATCTCCCAGCGGCGGCAGAGGATGTGCCACGGTTCCCTGCAGCGCCAGAGGGCCTTGCGCCTCCCCTCAGTGGCAGAATTTCCTGCCATACCTCTCCATGGCAGCGGAGGGTCTACCGCACTTCCCTGCAGCAGCAAAGGGCTTTGCTACACCTCCCCATGGTGGCAGAGAATCCCACCATACCTCCCTGCTGCGCTTCCGCGCAGCATAGGGCCTTGCCATGCCTCCTCATGGCGGTGGAGGGTGCACCGCGCTTCCCCGCAGCAGCCGAAGGCTTTGACATGGCTCCGTATGACGGTGGAGGGCCTTTGAATTCAGTATGGCTTGCTTGTGAGTAGACATGCACTTGCTTGCCCTGCTTACCGAAAAACACCCTCCCCATCAAACTCACATAGTATCCAACCTCCCATTTCAGCATAAGGCAACCAGCTAAATCTTCTTCTCTCCATTACCCACCCCGAAGGGTCCTCATCCCACCAGTCTCATTTAAATAAATAAATAAATAAATAAATAGCCTTCCTTTTTTATATAGAGGGAAGTTATTTAGGGCAAACCAACAACATAATTACCACCAGAAAATAGTAACTCTTCCCCCTCCGGCTGGGGTGAGTGTGAGAGAAGAAGTGCTTTCCAGTTCTTTGTTTATGTTCAACAATATGGCAATTTATCACACAGCCCTACTGTAATGTGGCATAATTGGGTTAGCAACCACAAAAGCACTCATGAAGGAGCCATGATCTAGTTCTGAGTAGTGGACCTAATTAGACATGTTTTCTCAACCATCTTCTTTTAGGAATATGCATGGTTTAATTTGTACACTTAAATTTAGTATTTAAGGAATCTTAAGAAACAAGTTGGTCACTTATTTCCATCAAAACTTTGCCAGGTCAGTTGATGGATCTCACCTCAGCAAAATGGGGAAAAAGACCAGACAGTGTGGTGAAAGCCGGTTAACCCTCCCTGGTCAAACCTGATTAGTTAATATTGTATCTCCCCCTATGATGACGAAAGGGAAGGAAACTCCCTCCTCATAAGGAAAGGTCCAGAAAGTGAATGTTGAACAGGTTGACCGACAACTGGAATAGGGAGTTGTAGGAAGCAGAATCCATAGCAAACAAAGCCCATCTGCTATGGTAGCATTAGCCTCTAGATCTCCAGCTGCCTTAATTGGGAAGGTATACCACATTTTGGATTAGCCAGTGGACAAAAAAAAAAAAAAAAGCAACATTTCCTGATCACTCTTTCCGCAGTTTAACTACCACCCTGAAAACTGTCACAATAGACAAAGGAAGCTGATGCATTCTTTTCAGCTCCAGCCAATTTCATCTCTGTGCACAAAGATTATGCAGGCTCATTTCAACAAAAATGGAGCTCTTCATAGTCCTATGTATCTGTGCCTAGCAAAGAGATGGAAATAAAAAGTGGGACTTTTTCTAAAAAAGATGCAAAGCCCAAATATTTTTGGTTTCCTTTTAAAGGGACCCTACTGCTCACTGATAGATCTGGGAGTCCAGGGCATCTAGTGATATGAGAATTCACAAATTTTGTCTCAAACCTTCTAATTAAGATTGTGGCTTGAATGAGAGCAATTAGTACATTCATAGGTAAAGCTGAGCTAAGACATCCATACCACAACTCAAAACATTTGGTCACTACATTGCAATATATTGCACCCTCCCAACATTTCACAGTTTAAAGATAGGGACATGCCACCTACTGGGTTCTACTGGGTTACATTTACTTGGCAACAGCCTGTCCTCTTCCAGTGGAAAAGCCTGGACAATGGGTGATATTCCCCATTAGTCCTACTCTGAGTGGACCCATGAATGGGCATTACACACTTAGGTTCATTAATTTCAAGGGTTTCCTTTGGTTAGGATTTAGTTGAATGTAACCCATTGTGTTTATTTCAGTTTGGTTAAACGTATTACTGGGGAAAACATAGTCTAAAAATACTGTATTTGAAGCATATGAAAAGGCACCCTATTCATGGCATGATGCCTTGGTGTTTGAGTGAATATGCATCAGATGTAGGCAGCATCTCCCACCTCTCTCTGCTCAGAAGTTGAAACCCTGAAAAGTGAGAATTTCCAACAACTTCACAGTCCCTATTTTATCCTACCACAGGTACATGGGACAAACAACAAATATGCCTCTGTGCCTGGGAACTAGAGAAAGTTGGAACTGATTGTATCCTCTAAGTCTCATAGGTGTGATGCAGGGATGGGAAACCTGTGACCATCCAGATGTTGCTGGACTCAAACTCCCATCATGCCTCAGCCAGCATGGCCAGTGATCAGGTTTGATGGAAGCCCAGCAAGAGCTGGAGGTCCACAGGTTCTCCACACCTGGCTTAATGCTTTAGGACCCAACAGAGCTATACAAATTAAAACAGTATAACTGAATACCAGTCCAACTACCAAGTAATTACCTGGCTCTCATTCTGTTTCTTCTTGGTCATGTCTGTTTTGGCAATTTCTTCATCTGGATCCTGTAAAAACTACATGGAAAAAAATGAAGTGAGGTTTACCAGCCTGCAGTAAACGGGGGGCGGTGAATAGAGAGAAGTGGCTCTGGGATTAGATGACTCCGGCTCTGCTTGTGAGCTTTCCACAGGCATGTGGTTGGCCACTGCGAGAAAAGTGACTAGATGGGCTTTTGGCCTGATTCAGCCGAGGTCTCCCTATGCTATAGTCTTAAGGCAGTTCATGAACATTAGCTATCATAACAAGGAAGTTAAAATACAGGCTTTACATATGCGATGGCTGTTCACATGCGTTTCACTACTCATTTTGGATACGGTTAAAGGTAAAGGGACCCTAACCCCTGACCATTAGGTCCAGTCGTGGCCGACTCTGGGGTTGCAGCGCTCATCTCGCTTTATTGGCCGAGGGACCCAGTGTACAGCTTCCAGGTCATGTGGCCAGCATGACTAAGCAGCTTCTGGCGAACCAGAGCAGCACACAGAAATGCCGTTTATCTTCCCGCCGGAGCGGTACCTATTTATCTACTTGCACTTTGATGTGCTTTCGAACTGCTAGGTTAGCAGGATTGGATACGGTTACATGAGCACAAATGTACAGTGGTACCTCGGGTTACAGATGCTTCAGGTTACAGACTCCGCTAACCCAGAAATAGTACCTCAGGTTAAGAACTTTTCTTCAGGATGAGAACAGAAATCGTGCTCCGGCGGCACGGTGGCAGCAGGAGGCCCCATTAGCTAAAGTGGTGCTTCAGGTTAAGAACAGTTTCAGGTTAAGAACGGACCTCCGGAACGAATTAAGTTCTTAACCCGAGGTACCACTGTACTACCATCTATTCTGCGAAGATAGAATCCACCAAGATCTGCCAGCTAGCACGTGTCTACATAATTATGTTTTGCCTTTTGCCTTTAGCCAAGGTTAAACCTAAGCGTAAATGGAAAAACCTTAAGGAATTCGTTGTTTCCCTCATGCACATTGCAACTATTTTACTTATGTGGAGGTGGCGTGGGGGGGGGGCAGTGTGCTTGCTAAAAGTCTGCAATTCAATTTTCTACTGAAAGTTAGGCAAGGGATTTATTTAGGTGGGATTGAGTATAGAATCACTCAAATGAGAATAGAGCAGCTAATCAATCGAGCAACAGTCAAGTACTTTGAATGCATTAAGAATGAAAATAGATACTTTTATCACTGTTCTGATACTTTTCCCAGCTACAATAAAATAAAATAAAAATAACCACCGTTATGAAACAAGGAAGTTAACTTTTTAGAAGTTACTAAGTTTCCAAACTAGTGTTTAATTCTTCTCAGAGCAGATGACTTGATGTGGAGAGGGTACTTCCTGGTTCTTGCAGCCAGAAAGATGGAGCCATAGGTAGTGCTGGGCAGCGGCCCTTGCCCCAAACAGCTGTTTGTGTACCTGTTCAGAGATACCTGCTGTTATTAGCAGGTGGCCCGTAGGAGAATATATGTTCTGTAGTAGAGTACATGCATTTTATGCAGGTTCAATCCTGACATCTCCAGGTAGACCTGGGAACATGTTCTGTCTAAACCACTGAAAGCCACTGAGCTAAATGGACCAGTAGTCTGACACAGACCTGGTTCATGTAACATGGTCAATGAAGTTATGGCTAAGTAAGACTCTACAATCAATCTTTAGCTACAGTTTGTGGCTAGTGAAAAGAGTGCGGCCGCAAGTCCCCAGTCAGGAAAACATGTTAAACGAAACCTTGGCTTAGCACAGTATGGTGCAGCAGTAAAAAGGACTCTTTGAGAACACGCCCGTTTGTGTGGGCTTCGTAAGCCACAGCTTGGCTTACTATGGCGAGCAAATCAGCCTCAGGATAAGGCAGCTTCCTTTGCTCCTAACCTTGCCTGGGACTTACCATGCAGAGTGACATTCTTCGCTTTACAGACTATTTAACCAAACTAAAATAGGCAATCAACTGACGAGTATGCTAATCCTATCTTCAGGAGTAGATAATGTCATGAAAAAGGTTTTGGGTGAGTGTGAGTCATAACGCTGTTTTTCCTTTCAAACGGATACAGTTGCTAGTTACATGATCGGATTTGGGCAGTGCTCTTCGATGACTGGAATCGTTCCCCCACAAATACAAGCACTTACTGTGGCAACATCAGCTTTTCTCTTGCGGGTTCGAACAGTGAAGTCGGTGGGAGCTTCATCTTCTGTGGGAGTGTTCTTGTCCTTGCGATCACTGCAGAGAGGGGAAGATTCAGTCCTATCATGCCATGCATTATAAAAACATGTTTTCACTGTAGAAAACATTTATGAAGTGCACGTGAGTACACCCTTTCACCCACCTGTCAACATGCTTGTTCATACATGGTCTTGAGAGTTTCTTTTGTATTTGCTATACAGGAAGTTCCAGGCTTACAAGTTCCTCCTGAAACAGGATTTGCAAGGGGGCATTCCAGGTCTACAAGCTGCCTTTGAAACAGGCCTTGCTAAAGGTTAGAGCAGTGGTTCCCAAACTCTTTTCATTCCCCAGACCACTTGGAAATTGCTGGTGGCCTAGACCTTATTTTTTCTGCCTGTTACAGCAACTGTAAAGCAGTGAGCTAGATGCTGCGTGATTTTAAATTGCATTTTAACAGACATGCCAAGGACCACCTAAACGAAGCGCTCCATGGCCTGCAGTTTGGGAACCCCTAGACTACAGGGGTGCATACAACTCACCTGGATTTGGACATGGTGGTCTGGAGAGATCAAGACTTCAACCCTGGGGGGGAAAAGAGAAAACTGCAGTGATGAATCTGCAAACACTTTCAGTTCATATAAATATCTCAGTTAGTGTGGCTTACTTTCAAAGAAAAAAGGTAAGATGGAGGAAAATGTATAGGAAGAAAGGATGAAAATTTAGGATTGGTAAAGGCTTAGAAAGGCAAGAGAGAAAAATATGCATCTCAAACACAAAAAAGGAACAGAAAAGCCTCCAAAAAATGTTGCAGGCCCAAATAAGCCTTCTGCAGCAACAGCATGTAGATGAAACAGTTGCACATCTGGGGGATTAAGAAACTACTTGCAAACCCATATTTTGGTAAGTTTCATTGGGGAGTGTGTGTGTCTTTTCACCCAGAAAAAGAGGCACCGGGTAAGGAAAAAAGGACTATCCCTCTTAACACCCTATTAACTGCACCCATCCAAGTTACTCCATGTGAAAGCTATTAAGGGAAAACTTGACCCAGCCACCTCTCAAAACCACCCCCCAAAAACCCCAATAAATCGAAAATAATACAAACAAAATAACCACCTACATACAAGGCAGCATGCTAACTCCCCCCACCCCATATTTATAACGGGGTTAAACATCCCCCCCCAAAAAACACCCCAAGACAAAGAAAATGCAAGAATGGAGAGAAAATGCACCCCTCTCTCCTCGTTTCAGGATGCCCAAGAGTAGAAGGAGAGGCTGTCATTTCACCCCCCCACCCCCTCACCCGTGCCCCTGGAGAAATGCCTGGGAAACCCCTCTGAATCCGGATCCCCAACTGTGGGCGAGGGTGAGGGGCTCCTCTTTCCTCCCCCCACCCCCCACTTTACCAGGAGCAGAGGTCGGCCAGCCGGCCGGCGCTGGCAGTGTGGCTGGCGGCTTCGTGGGCGGGCCGGCGGGATACAGGAAGGCTCCTCCTCGCTGCTGCTGCCGCCGCCGTCCTCTCGCCTCCTCACGGCGTGCCGGCTCCCGTGTCAGGCCAGCGCGGCCTTTTCTCGGCGCGCACAGGGCGGGCCCAGGCCCCGAGCGCGGGCATTTCTGCCGCCTCAGGGCCGCCGCCGCCGCCGCCGCCTTCGGCTTGCCCCATTCCCCTCCGCCCTGCAGCCCGGCTAAGGCTATGGCCAGGCTCGGGCAGGTGGAGGCGCCTCCGCGGGGGGGGGGCAGAGGGGGGCCCTCCAGGTGAGCGCGAGGCCCCGGCCCAGGTTGGCTGGGGGGGGGGGGTCCCGGGGGCGTGGCTTGCGGGTGGGCGGGGCTGGGGCGGGGCTTCTGCGAGGAGAGGCGGTGCTGCTGCTGCTGCTGCTGAGCGGGAAGGAGAAACGGGCGGTCGCTTCCTTCCTCTGCTGGGGGCGGGAAGAGGGCGAGGAAGCGCTTCTCTATACGGTCGGCTACTCCCCCCCCCCACCTTTCTCCCCTCAAACTTCCCAGGGTCTCGCTGCCTCTGAGCATATACAGAGTACGGCTGATTCATTGAGTGGGAAGTGGCGATATTGAGAGGATTTTTGATGGGGGGCGCAAAAAGTTGAGTTTTGGGGGGGAGATGGCGCAATAAGTTGTTGAGCTTTCTTTGGGAGATGGTGCAATGGGTTGCTTTTAATATGTAAAAAAACATACATACATACATACAAACCTGGGGACCGGGCTTTTGCAAGTTTAAGTGTTTCTATTGCTTTCTATTACTTTTTTGAGTATGGGAAAGACTGGGAGGAGTCTCCTCAGGGAAAGCGCACCTGAGCATGTGCAGAGTGCCTTTTGCTGGTAGCAGTGGTGGTAGCACAACATGTCTGAGTTCATGAATAAGGTTTCTCTAGAGCAGAGGTTTTCAACCTTTTTGGGTCCATGGTTCCCTTGAGCAATTGCATTCTTTCTGCCTCACCCCTGTGGGGCTCAGGAGCCCAGTTATGTCACCCCTTGCCTGCAGAGCTGGCAGCCTCAGCTACTGGCAACCAGCAACACCTGACCAGCCCCAGAGGCAACATTCACCTGCAGAGCTTGTGGCCAGGGCTGCTGTAACAAACAGCTGTGCAATCCTTTGGGAGGCCGAAATGGCAGAGGAAAGAGGGACAGAGGTCAGTGTTGCCCACAGCACCCCTGACCATCATTCATGGCACCCTGTGGATGCCACTGCACACTGGTTGAAAACCACTGTTCTAGAGGACACGAGAGCCTTGGCGTAAGTTTGTATTTTCTGTTTACATCATTTGTACTCTGCTCTGCTGCTAAAAAGGCTCCCAGAGTGGCTTACATACAGTCAATTAAAGGAAAGCAGTTCCTGCCAACACTAACAGTTTACAAAAGCAGGACACACATGGGGAAAGGGACAGGGAGGGAAGTGGAGGGTGGGGAGTCAAACTTCGGAACAAATTATTAAAACTGTTGTTCTTGTAATGACCAGCTTGCATTGTTCAGGAGTAGGAGGTGTCTGATGGAACTG
Organism: Podarcis pityusensis; assembly: GCF_964106645.2. Lineage (NCBI taxonomy): Eukaryota > Metazoa > Chordata > Lepidosauria > Squamata > Lacertidae > Podarcis > Podarcis pityusensis. Next base: position 59,799,245 of record NC_138033.1, on the reverse strand, counting down.
GGCCTCCAGCAAAGCTGATGAAATGAGCCCTGCTTCCCATCTTTCCCACTGGCGGAGGACATTATAAAGAAATTATCCATCATTACAACTTACTTTTTCTGTTAAGTAGTTTTAAATATGTGTAAATTGACTGATGCTGCTGTTAGAAAACAGGACTGCCCAAGTGATGGAAAACCTGGTAAGATATCCTATAGATAAAATTCCTATTCTGTATAAAATGAGGGCCCACAGAGTTAAGAAGGTTGTGAATATCTTGAAAGAAAGTAAAGAAACAAAAGCAGACTGTTCTCATTTGCAAGATGTTGCTTTTGGGGCCTGTTACTTGATTAAAGAAACCAATTAGTCATATGCTTATGAGGATCTTTCCATCTCTCTAGATGATGAAGTTTTTGCAGCTTTTCGGGCGATTACGATCAGTCATCATTGGGATGGTCCATGTGAAAGCGCTGCCAGGTGAATGCCTCATTTTTTAATTGTTATTTGAAGCAACAGGATAGGAGAGAATATTAACAGGTGCTAGGGGGAAATTTATTATGGCAAAGATCTTCTGTGCTTCAAAAAAAGCCAGGCACTGCCAGGTACCTTGGAATATGTAAAAGGGATGCATGGCTAACTGATGCTTAGTTAGTTCAGTTATCCAAATGAAATGTGTTTATGGATTTCATACTTCCTAAAATGTTGCTGTCAGAAAATCATATATATTAATGTGATTTTATTAATGAATAGTTGTATTGACTTTGTTCTTTTTAACCTGCATTTTACTGGGTTAGCCCAAGGCTATGTAGGACTTGTTCCCAATATAGTATCTTGTTAAATTAATATAATATAAAGGAATATACAAAACTAGGATACTTTGCCTGACTTTTAAGTTTAGTGAACCTTTCTACAGCTTCATTTGGACCTTCCCTTCATAGGCATGATGGCGGTGAGATCAGAGGTATTTGCTTCCGTTTTTAATTAAACACAGTTTAGTAACCCTAAACTGTGGTACATCTTAATTGTGGTCTGTTGAAATAAGCCAGCTTCCTAAAGCAAGGTCTGAAGTTGGCTTTTTTCAATAAACCATAGGTAAGATCAACCACAATTCTTCTGAGTTTGGAATTAATATGAGCTGCAGTTAATAAAAAAAATGGAAGCTAAAACTTAGGATCTCTTCAGAAGAGGAAGGCAGCATCACTATGGCCTGTTCCTGTAACTGTACTTTATCATTGTATCTGAATAAATCCTATACATGTATTATTATTATTAATGTTTAATATTACCTATTACAGTGCATATGAAGTCCTGCTGTTTATATAAGTGCCTTATTGTTCATTATTTCAGTTATGGTACTTAAATGGTATTAATTTGTAAGAAAGCATTACAAGAGGATTCTGGAAGGGCTGATAGCCAATATGTGAAATTTGTTCTTGTCACTGGTTGATCATATGACAAGGAAGGTTAATTTGTCACTCACCACAGTATAGAATAGCAATAACCTTGACGGCATCAAAAGCTAGAGTGTGTGTATGTATTTGTATAAGTGTGGTGACAACTCTATATTTGCAGGAACCCCAAGGAATACCTTGCCATTGCCTCAGATCATTGAAGAAGCCTGTCAGGAAGCTGAGATTTACAAGGCTGCAGGAGTTGTAAGAGCTATCTCTTCCTTTCTCTTTTGTTTATTGAAACTTCCTAGTTAATGTTTTACATGGTTGAATGTTGTGCAAAATTCTGGATCGAAATAAAAAGTGGTGATGGTGCATTTGAAATTCAAACAAAAATTAATGTTCTGTATATAGTCTGAAATAGCAATCTGTCAACTTAACTGGAGTGCACATTTTTAAATATATATTTAGGTTCCAGTTTCATTCTTTTGATGCTTATTTATTTATTTTGAGTACTTATAATGTACTCTTCAATATTGCCCAGAGTGGGGAACAATGACACTAGACAATAATAAAAACATACAGAAAAAACGTAGCATTATACAAAAATTACACAGCACTCTGTTTTCAAGTTGGTTACAGTCTGCCAATCCCTTTTTCTCTTGGTATCAAGGAGTTTAAGATGAAGCAGGTACAAAAGGAGGGCCCATATTTCAGTGGCAGAGCTCGGCTTTTGCATATATAATGCTCCAGGTTCGTCTAGTTAAAGAATCTTGAGCAATGGGAGGAAAATTCCTCTGTCTGGGACCTTGGAGATCTACTTTTGGTCAAGAGCCAACAAAGTGAGCTCCATGGACCAATGGTCATGCACTCTCTACAGCACTGCATGTGTTTATTAAATACATATCATATATGTTCAAGCTGTCGTCTTTTTATCATTCTGGTGCCTACTTCCTGGCTGTTGTAGTTAAGGTTTTTGCAGAGCAGCGTAGCCTAACTTATTAAAAGGCAATACAGCAAATGCAGCTTGCACTTGTCTGTACTGTTGCCCACCCACAACGTCACTGTGATACATCTGTCGATGGAAAGCAGTCTTTTGCTTTGTGTATTTAGAAGGCAAGACCTGAAAGGCCACTTTGAGCCAGAGGCAATAACAGTCAGGTACCAATGAATTTCCATTGGTCCTCAGGTGTTGCAGTAATTTCCATAGGTCAGCAGATTTTTAACGGGGTGCATGTCCTTTTAAAAGGTCAGGGTATGCTTTACACATTCCATTGCACCCTGTATTCCTGTGCTGCTTCACACTTCTCCATCAACCTGCCTGCAGTGAATATATAAATTCCTGGCATGGTGGTGATGTGATGCCCTGGTAACCAGCCTTCAAGCAGAACTTAAATGAACCATAGTTTTGGTTCTGGTGTTATTTCTCAACTGATTTCTTTTTTTAAATTAGAAACGATTGGGGTTTGTGTTTTTTTTACAATAAGCATTCTGTATGGCTTCATAAAGTCGCACCTCTTTACAGCCAGAGTCAAGCGAGGGGTCTAAATTTAGTCTGTCAAAAGACAAAAGGACCGAAGGCCAAAAAAGAATGGAAGAAAGTTCAATGGGTGTATTGATGGGTGTATTGATAAGAGTTGATGAAGGTATGTAACAGGAAATATTTTTGGGACAGGTGGGTGACAGAAATGGCCTATAAGGAAGGATGGGGGAAATGCAGGATAAGTCAAAGATGGGAATGCAGTAGATTTACATGTGGCCTTGAAGTACAGGTGGAGAAAGGGTTATATGCTTAGATAATACAGTTCTGGCTTACTTTGAGTACTGTGCACAGTGCTGGAGGCAAAATCTCAAAAACAATATTGCTAGAGCAGGAGCAGATTCAGAAGATGGTGACCCAATTGATCATGATGCTGAACCACCTCCCTATTTGGGGGCCTTTTTAGTTTAGAAAAAGAGGCGAGTAAGTGTGGGACATGAGAGAAGTGTGTAAAATTATGCATGATACGGGGGAAGGAATCCTAGAGAAGTTTTTCTCCCTTCCTCTTGATGCTACAGGCTGAGGTCATCCAGTGAAGCTGAATGTTGGAAGTCTCAGAACAGACAAACTTCACAGAACAGACTTCTTCACATAGTGCATAGTTTAAAATTGGATTCTCCCTGCCCCAATCCAATATGTTTTAATGGCCAACAACTTGGATGACTTAATTTTTCTCAATAGCCTGGGTGCAACTATTTCTTGCACCTTGAGATGTGAATCCAATTAGGTCTGCAAAACGTCTGCCTTCCGTAAGGTCATTATTATAAGTTGTAGATTTGGGGAGCAGCAACACCACAGTCTCCCCTCCTTGCTCCCTTGTTTCGTTTAACAGCCTTTCTGATGAAAAGTTCTGGAGAATTCAAAAGCTGGCTTGCCATTACAATTTTTGACTTACTGTGCATTTTGGATTTCACCAAACCATTATAGACTGTAGCATTTTAACGCTCATGCATTACCACTGATTTGAGGGGATCTATGCTAATGTGATTGTTCTATCCATTGCTGCCTTTCTTGTAGCTATAACTCTTCCCTAGCCCCTTAAAAAATTTTTTTTGCTGAAACAGTGGAGTAGAATAGAGAGGATTACAAGTACATCTTCCTGTCTCAAAGTGGTATGCAGACATGACTGATGAAAGCAGATCCGCAGGGTTTTTTTCTATATAGAAGGTGGCTTGTTTGATGCATTAGTGCTTTTTTAAAAGAACATAATAAATATGGAAGATTTATAATGTTGGAGCATATTAATGAAAACAAGTGAATGCTCAGACATGATGCCATCTGTGCTGAAAAATTGTAGCTGCGATATGCTTGTTTTGCCAAACACAATCAAAATTGCCATGACAAGATTATATGCAGTGACAGATTCCAAGGAGTTTAGAACCCTCTCAATTTTGCCATGTTCGGCTTTCATTTTTACAGAGGACGGGAAATATACCAACATTATTGCGTTTACTAGATCACTGAACTTCTTGCCTCATGCGTGGCCTTTTGTAAAACGTCAGTGTCACTGAAGAGGCTGCACCCTGTAGATTTTGATAATGCCTTTTCTCCTACGTATCTTCCATTCTCTTCTAAATTTTTCAAATTATGAATGGTACAGAGAGAAGTAAATCTCTCCCCCCCCCCCATACTAGAATTCTGGCTACTGAACATGCTCAGTACTTATTTGGCTGTTTTCAGGGAAGTGTGATTCTCTTAGGGCCAGGTTCTATTAAGTAGTTGCACTAATGGAAGCCAGAACAAGTCCTGCTAGTGCAATATCACCTCCCTTCCGCCATGCTCCCCAATTGATTCTGGAGGTCTGGAAAACCAACAGAACACACAAGGGGAGGAGAGGGGAGATTTTTCCATGGGGCAAGCTAAAATGTGGAAAAATCAGAAGAGTGTGGTGTTGACTTCCTCCCTATTTTTTTTTTAAAAACTTTTGCAAACCTTTGCACACTTATTCAGGGTTAGGATCATTCCATGTCTATTTATGTGGGGAAATGAAAATAGTTTTCCTGGACATTAGAGTACAAGTCCTTGCTCAGCCATGAAGAAGAAGAAGAAGTAGAAGAAGAGTTTGGATTTGATATCCCGCCTTTCACTCCCTTTAAGGAGTCTCAAAGCGGCTAACATTCTCCTTTCCCTTCCTCCCCCACAACAAACACTCTGTGGGGTGAGTGGGGCTGAGAGACTTCAAAGAAGTGTGACTGGCCTAAGGTCACCCAGCAGCTGCATGTGGAGGAGCGGAGACGCGAACCCGGTTCCCCAGATTACGAGACTACCGCTCTTAACCATTACACCACACTGCCTCTCTCTCATTACAGGCAATGAACCGCACAGGCTTTGAATTCAAATGCTACTTCCCAAGCCAAATGCTACATTTGGGCCCATCATAGCCTCTCAGTCTAACCTAATTCACAGGAGCTGCATATACGCTACACATTTAAGGTGCATGACTATCCACAAAGAATCCTGAGATCCGCAGGACCCCCTTAGAGCTACAATTCCTGCATTGCAGGGGGTTGGACTGGATGACCCTCGTGGTCCCTTCTAACTCTACAATTCTATTATTCCAAGCACCCTTCAATAAATCCTATTTGGGAAGCTCCCAGATGTGATAGTTTGCTGATGTGGTTCTTTGGGCTGATGTGGTTTCTTGCCACAATGTGTGTGTGTGTGTGTGTGTGTGTGTGTGTGCTTGTGCAGGCATTCAACTTGAAAGCTTTGCCATTTTTGCTAAGAGTGGAAGCATTCAGCTTAAAAGATTTTATTGTTTTTGCTGGGCTTTGCACTAATACAGCATGAACAAAGCACATTGATGAAATCAATAGCAGAATATAGTCACTTGAGGGAAGTAAAAATGAAATTATGTACACCAAGTAAAAATATGAGCCATCTTCAGATTCCACAGGAAAGGGCTTCAAGAACTCTTTTTTTAACTTGTATATGTGCTGCCGAAGTGAGCAAGTCATTAATTTGTGCTGTGAAATGTGTTTAAACCTGCAAATCGCCAGTTTTCTTTCTGCTTCTTTAGTAAATTCTGTGATATAATAGAGAGGTGTTGTATCATAACATAAGACATCCATGCTAATTTAGTAAAAACACAAAAAAATAGTAGAAAGTGAGGGGGTATGTACATACTTTTTATTTCTGTAAAAATATAAAGACATATGAGTAGGCAGCTATGTAAATTCCGGAAAATGTGGTATTTGTTCTTTAAATTAACATATCCTGCAGTTGGAATTAATCACCAATTTGATAGCAGAATTGAGTTGTGAGTGGTGGTATGTGCTAAAATATTGAAAACAAACAAATATCTGAGAAAAGAAAAATACGTAGGCTTGATTGCTGTGGGTGAATTTTGTTTTCATTTTTTATTAGCGCCTGACCCACCCACAAGTGAAGAAAATACTAGAGCAATAAAATGTAAAACCATATTGATTTTTCTAATGGGTCTAGAGCTAGTATACACAACTGGCTGTACTCAAAAGAATCGTGTTCAAGTCTTTTGTTATTTATTTATTATTTTAATACGAGAATTTTATTATTTTTACCTAAGTGCCGTCAGAAGACCTTAAAGTCATTTAAAAAATAATAATGGTCTGCTGTCTAGAATTTGAGCTGTACTCAGAGGGTGGAGCTACGTGCTCCAAAACACAGAGGATGCAGTGCTTCGTTTACAGAATGCAGAAAAAGGCAAAACTTCTCCATCTAGCAATTTTGAATCCAAAATTTGAGTGACGTTGGTTCCTTGTGGAAGTTACCACTTTGTCAAGGTGGAGCAACAGTGGGCAGTTCAGTGGACAGTGTTGAACATGCATTTGGAATGAAACGTGTGCTCAGCCAGGGATTGCTTGAATGGGAAAGAAGGGACGGTACCCAAAATGAAAGAGGAGAGGCAAAACTGCAATTAGTATTATTATTAATAATAATTATTTATACCCTGCCCATCTGGCTGGACTTCCCCAGCCACTCTGGGTGACTTCCAACAAAATACTAAAATACAGCAATGCATCCAACATTAAAAGCTTCCCTAAACAGGGCTGACTTCAGATGTCTTCTAAAAGTCTGGTAGTTGTTGTTCTCTTTGACTTCTGGTGGGAGGGCGTTTCACAGGGCGGGCACCACTGCCGAGAAGGCCCTCTGCCTGGTTCCCTGTAACTTGGCTTCTCGCAGTGAGGGAACCGCCAGAAGGCCCTCGGCTTCATAATTTAAATACGGTCCAAGTGGGCAGCTACAGCCTGTAAAAAAACTAGGAACCCCTTCTGCAGCATGTTCTTGACACAATCGGAGTGAATTTGTGGTAGGTTTCTTCTGAGTTATTGGTTGTTCTGTGATGCTTCCGCAATGCTACCAAGTTTTTGCTGTTTGGAGGGGTGACAGCACAACAAAAGTGGAACAATGTCCCCACTCCACCCCACCCCGTATGATTTGAATTTTGAATTTGTGGTATGAAAAGTTACGGGAGTTAATCAGGAAGTTACAGGGTAGGTACTGGTTGGAAGTGAAGCAGTAAGACTGCCTCAAAGCTTCCACATGCACAAATAGTACTGAAAGACCACCCTGATAACGTCATGACCTTGGGGTGGATCGCATGGTATTTCCACCCCTAACCCCATTAATCCTCACAAGAGGCCTGTGAGTTTGGGTTGGCTGAGAAAATAGTGACTTGCTTCTTTTCTTAATCTCTCAGTAGAAAAACAGGTCAAAAAACAGAACCACCAGCTCTTCTCAACAAGCATCTCCTCTACTGTCTTCATTTAATTCCTTTTGGTTATCAGATCCCTCGATTATTGCAGTTGAGCCAAGGCCCCCTGTTCTCTTGGGGAAATTAAGGCTTGACTTGGTGAAAATGAAAGTTACAATTTAATGGCTTTTGCACTTCAGATTCATTTGAAAGGGATATACTGTAATTGAGCACAACGTTAATTTTTTATGATTGTTTTACAAAAATCATGTTGTTGGGTCAGCCTTTAGCAAGCGGGGGTTTCTACAAGCGGAGTCATTCTCACTTAAAATTATCTTCTGCAGAAGTATTTGAAGGTGGGCAGGTTTTTTTACACCTTTGTTTGCTGCTATTATCTGCAGGGGGCCCCCCAAAACTCTTTAATGAGCTTGGCTACATATACTGGGAATTTTTATTGGCGTTGTTAAAGTAGTATTCCTTCTTACTCCTGCATGAATTACTGGGGACGGGGCATAGGAGGGGTCCCAGCTACCTTACCTCTTGTGATGGCTCCCTTAGCTAATTTTTTTTAGAAGGATATGACAAAGATGGGATTTGGCTCAAGCAAAGTTTGTGCCTTGCAGATTTAATAAAAGCTCACCAGTCTTTTCTCCTGTAACTTAAGCACTTTTCTGGCAGTGAAAACTGAGAAGTCTTAGAATACTGTATAAGGCTCCAGATTCTGTGCTAGGAAGGCAGATTCTGCGCTGTTGTGCATGACAGCAATGAAAATTCCTTGAGCGTTATCTGCCAGTCTATCCACTGTATGCAGAGCCCTCTGTTTATTTCTGAGCAGCTCTTCTGATTTTTAATAGCTCTATATTAATTCCAACAGGATGGCTTGATTGTAGAAAATATGCATGATCGGCCGTACACAGTTGGTGTGGGTGCAGAAATCACTGCAGCCATGGCAGTCATTTGTGCCACTGTGAAACAGACGTGCCCCCATCTCCCAGTGGGTGTTCAGATCCTAAGTGCTGCAAACCAAGATGCTATAGCAGTCGCTCTTGCTGCTGGTAAGTGAACTGACTTGGGATTGCTTTTTGTATTGGCATTCTGAGACCTAATCACAGGCTGCTTACCAGATTTTATGTACGGTATATTATCATTTCTAATTGCATTTATATCCCACCTTTTTTTCTGACGAACTGAAGGTGGTGTATGTCTTTTCTGCCCTCTCCTCATTAATCCCCAGCAACAGTGAGGTAGGCCAGGCTGAGACACATTGACTAGCCCAGGGTCACCCAGTGAGCTTCAAAGCTGAGTGGGGATTTGAACCCTGGTCTCCCAGGTCCTAGCCCGACACCCTGACCACTACACCACACGTGCTTGCTCCAGCTCACGTGCTTGCTCCAGCTCACCACACTTTTCTGCAAAGCCAACATGACTGTTTTATTCCCTCAGCAGCCTGGTATTTCCGCAGTCAGGAGGTGGGGGGAATTGACACTAGTATACCTGCGGAGTGAAGGAAAAGGTGGACCTCAAGCTGATGGCAAAGGGTACTAGTAGTAGCGCTTCATTTTATACAGGATGTCTAAAACGGCATTCCTAACCCATTTACCTGGAACTATGCCCCATTGAATTCGGCAGTACTTCTGAGTCTTCCGCTGCATAAAAGGATTTCATGTGCCTTCCTATAGCGCATCCAAGTATTCTTACCCTTTGCCCATGAGGAAGACCAATGGTTGAAGACGCTGGATATTCTTCATAAAATAAATCACTTGAGGCGTACCTCTTTTTAGTGGTTTACCTTCTCCCATTCTCAACTGGCATAAGCTTACCTACCAAATCCAAGAGAGTGAGGTTTAGGCTGTACACCCCTCAAGTATGTGTGTCCTATTCACAAGCCCTAAGGAGGCATAATGTTCTCATTTCCCCAAACCTCCTTCCTTCTCACACATGAATTGCTCTCTCTCTCACACACACACTTTTTCAGAGCTAACAAAGGTATGGCATTATGCATGCACCAGTGCTGATGCTAAGCTTGGTTAGCTTTGGCCAGGGTGTGCAAATTGGCTTCTACCCTCTTTGTAAACTGCAGCTAACCATGGTTAGGCGACGGTAGGAAACTGTGTTGTTCGGGTGGATATTTTCTGTGCTGTAGAGTAAAGCACATTATAAGTTCTTGTTCCCCATAACCGTATTAACACCTGCTTTATGCCTCTTCGTGATAAATATCCATTGATGGCTTCCTTCCATTTAGTTCTATAAAATGGTATAAGGGATTAATTTAAATCATTATCATTGCTCATCAAATTCCAGTTACACCTCAGGATATCACGGTAATCTGCTGTAATGAACTATTATACCTCTGTTGAATTAATGAAATTCACTTAAGAATAAATTAAATTAACCTGAATTTAAAGAGAATAACTGTAGGCCAATGGCTAGTGCCCATCCTAGGTTTTGGATTCAAATTTTAGCTCATCTATGCAACCATTAGATGTTCTTATAGTTCACCTTTGGTCACCTTCCTCTGAAATGGGAACAGTAGTGGCCGCCTCCAGTATTAGAAACTGAGAGATGAAAGCTAGGAGCTAAATGGCACCTTAAACCTAGGTTGTGGGCACAACAATGGAATGTCTAGGCATGCTTTTTTATAACTAGAATACAAACCTGAAAATGAATGAACTTCAGCTAAAATATTATGCTCATTTTCCACATGGTCTAGTCCTTCCCCTGCCCATCCCCCTAATATTCTTAAGAGAGTTTCTTATCCGGTCTTCAGAGAGTAACTGGAAGAGGCAGAAAAAACTCCTCCTTTCCTTCCACTCTGCAATTTTGATCTGAAATCTTAGGTGCAGAGCTCAGGAACTGCTAGCGCTAATGAAATTCCCTGTCGCACAACGCGCCTAGAACAATGGGAGTTTCGAACGCTGGCCACCTCCATTCACAGGCTTGTTGAGGAGATGATGGAAACCTGCACAGTTACGCACTTAGCAAATGTCGTGCTTAAGCGGTGTGTACAGTAAGAATCATTGTGGGCATACTGTAACTTGGTTTATGAGTAAGTTTCAGACAAAAGCACAGAAATTATATTTAAGCAAAAAGTCAATTTTGTTTATGGCATGAGCATTAATAATACAAATTGCTCTAATGCAGCCTTGTTTTTGCCTGCTGGAATGCTCATATAAAAGTTTTAGCATTTCATTTATGATATGTCTGATTCAAGAATGATAGGTGATTAATGCTAAAAACATACATTACTTTTACACAATCCCTTTAATGTATCTTGATGCAAACTGTGACAGATGAATAGTCTATTATATCTAACATCTGTTTCCTAGATTGGCACTACTTTTACATATTGCATTTTATTTTCAAAAAAATGATAATGCCATTTTTTTTCTACTTCACTGTTGCAGATGAATGCTTTAGTTTACTTAAACTACTAGGATCTTCAGTCAATATGCAGAATTGATTAGACAGCAGATATGTCTTCATATTCAGGTGCACTCAATAATTTTAACTATTTCTTCTCCTCTCTCTTTCACATTCTTCCTATGATTTTAGAAAAGGCTACTTAGAACAATTTTGCCCCTTTTCTGCTTAGGCACAACACTCTAAGCTTCATTTATATTGAATTAAATTGGCCGCTGAATTATCTTTTCAACTTCATTCAGAACAGTTTCCTAGAACTTAGAATTATATACAGATTTCTAGCAATTCACATCACCCTTGGATCCTGACTCTATGCATATTTAGCTAGAAGTAAATACAACTGAACCCAAGGGACTTACCTCTGAGTAAGCGTGGATAGGCTCTGGCAGCTGTTAGGCATGCATAAGCTGACAAACATAATTATCAGTTCTCTTCACACAGCTTACCACAAACTCAATTTAGCACAGTCACTAAGGCCCAGTGCAAATGCTGTTCCATGAAAGCCATGGTTTGCTAATCAGGGGCCAGCTTGGGGGCCATACACTTCAATTCTGGCAAAAAGACTTATCCCCTTTCCTTATTTTCATTATATCTGCATTGATGTTAGCCATGGATAATACTTTAAAAGGCACCCTTCTTAACCAGGGTTTGTAAGCAACTAAGGCTTACAAGTCAGCTGGTTCGTGTTGACTGCCTAGCATCGGTTGTGGATGTAACACGAAACCATGGTTAAAGATGACAAGGAAGAAAGAGTGGAATTTGTGTTGAAGTTGAGAGGAGTGTGCATTCTGAAGGCTGGCTTCTCCGCAGGAGCCCAACGCTACATTTGCAAGCAGACCTAAGCAGGGGCTGAGGCCATGACAAATATACAGAAATCAGTCAGTAACGCTGGTTTGGATTATTTACCCAAATAGTGGGATAACGCACATCTGTGAGTTACGGCCTTTCCTGCCAACCCACAGGAGACGTACCCACTGTGGTGTCACCTGTGGTGGCATATCCCCTGTGGGTTGGCAGGAAGAGCCACAGCTCAGTGCTTTGCATGTAGAAGGTCCTGGGTTCTATTTCCAGCACCTCCAAACAGGGCTTGGGAAGGAGAAGTCCTGGAGAGCCACTGCCAGTCAGTTTTGACAATTCTAACGAGCCAGTGGTCAGACTCAGTGTAAGCAGCTTCATATGTTTCTCCTTCTGCCTTTAGACTGAAATGCAGTGAATAAACTATTTGTTTATTCTAAACCACTGAGCCTCTTGGATTTGCCAATCGGAAGGTTGGCAGTTCGAATCCCCACAACGGGGTGAGCTCCCATTGCTCTGTCCCAGCTCCTGCCAACTTAGCAGTTCGAAAGCATGCCAATGCAAGTAGATAAACAGGTACCGCTGCTAAACGGGAAGCTAAACGGTGTTTCCGTGCACTCTGGTTTCCGTCACGGTGTCCCGTTGCACCAGAAGTGGTTTAGTCATGCTGGCCACATGACCTGGAAAGCTGTCTGTGGACAAACGCCGGCTCCCTCGGCCTGAAAGCGAGATGAGCACTGCAACCCCATAGTCGCCTTTGACTGGAATTAACCATCCAGAGGTCCTTTACTTCTCAGGGTGGCATCTCAAATGGTACTTCAGTCATCTTTGCCCAAGGCTTTTATATTTTTTAAGACAACAGTTTTTTTTTGTAAGTAGATCTTTACTGAACTGTAATTTGTTCCTATATGCAAAACTGCCAGTTTAAAGGCTGTTTTAAGTGGAGAGCAAAGCCCATCTTCATTGCTGTACTGAAGGTTCAATGTAAAACCACTAGTGTAGTTTGGTGCTTTTGTTTGGTGCGAAACAGACTCCCAGTGCCTTTCCATAGTTGCATCTAATCTTCATGTGCTTTTATTTTTTTATTTTTAAAATTATTCATATGCAGCCCTCTTAAAAGGTCAGAGCTATGTAAAAACACCATGAACATTTAAAAGCAATACAGAGTGTTTCTAGATTACACACACATTCTGTTTCTCAACTATTGGATTCTTCTAGGGCTGTTGATGGTGACCCTAGACATACAAATACATTGTACCCCTGCTCCTAAAAAAATAAAATAAAATCTGTGCAAAAGCTGATCTGAAGGAGGTTGATGGAAGAAAAATAAGGGTGTAAGGATGCTGTGAAGAAATAAGAATGGATACTTAACACAAAATTAACATCTAAGAGCCAGCATCCACTTTGAGGGATCAATGTTTATTTTATTCATTTATACAGTTACTTAAAGGCTGCCTTTTGGGACTTAGGCCACTCAAGGCAGTTTTCATAGTGTAGAAACACAACACACACAACACACACACACACACACACACACACACACACACACACACAACAAAACAAAACAACAGCAGCATTAGCAATCATTTTTTAAAAGGCCAATTAAATAAAACAATATAAAAATCCTGCTATCATGAAGCTATCTATCATCATATAGATCTCCAAGAACAAAAGCCCCAAATATATGGGTTTTTTTAGTTTTAATGGCCTCAGGTTTGCAGTGGTGGGCCAAATGCACCCCTAGGGGGAGTGAGTTCCACAGTTTGGGGGCTGGCACAGAAAAGGCCCCGACTCTTACTTATCCTCACCTACTGACTCTACAAAGTTAACCTTACATCTCTGCTAAAGAGTTCAGCATTATTGTCTGGGGTTTTTTTATTTGAGGCATTGCTTTACGGCAGAACATCTTTCTTTTTTTTAACATCAAAAAGCAATTTATGTCATTGTCTTGGCAAAAGCTGCATGCCATCTTGATTATTCCTTCTTTCTGAGGGGGAATGGCAAGAGTTCTCCCATGTCTGAAACGGCTCACCAAGCTTTGTTCACAACTGCTTCATTATTAACAGGTGTACCATGTGTTCTTCAGTAGTGCCTAATTTCCTGTGCGTAGATCCTGATTTAATTAACTACATCTGTTTGAGGCTGCACAGAATGATGCATATTATTGGGTCTCTGGAACATTTATGGCGGCGATAAAGATACAGGCACTGCCTACACTGCAGCTATCATTTTCCCATCCTCTTGATAACATTTGGGAACACTCAGTCCACAAGTCTGGGTTAGATTGACCCCACCTGAGACCTCATTGTATTCTTTAGTATCTGATGTAATAATTAGCATTCATTACATGAAAGTTAAACCCTCGTCCTTTGCTTTCTGTGCCCTCCTAGCTTCCCTGCTACAATTCTGCACACCTGACTGGAGCGTGGTGCTAATAATACCCCCCAAAATCACGGATTTGATCCCCGTAAGCCAGTATTTCTATTTCTTTAGTGGTATTATAGGAGTTCTGTCTATATATTGCAGTGGAGTGCAGAAATATATATGGGCTGAAAGAATTAAGGAAGCCTAAGGCAAGCAAGCAGTTCGAAAGCACGTCAACATGCAAGTAGATAAATAGGTACCGCTCCGGCAGGAAGGTAAACGGCATTTCCGTGCGCTGCTCTGGTTCGCCAGAAGCGGCTTAGTCATGCTGGCCACATGACTCGGAAGCTGTACACCGGCTCCCTCGGCCAATAAAGCGAGATGAGCGCTGCAACCCCAGAGTCAGCCACGACTGGACCTAATGGTCAGGGGTACCTTTACCTTTAAGGCAAGCAAAGCCATTTTCATTTACAAGCTTACATGTGGCCATCACAGAGTCATGAGGTTAATGACAACAACAAAACGTCGTAATGCTGAAGAAGAAGCAGGAAGGAAGTAGCAAGTTTTTACTCAAGAAGGAAACCAGTAAGGGAACAAGTTGCCTTCATCGACCCCTTCTGGTTCTTGTAACTTATTGCAAACATTATTGCTTTACTCTGGACAGGTAAAGCAGTGTGTGTGTGTGTGTGTGTGTGTGTGTAGAAAGTCCCAGATTTTATGTTCAGTTAAAGATCTGGTAACAAGACTGGGAAAAGTCATTTGTCTGAAACCTTGGAGGGGCACCGCCAATCAGATTGGATGATACTGGGCAAAGGAACCAATAGTTTTGATTCTTGTATAAAATAGTTCCTTAGATTTCAGGGCAAAATCCATGACTTTAAGGGAGAACCTGGCATCATAGTGACTGATGGTGGAATTGTCTTTTCTAGAGGCAGAAACAGAGCTGCAGAACTAGCACCCCATATTATCCTTAGTACACACTGTTAGAGGAGTGCATCGGCTAAATGGTTGGATTAATTTAATCGCATCTAGTTCTGGGAGGCAGAATTGACTAGGTGGCCTCGTAAGGCAAGAGCGGGAAACCCTTTCCAGTAAAAGGGCCACATTTCCTTCTAGATCACCTTTCAAGGACCACATAGCAGTGTCACATATTTGGTAGGACCAAAGGCAAAAGTTGGTAGAGCAAGAGATTTAAATTTTTCCCTTTACACCCCTCTCTGTCCTCCATTCAGGCAAGAAAGGGGGCATGATCAGAACTCAGTGACACATTCCTGCCACACAAAGAAGGACTACCGAGGGGTGTGGACTGGAGAGAGTTCTGAGAGCCAAAAAAGGGGTCCTGGAAGGCTGCATTTTAGCCCTAGACCTGATGTTGAGCACCCTGCTCTTAAGGGAACTGGGGTCCATCCCAGAAGACCCAAAATGCACAGCCCCTTGATGAAGAGACCTTTGATTAAGGTTCTTGCTTTTTCCAAGGTACTGTACTTGACGACTTACGAATCAATGAATTGTAATGGGGGATCAAATCAGGGCATCAATGTTCCAAGACACAGCGACTTGCAAACAGTCACCTAGCAAACATCACAGCCGAGCAGTGATTTAATTTTGGATCTCCTGTGTACACACTCTGTGTGCTAATGGACCACTGACCTTTCGTAATGTATCCCATTTCGTGCTGGGATACATCTGGTAAGTGACCGTGATTTACAGTTCCTGCCTGGCCCTCAGTCAGCTTTATCACAGTATTCTTGTCATTTGCAGGTCTTGACTTCATTCGAGCGGAAGGCTTTGTTTTTTCTCACGTGGCCGATGAAGGGATTCTGAATGCCTGTGCTGGCAACTTGCTCAGATACCGGAAGCAAATTGGAGCAGAACACATTCAGGTTTTTGCTGACGTGAAAAAGAAACACAGGTAATTAGGGTTCACGCCAAAATGTGTTAGAAACCTATACTTGCCAAACATGTGCTGTCAGTGAGTCGGCTTTTGCCTGCATTAAATTTGTATGGTTACCACTTACAAGTGACAGAAGCCCCAAGTTTTACAACTGAGTCTTCCACCAGTAGACCATTGGCTCTGTTATTGCAGCTACATATATTCTCACTCCCAACTTAGCCTTTTAATGTAGTGAGAATTTGGGGGATTTTACCACTTGGAGGAATGCATAGTGCTCAGGTTGTGCTTGCCACGATGCTGGATTAGATGGGCCACTATTATGATTAACAATAGTAATTGCATTTGTTACTTGTTGAATGATTGTATTTCTCACAGACTGACCCTAAGGCAACTTGCATTAAAAATTAATGCTTGATCCAGCAGGCTCTTCTTAAGTCCTTAAGCATTCTGGGATATAATCTGGGAA
This sequence comes from Podarcis pityusensis, assembly GCF_964106645.2. Classification (NCBI taxonomy): domain Eukaryota; kingdom Metazoa; phylum Chordata; class Lepidosauria; order Squamata; family Lacertidae; genus Podarcis; species Podarcis pityusensis. The sequence goes on along the minus strand of NC_138033.1, from coordinate 59,782,727 downwards.
TGTGTGGACTAAAAATATTTGCTATATAATTACAACTGGAGAGATTGAATGTCTGAACACCAGCTACACTGATGTGAGTGTAGAATGTCACTTGTGAGTGATTTGCTCACTTCCTTGATTTATTACATTATGATGGTGCTGGAAAGCTGGCCTTCCACTTCATGGTGGTGGTGGTGGGGAGCTTCAATAACTTGGTATGGCTGCCAAAAGTAAACAGGTTGGGTTTCTGTTGTTGGCAGTTCTCACGCTCTGACAGCTGATGTCAGTGTAGCAGAGACGGCTAAGGCTGCTGAATTCTTTCTGGCTGACGGGGTCATATTGACTGGAGCTGCCACTGGATTGGAGGCAGATCCCAAAGAACTGGAAGGTGGTATGATTATGACGATTATATTTCTTGTATTTACTTACGTCCTGCCTTTCCCCCAGACTCAAGGCAGCTTACAGATAAAATAGAGCATTCAAAATGCAAAAAGCTGAAAAAGCACACGAAAGAGCATCATTAAAAAGTAATTAAACTACAATGGAATTAAAACATTGTAAAAACAAATTATTAAAATATAGATAATGAAAAGAATAAAAGGATCACAGTGCTATTAAAAGCCCTTTCCTGGAAGAAGAGGAAGAAAAGTTAGTTTTGAAAGGCCTGTTGGAATAAAACAATCTTTAGCTGCCAGTGGAAGAATGAGATGAAGGGAGCCCAGTCTAGCTTCTCTGGAATGGGAGTCCCAAAATCTGGGATCAGCCGCCAAGAAGCCTGCAAAGGCACATGAAGTATACAGATTCACTATTGCTAGAGAGATAGTGTTCCCTTTGCTCGATTATGAACTTGGATGAACCCTGGAAAACCAAACATGACTTGAAATTCTATTGAGATATTGCTTGCTTACATACATTGTATTGTTATTTTTTTAAATCAGTGCGTGCAGATTTGTTTGTTTCAATCATGACATGTGTCCAGTGGCGTAGCGTGGGGGGTGCCAGGGGGGCCGGCCGCACCGGGCGCAACATGGGCGGGGGGCGCGCTCGCACTAGCAGCTCTCTGCCCCTACTAAAATCCACGGGTTAGGGAGCCCGCGCTCGCTCGGCTTGGCGAGGAGGTCGCGGAAGGGGGAGAGCGAAGCCTTCTGCCGCGGGCAAAAAAAGGAGAGGAAGCCGGGTGGGCGGGCGGGCGGGCTGGCTGGCGGGGGTCTGGCTGCGCCTGCTGCTGCCGGTGCAGGGCAAGGCAAGCAGAGCGAGGAGGAGAGAGAGGGGAAGGGGGGGGAAGCAGCTAGGAAACGCTGCGGTGTGGAGGAGGAATCAATTAAGGAGAGAAAGCGAAAAGCCTTGGAGAAAGGGAAAAAAGGAAAGAAAAGAGGCAGCTCCAGGAGAGCGCGGGGGAAAGAGAAGCCTCGCTGCTGCTGCTGCTTGGGAGAGTAAATTACTGTACTTGCCTTGCCCCGGGTTAGGGGGCGCAAATTATTTGCCTTGCCCCGGGTTAGGGGGCGCAAATTACTTGCCTTGCCCCGGGTGCTGATAACCCACGCTACGCCGCTGCATGTGTCCATTGTTTTAGCTCTTACACAGTATAATGCAATTGGACATCATTTTCTCCAATGTAAAGGGTATATGTTACCAGTAGTATCCTTTCTCTAACCACTTGTGGCAAATGTTTCAGTTCCTGTCAGGTATAAGTAGCTGTCATATTAAGCAGCTAGCCAGGAAAGTGGATATGTACATACATATTTCTCATTTCTCTTAATTAAAAAAAAGAAAAGACGGAAAGTCTTGCTTTTTGATAGCTGTTGCTCATGAATGATGACATTCTTCATAACCTTTCTTAAAAGGTTATTTCTAATGAAGGTAAATTAAAAACACAACTCTTAACATGGCAAGAAATAGGAGATTGCACTTGGGTCTGACATTCCAGCAGGAAGAACAACATCTGACAGAGTGGAGTATAAATAATAGTGACTGGACACCAGTGGGAGTTTGCTTTTGCTAGCTGGTTCCAAATGCTTGATGTATGTCCTAGGAGAAAGTAGCTGGAGCAATTAAGTACCTGATAGGTTTGGGGGCAAAGATGCTATCCCTGATGTCCTTACTTCAAATAGGCAAAATAGTCTGTTTTGATCTCCGATTAGTTCATGGATTCATGAGTCAGCAATGACAACCTCTTGAAATAAGGAAGAGTCCTATATATATCATTATTTGTCAAAGGTCTCCGATCTTCTGAAATGGGCACTTGTTCCTAGAAGGCTGTCTAGCCAACTCTGCCACCAAGGGCAAGATCCAACCTAACTAATCCAGCCATTTATCCAATCTGTTCTTCAAGACTCCCACTGATTTAAAAACAACAACATCAGAAGAGCCTTCTGGATCAGGCTAATGGCCCATCTGGTCCAGCATCCTGTTCTCACAGTGGCCAACCAGATGCCCTATTGAGAAGCCTGCAAGCTGCGCATGAGGATGATAGCGTTGTGCTCACCTGCGGTTGCTTCCCAGCAGCTGGTGTTCAGAGTCATACTGCCACAACTTTAGGCAATACGTTCTAGTGCTCCAGTGCTCTGCCGCATTCTTCCTTCTATATAGCTCAAATCTTCTCAGCTTCAGTTTAAGCCACTTTCCGCTTTAATAAGTTTATATCTACACCATACATTTAAGTAACTCTTATGCCACTTTAACCACCACAGAGAATCCTGGGGACTGAAGCTTTGTGTGGTCAGCACCCTTTACAACAGGCACCCCCAAACTCGGCCCTTCAAATGTTTTGGGACTACAACTCCCATCATCCCTAGCTAACAGGACCAGTGGTCAGGGATGATGGGAGTTGTAGTCCCAAAACATCTGGAGGGCTGAGTTTGGGGATGCCTGCTTTACAAGCTACAGTCACCAGGACCCTTTGGTGGAAGCCATGACTGTTAAAAGTGGTGCAAAATAGCCTGATGTCTCCAAAACCAAAGTTTTTTTGGACTTGCAGTAGCTACAGAAATGTAGTCTTGGCCAACTTACTGTCTACTTTCTTAACCTAGTTGCCTTTTACCATCTAAAGGGTTAGAAATGCTGTGAAATTCTGCAGGGTGGCATTCAAGGAATGTCATCTGTAATATGTCTAACAAGCACGATTTCTTAAAATGGGGGATTGTTGTTGTTGTTATTGCTATTTCCTTGGTGTAGAGTTCAGCTGTTTCAAGCACAGAATATAATCAATGCCGACAGTTTTTTACTTCCCTTTTGAGGGGGGTTAATGGAAGGGATGACCCAGGTGGCACAATGGATCAATGTGTCTGGCTGTTAGCCAGAAGGCTGGTATTTCGAGCCTGCCCAAGAACAGCTGTGGACAGGATTCATGCGTTGCAGGGGGTTGGACTAGATGACCCTTGGGGTATCTTCCAACTCTACAATTCTGTGATTCCAAGAAAACAATGCATCGAAGGTTTCTGCGACACACCTACACGGGGTGTGGATTCTTTGCTGTAATTGCTCCTGAGTGTTTACTCAGTGGCACTTGTGGCCTCACAGGTAGCTAGCATAGCTCATTCTAGTGCAGCAATTCTGAATGGTGAAAACGAAGCAAACAAGCTTTGTGTTTGTGTGTGAGAGAGAGACAGACAGACAGACAGACAGACAGAGGGAGAGAGTGCTTGTCTATCTTCTAATGGAGATCTATGACAGCAAATTGAGCCTGTCTCTGCCACTGGAACCCTGCTGCTGCTTAAGTGTAGACACAATTGGATTCCTTTCATCATATTACAAAATAAACCCATTGACAGCTTAAGCCAATTTGTGTTTTGATCTGATCACTTGTCTCTTTGAAAGCTGAACTGAAAAGGGAGGAGAGTGAGATTATATCACATTTGCTTCCAGCATTGCTGTGCTTCTCTTTTTTTGATGTTGGTCATAGGAAGTGGGAGTTGTATGCCTTGTTGCTGTGTTTGCCGGCTCTTTCGAATTAATGGAGCAATTAAAAAAAAAAAAGACAGTGTGCTACACGGCAGTTTAATGACAGCATTTCGTATGGTGCAGTGGTTACTGAATACATCTTGATATAAAGAGGAATGTTAACACTTAACAAGTCAGCCCAGGAATAAAGAAAGGCGGAAGTAGTGGAGCAGACCAGCAAGAGCAGGCATAGGCAAACTCAGCCCTCCAGATGTTTTGGGACTACAACTCCCATCATCCCTAGCTAACAGGACCAGTGGTCAGGGATGATGGGAATTGTAGTCTCAAAACATCTGGAAGGCCAAGTTTGCTATGCCTGAGCAAGAGGCAGATTGCAGAGAGACTCTTAGCTCTGCTAAAGACTGCTCATAGGAGTGAGGAGTAATCTTCAACCCATGGGCTTAATTAGGTCCACCAGGCCTTGTAGGTTGGTCTCCCTGGCTGTTTTGAGTGAACTACAGCCATCTTTCACATGGTTGACATCATGTAACGTTGGGTGCTGGCAAGTTCACCCTGAGGCTGCACAGAAAGACTCGTATGTATCCTCCCAATCTGATGTTTTTGTTTTTATTTGGCACACTTCTCTGCCGTCCTGCGTGGCAACAGAAAAAGGTGCCTGAAAAAAACAACCACCTGGCTGCAAAGGAATAAATTGGAGCACACTTTAGAGTGTAGTCCAGATTCTTTCTTTGCAGCCATAGCTTGAACTCAATCAGAGTATGCTGAGGAAGAAGCTTGAGCTTTGCATCCCTTGACATGGCAGGTGGACAGCCTTGCCATCCAGTCAATGGAGCCTATGGAGGGTTGGCCACTTCTGGGTCTGGCCCTTGTACTGGATCCCTTTCTCTAGCACTGGGCTACTTGAGACCAACTTCAGCAAAGTTTTTGCTGTTGATGAAGCAAGGTCAAAAGCCCTAGCGCCTCCTGGTATTTATGCCTAGAGAAACCAAATGTTGTTTGCTATCAGAGCAGCTGAAGTGAGGACACTGTGAGTCATGGATGGTGGATAGGTGTTGTTCATTCAAAAGATCCCCCTAGTGCTTTATTCCTTGTGTTCTGAGTTCATAATAGAGAAGGACTTTCCTTAGAACGCACTTCTATTTCCTGGTTTGAATGTACATATTCCGCTTAATAAACTGTGCCTGCCACAAACCCTTGTGCTTCCCATTCCCCAATTTGGATGTTACAGGAAACCATGGCCATATGAAGATTTTCTGGGTTAATCACAACATAGTGGTCAGGAAACCAACAAGTCAGAACCTTAAACCACGGAGTGAAGTTGGTTTAAGGTTCTGTTTGGTTTTGGTTTTTGTTTGTCCCAGGAACCACAGTTTAGTGGTTTGGAAGTCATAGGCAATTGTGATTGATTGCTCCAAAGGTCCAAGGAAGGATGGAATGGCAGCAGGATGTAGCATGTGGGCAAAAGCCTCATGTATTTCTTAAGAAGATGTATGATAAATACATTTGAACTGCACCTATGTCTCTTAAACCTTAGAAGTATGTGAAGCTGGCCACCGTATGTGGCCATTGCCACAACTTGCCTTCATTTATAAGGATTTTTAAATCAATTTCCCTTCTTAATTTTCTCCAGAAGTTGGATGTGCTGTGAAGATACCAGTGCTGGTTGGATCTGGAGTGACTCTGGAAAACTTGAAGAACTACTTGGGTGCAAATGCCTTGATCGTTGGTTCATATTTCAAGAAAGAAAGCTATTGGGCAAATAACATTGACCCAGATCGTGTGAAGCGGTTCATGGATTACACTGCTGCACTGAGAGTGTGACATTGTTGGATCCTACGGTAATCATACACAGCCCTTATGCCACTGTATCCTTTAGTCCCAGCACCTTATCTTGTAACTTGAAGTCTTTGGTTTGGGTCCTACCCTCTGGAGCAGGAAAAAACAAGCTTGCTCCATCTTCCATGTGACAGCCCTTTAGATATTTGAAGATGCTTGTCATATTTCCTCTGTCACCTCTTATCCAGGTTAAACATACCCAACTCCCTCAACTGGTCCTCATAAGGCTTGGTTGGCAGACCCTTGATCATCATGGTGACTCTCCTCTACGCAGCTTCCAGCTTGTCAATATGTTTCTTAAATTGTGGCCAAAACAGGACACAGCGCTCCAGGTGTGATCTGACCATAGCACAATAGAGTGGGACTATTACTTCCCTTGATCTGGACACTATAATTCTGTTAATGCAGCCTAGAATAGCATTAGCTATTTTTGTTGTTGTATCACACTGTTAACTCATGTTGAGTTTCTGTTCTACTAAGTCCCCCTGTATGCTTTTCACATATACTACTGGCAAGCCGGGTGTCCTCCATCTTATATTTGTGCAGCTGGTTATTCCTGCCTGAGCGTAGAACTCTACATTTGTCCCTATTGAAATTCATTTTGTTAATTTGGGGCCAGTTCTTTAATCTGTTAAGGTGCTCTTGAATCCTGATTCTGTCTTCTGCACCATTAGCTACCCCTCCCAGTTTGGTGTCATCTGCAAATTTGATGGAAAACCCCTCAATTGCTTCATCAAAGTCATTTATAAAGACGTTAAACAACAATGGGCCCAGGACAGAACCCTGCAGCACCCCACTTGCCACTTTTTCCCATGGTGATGAGGAACCAGTAGTAAGCACTCTTTGGGTTTGGTCAGTCAACCAGCTACAAATCCACATAACAGTTACCTCATCCAACCCACATTTTACCAGCTTCTCTGCAAGAATACCATGGGAGACTTAAAGTTTTATAGAACATATTTTACAGAAAACTTACAAGTCTGTTACGGAATTTCTTGAAGCACCGGTTAAAGGGGATCCTGTGTTGGACTCCAAATCCCATCATTCCTGACCATTGACTGTGCTGGCTTAGGGCTGGTGGGAGAGGGAGAATCTTAACAATATCTTGAGGGCCACAAGTTAGCCACCTTTGCTGTAAGACCAGGAAGAAGTTCTAAGTCTGAAGTCTCTCCCCATCCCACCCCTGCTGCCCCAAAGCAGTCCAAATGTTTCCTTTGTCATGCTACATTTTCCCCCTAATGAAATCAACACTAGCTTCAAAGGCACACTTTTAGATTTCCCTGCCATTAGAACCCAAGACATCAGCTAATAAAACAGCATAATGTTTTTCAAGTGTTATAAACACAATTCTAGGAAGCCATTTAAAAACTGCATTAAGAGACACCGATAATGACTGTTTAGGAGTGGTGATAGTTGTGAGGTGGGTTTTGTGTGTGTGTGTGTGTGTGTGTGTGTTTCTTTTTACAAATACTGACTTGCTAGAAGTCACATTCATTCATTACTGGGAAGGTGAAGCTATAATGTGTTACTGCAGTGATGCACGTTAACGGGGGGGGGAATAAGATTACTCGATTCGCTCCTTTATACTCATCTAATTCAAAGTGTAATCATTGCTGGTGCTGTTGAAGCTGTGTCCAGACAAAACTGCTTGTGTGGAAGCCCAGCATCTTAACCATTGCTGGTTATTTGCAGTAATTACTGCCAACTGTGCCAGGGTCCCAGTGTTGTGCCCATACTGCAGCTGCAACATACGAAGTACAGCTAAATTGTTCATCACTTGATGACTCTCTGCTGAATGTGCAGCACTGAGGTGGGCTTTATCACCGATAGCACCAGTCTTGTAGAATGACCTCCCTGTTGAAATGCGAAGAGGCCCCATCATTATTGGCATCCTGCCGGCTCTTGAAGAGCACACCTGTTTAGGCAGGTATTCCCCTGAACTTGAGATCTAATTATGTGGTTTTTAACTGTTCTAATTATTAGAAATTTTAACTGGCTTGTTTTCTTGCCTTTTTAAACCATGGAAGCTTTTGTTGCCTTGATTGAATTGGTTTATTGTGAATTTTAATAGCTTACGGATTTTATAATTGAGTTTATACTTGTAAACTGCTTGGATGACATATAGGCAGTATATACTTTAATAAATAAATAAATAAGATGCTAAATAATCATTTGTGAACTGTCTTTGGTGAAAAGTGTGCTTGAGATGTTGTCTCATATATATTTTCCCTCCTTGTATAGTTGCTGTTTCACATGCACAGCTCAACACGAGTTATGGCAGGCCTTTTGTAATAAATGCATGCATGTCTAAGCTCAGTCTTTCAGAGTGTTTTCAAGATGGGCCATTCTACAATCTGGTATGTTCCTTGAGGCTCTGTGATAAGTGACAGTGGTCACTTATCCCGGGACAGGATCAATCTGACACAGATTTACTTATTCAGTTGTTTTGCTTATGTATTAATGTATTGAATTTATATGCTGCCTTGATCTCAATGAGCATTTCATTGTCTGAAGCACAAACTCCTTGGAATCCCAGGGCACAAGTCTGAAGGTATGTGGCCCGTTTTGCCACTTAAGGGGAAACGGAAATTGCCACTTGGCTTTGCCATGCCGTCTGCCACTGCGCTGCCTGCCACCTCCATCATTGGCAGACAAGCAGCACCAGCACCAATTTATGGTGAGAGCTCTTGTGAGGTCTTGCACTCCATGAGATCTCATGAGATTTCAGCAAGATCTCACCATAAATCAGCGCCAAAGCCGGCACCGCTTCTCCACCGGTGGAGCACTGCCTTGAGGGCTTCCACTGCCTGAGGAAATACAAATGCTCATAGGGACAACATTGGGGGGGGGGGGAGTAGCAAAGAACCACATCCAAAGCAATATTTCTTATATACTTCCAGATTACGCACATGACTTCTATTCAGCCATCAGAGGATCGCATCAGCCTTTGCAGTTGCAATCTACACACACATGCAGGTGGAATCTACACACACATTTTTAAAAATGGTGTGAAAAAGCTTTTTTTAAAAATGTTTTGAAAAATACATTGAATTTTGCATAGCTCACGGTTACCATCTAGTGTCACGTTTGTATATTGCTCTTTATAAAATGTTTATTTGCAGCTGTGTAGATGAGTCCCCTCCCTTGCCTTGTCGTGGCAAAGGGGCTTGAATAACTCCCTGCCGTGCAGCGCCACCCAAGACGGACAGGTCATAGCCGAGAGTTTAGACTAAATGTGATCCACCTGGAGAAGGAACTAGCAATCTACTCCAGTATTTTGCCAAGAAAACTCCACGGACATAAAAAAGGAGAAGCTTTGAGAAGAAAGAGTTTCCAAGGCATGCTCTGGTTCATTGGGTCATGGAGAGTAGAACACAACTAAGACGACGAAACAACAACAAAGATGAGTCCCCAATGTCACCATCCTGAGCCAGTCAAAACCATTTAGCTCTCCAGATCAGCCTTCATCATAACATCATGCGATTCCATATAACCATTTATCAGTGTCTTTCTTTCTTAAGACTTTGACTAATTTTCCTATTCATTAAATGTCTCCCAATATCCTATTTCACCTACCTGCGAAACAGTTCAAGATTAATCACAATTGCCATGCCTAGCCGATTCTCTTTTCATGCGTACAATGGCCACCATAGATTTCAGGGTTTTGGAGTGAACATTCACTACATACAGTTCTGTACTATGAAAGTTTAGGCACAGGGCTTTTCAGTTTAGCTAGGCCATAGGCTCCAATTTTTTATTTATTTTTTAAATGGAACTATCAAAATGACACAGTTTTATGAAATTATTATTTTCTTCAACATCATTTGTTTTAGTCCTTTAAAATAATAAAATCACCTTGGCAGAAAGGTGGTCTATAAATGAATGAATGACTGGATGAATAAATAAATATGCAAATTTAAGAGTATGGTTTTTTACACAGATCTGTAGAAAAACAAGCATTCGCATGCTGCAACTATGTCCCAGTGAGCTGCAAAAGAGGAAGAATGCATGCACCTGGGGGGGAAACATCCATTTCCTGAATGTGCACAGTATTTAGAACATGCATCAAAAGCTTCATGGCGTCTCTGTTTAATTACTGCAGCTCCACGTACCAAGTCCAAGCACTTTAGAAGCTGCAGAAAAGCCCATAATTTGGCCTTAAATTATGAGGCACCAAAAAAAAGGAACTAACTCTGGGATTTAGTGGGCTAGCATCAAAGTAAATCTGATTTTAAAATCCACAGGGGAAGATTGATTGCCTCCCCTTTATCATGTTCACCGCTGCAAGTATTTGTGTAGTAGCGTTAAGCATCTGCTTGTCTGTTGCAAGCAGATGCTGTAAGTAGGATTTGACCTTTCTGTTTTGGAAAATTGCTTGAATGTTTAATGTTAAAATATTAAGTTATCAGAGCAGCTCATCTCTTTGGGAGAAAGGAATGCTCAATTTTACACCATGCGGGTTCTCAAAGTAACCATAAGAAGCATGAATAACTTTGGAGGAGAACAAAGCAAGCCATGTTAATGTGGAGGAAACTCTGGAAGTAAATAACAGCTGTTCAAGGAGACATCTCTTAAATATGTATTAATTAATTTGAAGTGCATCGCTTAAATATGCAAAGAGATTATCTTGCGTTAATTTACATTAAAACACTACAGCACTTGCCAGGTTCGTTATAGTATCCTAAGCTATCACTCCAGTCTACGCAACAGCATTTTGTTGGGTGTTGATTGCTTTCGATTTGCCCTTTTAAAAATGTCAGATAGCTGCCTCTTGTCTGGTAGGATCTGTCCTTATGCACACATTTCAGGCTTCCAAAGTTACTGCAGTTTCTATCAAGAGCAATATGGGCTTAGACTGTAAAGAGAAAGATGGGCACAGGACGTTGGACATAACATTATGTTTGCTGACTGGGAACAGTTGTGGACCACAGGTTTAGAAATTTACGGCATGTAATGCCTTAAGAGAGAATATTATGAAAATGATATACAGGTGGTACATAACCCCAGTCAAGCTTGCAAAAATTTATCACTTGCCCGATAATAAATGTTGGAAATGTAAAGAAACTGAAGGTACATTTTTTCACCTTTGGTGGACGTGCCCAAAGATTAAGGCTTTCTGGGAAATGATATATAATGAATTAAAAAAGGTATTTAAGTATACCTTCCCTAAGAAACCAGAGGCCTTTCTCCTGGGCATAGTCGGCCAAATGGTGTTAAAAAAGGATAGACCTTTCTTTATGTATGCAACAACAGCAGCAAGAATACTCATCGCAAAGTATTGGAAGACACAAGAACTTCCCACGCTGGAGGAATGGCAGATGAAACTAATGGACTATATGGAACTGGGGGAAATGACTGGTAGAATCCGTGACCAGGGAGAAGAGTCTGTGGAGGAAGACTGGAAGAAATTCAAAGACTATCTTCAGAAGCATTGTAAAATTAAAGAATGTTAGAGTGATGTTGGACTGAAAATAAGCGGTTTCCAGCTGTACAGGTTAAGGTTAATGATAGACTAAGATTAAAGATTAGGATTAAAGATGTTTGATGAAATGGAAATTTGATAATTAAGAGGTAAAATTTTAATGTTACATTACATTAAGACTAAAGATTAGGTTTAAAGAAGTTGAAGTTATATATTTCAATATTATATTAAAATTAAAGATTGGGATCAAAAAAGTGGAAAAGAAATTGCTGGATAAACAATTTGGATTGGAATACAAAAGAGGGAGGTATGAGGAAGTCCAGAAAATAAGTAAATTTAAAAACGGAAATGGAAAAGAGATATTGTTTTTAATTGTTATGTTTTCTTTTTTATTGTTGATTCTTGTTTTTTGTGTGTGTTTTTGTTATTCTCTTTTTGAGATTTGTATTGTGTATTTGTGTATCTTTTTTGATTTTTTTTTCTTTTTTCTTTTTCTTTCTTTGAAACTTTAATAAAAATTATTTAAAAAAATAGACTGTAAAGAGAAAGGACCAAGTAAAGGAGGGGTTAGACTTAACACTCCACAGAAAAGGGTCAGAACCACAGGTTTTGCTAACTGAGGAGTCCCCAATCCTGAACGTGTGGTTAAAGGGACCCCCAGATTCCTTATTCTGAATTGATTGTAGCCAGTGTATGAAATCTTGTTCTTTTTTATCCATGGTGGGGCTTCCATAGCTAGACTTAAGACTACGTTTCATTGTCCAGTCTCTGAAAATGGTAGCAGGATAGTCCGTGTTCAGAGAAGTCTTTAGTGTTTGATGTATTGTGTTTTTACTATTTTTTGTTGGAAGTTTGTTGTTGTCATCGTCATCCCTGTCATTACTTATGAGTGGAAACCTGTTGCAGCAGGATCTTTAAAGTTCTCCCTCTGCTTTGCAATGCAGACTTTACAGCCCAATCTTTTATGTGTCAACTCTGTTGAGCTTAATGGAATTTGTGCCCAAGTAACTGTGTATTCCTTTACAGTGTATCTGAAGAAGTGTGCATGCACACGAAAGCTTATACAGTACCCAGAACAAACTTATTTGGTCTCTAAGGTGCTACTGGACAATTTTTTTTTATTTATTTATTTATTTATTTAGATTCCTTCCTTCCTTCCTTCCTTCCTTCCTTCCTTCCTTCCTTCCTTCCTTCCTATACAGCCTTAGGCATATCTGCACCTGAAGGCAAAGCAGTACACTGGTACCTCGGGTTACAGACGCTTCAGGTTACAGACACCGCTGACCCAGAAATAGTACCTCGGGTTAAGAACTTTGCTTCAGGATGAGAACAGAAATTGTGCACCGGCAGCGTGGTGGCAACGGGAGGCCCCATTAGCTAAAGTGGTGCTGCAGGTTAAGAACAGTTTCGGGTTAAGAACGGACCTCCGGAATTAATTAAGTACTTAACCCGAGGTACCACTGTAGTAGAAATGAGGAATCTTCTTGTTTCAATCATTAATGGTCCACAATTGGACAATTCCATGTATCAGAATTTACTTATGCTCCCACTATAATTGCATTATTCTATTTTAGTCCTTACATTCTGAAATTGCTTTTCTATTGAGCTGTTCAGGATCTCTAACGACACAGCTCACTTGAATCTGGGGGACTCAGGTAAGGGATTATGGTGGTGATGTCACCCTTTGCATTAGGCAGAGGCTAGATCCTTGTATTCAACATGACCCCTGCTCTCCTGGACTAAGACAACAGCACTGAGATGTGGGGTTCTTGATATTTACTGCTTCGTTATCTTGGCCTTTTCAAGCATACTGTCCTCGGTTTCTTAACCTTATTGCCACGTTAGTCATGAGGACTAGAAACCTAAGAGATGAAAGTTTCAGGACTGCAGGTTTCTGAGCTAAGATAAAATGACAGAAGGGGCAGCCTTCATTTGTCCTGTAGTTTGTGTATTGCCACTTAGGATTTGCAGATGCAGAATGCAGTTTTTTTGCCAGTATAATGCTGGTTACTTCTTTTAATTGGAAGCAACAGATAACTATTTCTAGTAAGACCTGACTGTAAAGATAATGCAGCCTGTAAAAGATTTGTATGTTGCTAGAGATTGGTGCTGCTGGAGAGAGAAACTATGACATTTTGTAGCACTTTGCATTTTCAACAGTTTATCAAGGTTTGAGAGTGCAGATTTCCTTTGGGGGAAATTACTTCTTAAGTTTACAAAGTGCCCCTGCCATAAATACTCGTAAAAAGGACAATTTGGTAGGTCATGTTTATTTTTAAGCAGGTCAAAGGACATTAGTATGTTCAACTACATAAATCTGTCTGGTACAGTACAGAAATCCGCATGCCTCCATATCTCAAAGGGTTTTGCTTCTAGATCTATAGAAGTGCAAAAATATTGCTACACAAAGACAAATAGAAGGTGTGTGGGTGTTTTCCTCCCATCCAACACTGATACTTGTGTTTATTGATTTAAACCATTAATAATAATAATAATAAATTTTTATTTATACCCCGCTCTCCCCAGCCAAGACCGGGCTCAGGGTGGCTAACAACCAATAATAAAAACATTAAAACATTAGGATTCAGCCTCTTCACAGGAGGAGAAAGGAAAAATAAAGAGGGGGAGGGAATCAAACTGATTCTAAGCCAAAGGCCAGGTGGAACAACTCTGTCTTACAGGCCCTGCGGAAAGAAATCAGATCCCGCAAGGCCCTGGTCTCATGAGACAGAGCGTTCCACCAGGCCGGAGCCAGTGTTGAGAAGGCCCTGGCTCTGGTTGAGGCTAATCTAACTTCCTTAGGGCCCTGGATCTCTAGGGTGTTGCTATATATGGACCTTAAGGACCTTATATACTGATTAACTACAGTAGTCTTGCCTCTAAGCAGTTTACAGAGTCACCGTAAAGTCACCACCAGGTTTGCACCCAGAAAACTATTTTGAATGCATGAGCCTTCTTGTTGGTGGCTGATATTTGCACTGAAAACTAGAGCTTTCAACCTGGTGCATTGCATTATAATTAATGTGGTGGTGGTGGTGATGACAACTATAGTGGATGCAACAGTCAAGGGTCTGCCTCCCATTTTGCTGCTGCTCTCCCTTCATTCACATTCGTGTCTGTTGTCTAGGAAGCAGTCAGGAAGCAAGAGAAGCAGTAACACACATGCCTCTCCACCTCCCTTGCAAAATAATACTCATTTGCCTTGCCATCTATCTGCTTTGATCTAAAATACAGAACCTGATGGATGCCCTAGGTAAATCAAACGTTTTCCGTCTGCCAAAAGGGTTTTGCAAAAGCTTATTTCATGCCATTACCATTTTTCTGTTTCTAGCAGTAAATCAAAAAAGTATCAGCCCATTCATCCACTTTAAAAAGTAACGCCTTGCCTTTGTGTAATTACCCAGGCCCAGTGGAGACCTCCATACACAGTAAATCTGTTCATTTAAAAGGTTTCACTTTTAAGTACAGTGGTGACATAAATTGGTGGAGAGCAAATTTATTTATTTAATAGGTTTATTCTGTTAACTGGCCTGATAACTGTTAAGACTTCTGCTGCTGCTTCATATGGCAAGGCTCTTGCTAATGTCTCTGATTTATTTCTGCAGCGGATATTTATGTACGAAGGTCTAACTCCATCTAAGAGTGGTGGAAATTGGTATGTGGTTATGATTTATTCTCATTACTCGCCTGTACTTAACTGGTGTTCAGGGGACCTTCATTGTCTCTACAGCAGATTTCTGAGAAATTAAGTAGCTTAACAAGTAGCAAGAAGGGAAGCTGAAGAGAATATGGCTGATTTCAGAGATCGCTTTGTTCCATTTCCCCCACTTTTCCTTGCCTGATAATTTCCATGTTTTATGTGATCTTTCACGCGGCGTAGAAGCCACTTGTGGAAATCTAGTGGAATCCAGCAGATGTTTTACTGCTCATTTCCATGTTAATTGCTTCCAGGGAAAAAATCCTACCTAGAACAGGAGTAGAGAACCTAAGGTCCGTGGGCCGGATGCGGCCCAATCACCTTCTCAATCCGGCCCGCGGACAGCCCAGGAATCAGCGTGTTTTTACATGAGTAGAATGTGTCCTTTTATTTAAAATGCATCTCTGGGTTATTTGTGGGGCATAGGAATTCGTTCATTCCCCCCCCCCCAATATAGTCCAGCCCACCACTTGGTCTGAGGGACGGTGGACCAGCCCACGGCTGAAAAAGCTTGCTGACGCCTGACCTAGAAAATCGGGGGAGCTTTCCCTTGTTTTATTTATTTTTTGCTGGTTTTGTGGATCACGCCGTGAGATGAAACCTGGGGCTGCATTCCGGCGTACAGTGGTACCTCGGGTTACATACGCCTCAGGTTATATATGCTTCAGGTTACAGACTCTGCTAACCCAGAAATAGTGCTTCAGGTTAAGAACTTTGCTTCAGGATGAGAACAGAAATCGTGCTCTGGCGGCACGGTGGCACCAGGAGGTCCCATTAGCTAAAGTGGTGCTTCAGGTTAAGAACAGTTTCAGGTTAAGAACTGACCTCTGGAACGAATTAAGTACTTAACCCGAGGTACCACTGTACTTGAACCATTGCCCAGTAATCAGAGGTGGCTGGAGGGAGAGAACCAATTTTTTCATGGTTGCTGCATCACTGCCAGATTTATTGGACGGCTTTCTTCCTCTTCCGCTTCCTTTATGTTGCTGCGAGTAGCACTGTACTCAGCATTGCTCTGGAAATCTTAAACCAAAACGTACCAGTGCAGGTTTGAAAACAGTGGTCAGATTCAGGCTAAGGAGAAGGCCTTGAAGCTCCTTGCTAGAGCATGCCCTTGGCTGCAAAAGATCTCCAATTCAGTCTTTCATATTTCCATGTAGGGCTGAGACTCCTGCCTGAATCCCTGGAGAGAAGTTGTCAGTGTTACACCCAGGATGGGGAACCTGTGGGCCTCTGGACAATGTTGGACCCCCAGCTTCCATCAGCCCCAGGCAATGCAGCTGGCGGTCAGGGATGATGGGAACTGTAGTCCAGTAAACATCTTTGGAGGTCCACAGGTCAACTGCCACCACTGCAGACAATCTTTGGCTTAAAGAAACCAATGACCTGGTTTGGGATCAGGAAGTTTTTCTGTGCTACTGTGCCTGCAGAATTAAGCCTGGGATCAAATTAAGCCCTGCTTCTTCATTTGTATACAGTGGGACCTCGGATTTTGAATGTAATCCATTCTGGAAGACCGTTCGACTCCCAAAACATTCGAAAATTGAAGCATGCATTTCTGGAAGCATTTACTTAGGGAAAACTCGATACAGAAGCCATGTGGCACTTTCAACTTCCGAAAAGCGTTTGAAAACTGAAGCAGTTACTTCCGGGTTTTCGGCGTTCGAAAACCAAAACGTTTGACTTCCGAGACACTCGAAAACCAAGGTTCCACGGTAACAGAACAAGGAAAAGGCCTGCTGAATACGCAAAACCATATTAATGTAAAGCCTAATATGGGTAGTCTAAAATCAACTATAATTCTGTGACATGCCTCTCCCCGTCCCCGCCCCCACCCCCGCTGCCCTTTCCCTTTACCCAGTCAAAGAAAATGTTAGGGAAATATAATCAGCAGTGAAATAATTAAAATAATTGTTTTTCGCAAAGAGGGTTCTGCACAATATTTTTATAAATTGAAGTCGGATGTGTGGTTGTGTTTTTTTTAGGGATATATATGTATGTTTGTCATGCTCACAAGCCATCTCATTCCTCCCCCCGCCCTTTCTTCTTAAATCCTATTTGTAAATTCTCAAGGGTGTCAGTTCTAAAGCAAGACAGGCCCAGCTGGCAGAAACTTGCAAGTGAAAGGCTGAATTTTTTAGCAGCTCCGAAGTTATTTTTAGAAAACATCTTTAGCTTTCCAATGAATTAAGATTGAAAGGCAGCGTCTTAATAAAAACAGAACAAGGAGGAACAATACCAGAGCAATCAAGCGGCGAGCTAAAAATATTGTGCTCAGGGACGGTGTGGAGCCGTTCTCCTCCTTTCCCATAATCCCTTGACACTTTTACTCTTGGTTTTGGCATCACTGTCCGCAGGTTTCTGTGCTTTCTCCCATGAATATTAAGTCCAGAAATTTGTTTTTTTGTGAGAAGAGAACTTGGGTGTCTGTAGAGTAGGGCTGCCACCCAAATGAAGAAAAGTTTATAATTGATGAATCATTTAAATGGGCATAAAGAATACTTTAAAGAGATGGGAGAATCTGTGGAAGAGCATATGGGTCCCCACCTACAGTTCAAAGTTGCAGTAGTCCAGTTGGAGTGCTTGAATAGAACCTGGGAAACCAGGGTTCGAATCCCCCACTTAGCCACAAAGCTCAACAGCCACTGTCTCTCAGCCTATCCTACCTCACAGGGCTGTTGAGAGGATAAAAGAAGCATATGTGTTTGAGCCCTTGGAGTGGGACATACATATCATGGTAAATCATAATCATAATCTTATACCCCTCAGTCAGAACTAGGCCTTAGGTGAGCTACTGTTCTTTCAAAGTCAAAGGCCTTTGAGAGGAAGAACCAGTGTTTTCTTATGGGGGGACGCATACCCCTAAACATTTTGTGAATCTAAGTTTGGCCTCATTGAGGGGCACTATTTCAATATGAGTAGGAAAATGAGAGTATCCCTAAAGATTTTTTGGGGGGGGGGCACTGGGAAGAATAATGTATGTAAAGTGCTTTGAACACTTAAACATGCTATAGCTATATATAATTGCTTTAATTTTTAGAAGACTCCAAAACAAATGCTGTGTAGACTAATAAATACAGATCTCCTCCTTTTCCAGATAACGTGCGTCATGTCATATGTGGGTATTTGTTCACTGAAGTTGATTTCCCCTAATTTAAAGCATAGGGTAACGTGCTACCTCTGTGAGATTTCATGAGCTATAGCACACCCTAGTGATATCAAGAAATTAGAAAACAGAACGAGGTGGTTTAGGTGCCTCACAGAAGCTGACACACTAAAGAGTTATTGCGAGCTAGCCAAATTCCTTTGAGTACCTTGGGGAAATGTGTTTGATTTCCATTTTTAAAAAGGGGGTGGGCATTGTAAGAGCTGTAAAATTGTTGCAGCACAGCTGCATTCATCTCATCATCAGATACTGCAAGGAAAGGGGAACCCAAAACGTCAGTTTGTGGGCCCACTCTACCACAAACAAGATCACAAAACAGGCCTGAAAGGTCACATAATAATAGTCACAGTTGTCATATTCATATTAATTCATGTTGTTGTTTTTTAAAGTATGGAATATTTAGGTACATTTTCAAAGTGGTTGTTTGCCTCACCTGTTGCCCTCTAAATTCCCAAAGTGGAATCCTTACCACTTCGTTGGTTCAGTGCTTGCAGCCTAAATGTCATGGACTGGCTGGATGCTGGGGGCGGGGTGAGGCAACAGCAGGGGAACCCCCAAGGGATAAAGGCTCAGAGCCCGGGTGGGGATTGGTGGTGAGACGGTGTTGAGTAGTCTCGTAGGATATCCCTAATGCATTCTCCCTTCCTATTCCAGTGACTGACTGCAATATTTTGAATTGGGACAGAGACAAAAATCTTTCCTGCAATCATAATGGAAGGACCTGTTTTGTGTGTTTATGCAAATAAAGTTTGCCATCGCGTCGGGTATTTATTTAAATGCCATGCAATTCTTCCCCTCCACATAGGCAGACAACCCTAAGGGGGGCAGCGGCGGGGGAAGGAGCTTCACCCCGAACAAAACAAACCGAATTGTTCCTAAGAACAATTTCGTTTCAAATCCACAGAACAATATTTCATTCATTCTTAATTATCTCCCCACTGGTAAGAGAAGCATCGCAGACTCCTTTTGTTCTCCTGATTTTGCATGCAGTGTGATTAGGTAGCAGATTTATTTATTTTTTGTTTTAGTTATATATATAGATGCCAGCGTACTACCAGCCCTTACACATGTGGGGTTTGGCCTCATTGTTTGACTGGTAGAGCAACAAGCAAGAGGAACACGCGTCCCGCCAAATTTCGCAGCCCCCAAGGTGCACAAGTTCCAGACTCCCTTTTCACTGCAATTCCCTCCCATGCACTGCTTTGCTACTGGAACGGCGACCCCATTGTCTTCCGCCGCATTATTGTGAAGCGGCTTTTCTCTCCTGCTGTTTGTCCCCTGTAATCCGTTTGGTTGCTGCCGCCGTTCTGAGAATCTCCGCTTGAAAGGAATCACTTAGTGCTCACAGATGCTTCTCTTGAACCTGCTGGCAAGGATGCAGGCTTTGACTAAAGTACCAGGCCTGTGATCCTACTGATGGGGAAGAAGGGGCAGAGTGAGACAGCAAAAAAATGAAATAAAATAAACGCCGCGAATCTCTCTTTGGTGGAGTTTATAATTTGTTGCTTTCATGGTGCTCTGTTCTCTGTGCTTGTACTCAACGTTATCTGCTCTCCCCTGTGGATTTCTCTACAAAGCATGATGGGAATGTTAGCATGGGAAAGGAAAATTAATACGGGCTGGCAATGTTTGCCTAGCGCACATGCAAGGCAGATCACACAGCCACAAGCAAAGGGAGACATCTACCGTTTGAGAGATAGTAAAGGAGGCACATGGCAGCACTGCAGGCTTGGTAGGCAATTTGTCCAATGCTGAATACCACATTTGGGAATTCTGTCATAAGGCAGGCTTTGTATAAAAGTGAGAATGTTTGCAGAGGCGATCATGGTTGGGAAAGCAAAATCTGTGAGGAAAAAGCTGAAATAACTGGGGTGGAGTGGGGGTTGTTGATGGATGGCTTAACCATAGCAAAGGATCTGAGACAAGCTGTTCTCTGAAATTCTGCATGCAGGGAGTTTTTCATGAGGGAAATCATGCAAAATGTGATATCCTACCTACACCCTGGGATTGGTAGGGCAGAAAGCAGGGAGACTGACAGTAGAGGGCACCAGAGCCAATGACCAGCGGAGCCAACTCATTCCGACTTTGTCCCATCTGCCTTCTCCCTGCTGAGCTCCACAAGGGGAATACTGAGATGAGGAAGGTGATGGGCAGTGCCATCCCCCACTGGACTGAGTGGAAGTAGGCAGGTAGGCTGGGTGGGGGCTGGCTGAAGACAGAGTGTGGTTGGGTTGGTGGGGCATTGCCCCATTTGCCCTAATGAACCAGTCTCCGATGGCTGTATCCCATCATTCTGCTGCACTTGGCTGGCCCAACATTTTGCTGCCTGTTCCATGTAAAAAAAGGGGGGAACTGAATCTCACGTCAGCACAAGAAATGGGGCAGGTTCTTCAACTGCACTTGAGGGCTGTTACCATTTGCTTTGGCGCCAGTGTGCTCCCACTGCTGGTGATTGAAGCCTAGTGCACATGCCATTAGCCACAGTCCATATCTATCCTGCAGTTTCTTGAGAAACAGTCTTCCTCCAGTTGAAAAACGTAAGCGATACTCACTGTGCAGTTAAGCTGAGCAGGGCACATGTGAGACAGTCATTGCACATGTTGCAGGGGGAAGCTGCAGTCACACATAAACCAAACAGGTAATGCACATCCGATGAAGATATCCCCACCCCTCCAGTGATGTGCAAATATGACTTGAAATGCAGCTGGGAAGGTCAGACAACCTTGCTAGGGTTTAAGTCGCTAATGTGTACGTAGCCAATTTATTTTAATTTTTTTGTTTATTTGAATATTTATGAGCCACACATTCATAAAATATATGCAGGTGGCTTACAATGTAAAATACAATAAAGTTAAAAGCAATCAATAAATATTTATACAAATATAATTTAAAACTTCAGTATCCTGGTAGGTTAGAAAGGGGGGGGGGGGATAAAAATCCTGAAATTCATATATAGGATGGGATACTTATGCCTTCAAATGCCCCAATCAAGCATAAACCAGGATAGGCAGGCAGTGGATGCAATCCTAAAGCACAAAAGAGGTTCACAGGCATGTACTTTTCTCACCTGCCATCTATCCCTCCACCACTCTTCCTGGAGTGAGGAGGTTAAGGGGTGATATGATAGCCATGTTCAAATATATAAAAGGATGTCACATAGAGGAGGGAGAAAGGTTGTTTTCTGCTGCTCCAGAGAAGCAGACACGGAGCAATGGATCCAAACTACAAGAAAGAAGATTCCACCTAAACATTAGCAAGAACTTCCTGACAGTAAGAGCTGTTCGACAGTGGAATTTGCTGCCAAGGAGTGTGGTGGAGTCTCCTTCTTTGGAGGTCTTTAAGCAGAGGCTTGACAACCATACGTCAGGAGTGCTCTGATGGTGTTTCCTGCTTGGCAGGGGGTTGGACTCGATGGCCCTTGTGGTCTCTTCCAACTCTATGATTCTATGATTCTTCCCTCCATCACTCTCCCAGAGCTCATCCATAATGCCACTTAATATGGCTAGGGAGTTTCCTGTACGTCCATTCATTCTCTGTGGTTCATACGATGCTCTCCTCCTTGCTACACTCCCCCCTCCCGCAATCCAGGTTTTCTTATATCAGGGGTAGCCCGAAAATCTTGACTGAGGAGGTAAAAAGTGTGGGAAGGCAGCATTTTGGAGGAGAGCATCATATGGACAATGAAGGCATGGGAAGTTTCCTATGCTCATTAAACTACACTGTGGGTGATGCCCTAGGGATGCTCTGATGCGGCATCAGAGAGCCAGTGTGGTGTAGTGGTTAAGAGCGGTAGACTCGTAATCTGGGGAACTGGGTTCGGTCTCCGCTCCTCCACATGCAGCTGCTGGGTGACCTTGGGCCAGTCACACTTCTTTGAAGTCTCTCAGCCCCTCACCTCACAGAGTGTTTGTTGTGGGGGAGGAAGGGAAAGGAGAATGTGAGCCGCTTTGAGACTCCTTCGGGTAGTGATAAAGCGGGATATCAAATCCAAACTCTTCTTCTCTTCAAAGGGAACCTGGCTCTGAGACAGTGAAGTGTAAGAGCACCAAGAGGAAGGAAGACTCCTATCCATTGCCTGTACTTTCCATCACATCCTTGTCGTTCCTGGAGGACAGGTGCATTTGGAGATATAAGTTTCCCATGACCACATGCAGATTGATCTTCATGTGTCCTTAAGAGAGTTTCTACTAGCCAAACACTGCTGGGCATGTTACAGGGCGAAATTTTAATGCAACCGCCAGATGGGGCTGTTTATGTAACAAAAGCAATTTCAGAGGCAACCTCTCACCTCCTGCTGTTCTGACCCCCCCCCCAACAAAATTCATCAACATCCTTGGTTTCCTGGTGTGCTCCCCGCCCTCCATTTTTTTGTATGCGAAGTGACCCAACTACATCTGCCGGGGGGGGGGGGTGCATCAGGCCAGCAAAGACTCCAGGTCACATCCTGCATAATAGAGCCTGCATTTAAGCAGCAGGAGTTGGACTTGATGACTCCTCAAGGTCCCTTCCAACAACTCTCCGGTTCTATTGAAGGAATGAAGGTGAGGACAGGTGACCTCACCTAGGCCCGAAGTCACCCCCCCCAAAAGCAGGCTCAAAGCTTCTCAAAGCTTTTCAAAATCATTTTCTCAGCAGCTAAGCATCAGAAACATTCCGCTCTGCTGTAACAAAGGTAGAGAACAGTCCATTGTTTCTCAGGCCTTTCTCATGCCTTCTGGTCTTGCTAAAGAACCACATTGCAACTTGCTTTCTGTCCGGGAACAATGCCAGAACAAGAGATTGAAACATATCTGAACACTCTGAAACTCCCCCCCCCCTTTCCTGGGAAGGGTGCCAAGAGTCCACATTAGTCCCAAGACAGCTTTCTGTACATGCTCAGGAACCTCAACATGGGGCAGGACTCCTGAGGGAGGAGAAAGGGGGAGGGAACTAGAAAGGGGTATATATGCTTGTGCACATGATTGTGAACTCGTGCATGCTTTTTGTGACTTATCACACTTGCTCCTTCTACCAGTTCATGGATGGTAGAAATAAAAGCCTTTTCTCCGAAACTATTCCTTGAGTGTCTGTTGACTCCCACTTCCCTTTCCCGGGCGCAATATTTTTCCCACCCGAGGGCAAAGCCTCATAAGGCTACATTTCTTGGTCCGTTTGGCCGGGAAAAACAGATTCCCTGAGGATAAGGGATGTGGGTTCAAGGCGTCCCTGCGGTGAACAGCTTGGTTCGTGTCAGCAGTTCCAGTGCACATCCTGCCAAGTTCGTGGGAGGAATTGCCACCCGTTCCTGAGTGGACACACTGCAAGGACCGGAGAAAAAGCAACGGCCGTGCAGAAAGAAGGTACCTCGAGGATAAAGGTAAGCTCCACAGGGATAGGTGGGAGCAAAGAGAGTTTGATCAGCTCCACCAGTAGGGCAGTAAAAGGTGCCACTGGTTTTGGTTTTGCCCAAAAAAGCAGCAGAAAGGGTGCTGCTGGGCCCTGGTCGAAGTCTAAGCACTGCCGGTTGTGGTTGGTTGTTGGTTTTGTGCCCAGAAGAAGCAGTAAAAAAAAAAAAAGTGCTCTTGGGCCCCGGTCGAAGTTGTGAAGCGCTGCCGGTTGGTTGTTTGGTTTTCATAAAAAGGGGATTGGGGGAGGTGCATGGGTTTTTCGGAATGTGTGTGTGGGGCCACTCCAGTGAATGTTTTGAGTGTGTGAGAGGTTGGAAGCAACGTGTGGTCTGTGACTGAGTGAGGAAATGACGTTAGGAGGAGGGAGTGTCCCAGTATCCCAGTATCAAAAACCTGAAGAAAAAAATAGACTTCAACACTTATGTGAAGTTCCTGACCGTCCCCCATGGCTTAGGAAAAGTAGAACTGTGATTACCCGTGCCATGCCAAACTGTGCCCAGTATGGCAGCAAGTACAAGTTAGAAAAAAAAACCAGCAGTCTTGCCAGACACTGAAGACAAAGGAGGAATATGCAGCAACTGCACCAGGGCTAAATGAGGTTCCCCCTACCCAACCCCCACGCAAAGAGACTGAGGGAGAAAAGAAAGAGAAGAGGAAATTGAGGAAGAAGGTGATATGGAGAATGAAGAATTCAGAATTAATTTAGAAAGTGGACAAGATAAATGCCCTCAGGGCAGCGGACAATTGATGGCCCCACCCCACTGAGTGTACGACCCCCTGGAGTCATCCGACGCCCAGGACCACAGACCTCCAAGCACCTTAAATCAGAATCCTTTCGAAGAGGACCCAGCCAAAATAATTAGGGGTTTGATTACCCGTGCCATGCCAAACTGTGCCCAGTATGGCAGCAAGTACAAGTTAGAAAAAAAAAACAGCAGTCTTGCCAGACCCAGGAAAAGGTGGGGGGAATACTTAGCCCCCCTCCACCCTATGCAGCAACTGCACCAGGGCTAAATGAGGTTCCCCCTACCCAACCCCCAAAGCAAAGAGACTGAGGAAGAAAAGACAGGAGAAAAGAGAAGAGGAAGGTGGTATGGAGAATGAAGAATTCAGAATCAGGTGAAGTGGACAAGCAGACAGTCTGAAAGAGTGTTCCAGTATGTAGAACCTTTTAAAAGCAGAGCTGGCTAGAAGCAGCACAATGCAAGAATGTGAATTGACAGAAAGAAACAGAAGGGAAGGCTTAAAGAGCCCTAGGATTACAATACTGACCATTGAGGAAATCCGCAAGATCAATGCCCTCAGGGCAGCGGACAATACTGATGTTGCAATTGAGGCAGCTAAAAGTTGCAATTGAGGCAGCTAAAAAACTCCACTTTGCTGGCCCCACCCCACCGAGTGTACGACCCCCTGGAGTCATCCGACGCCCAGGACCACAGACCTCCAAGCACCCTAAATCTTGTCTCTCAGCAGCTCCTGATCCTTGTGATATAATAATGCTAATATGTGCGTACCTTGCAGGGCCGTTTTAAGGATCAATAAGATCATGTATGTGGAAGGTTGCTAGATACTACAGTATATATAAGCATAAGTAGAAAGAGTTTAGCATGAAATTCGAGTTGCTTGGGAAGGCAGGAGAGACAGCTTTAAAGGAAGAAAACAAATGGAAACACGTTTATTCATACTGGAATTTAAATTGTCGTAAACTTCCCCTGGGTTTGCTGATAAAGGGTGGGCAAGACATTAAAAACAACAACACTTATCATATGTGTGTGTTAATATACTTAACATATTTAAAGCTAATATATTTATTGAATAATTATGTATTGCCTATCTATAATAAAGTATTATTATTTTCCAAAGGGGAGGGGAGACGTCCACCCTAAGCATTTCCAAGGCAAAACGAGGAAGGAGGCGCGCGTGGAAAGCGGACAGATTTAATCCTTCTCCGCAAAAGCTTTCCGCTTCTTCCGGCGCCTCTGGCACACCGGGACTCAGGAGGCGCAGCCGCAAAGCTCTTCACCTGCAGAACGCCTGCCTGTTAAAAAGCAGCTGTTGCAAGCACAGGAGCCCTGACAGCGGCGCAAGAGAAAGACAAGCTAGCCCTATAGTTTGCAGCTGGGGCTTCGGTGCCCCAGACCCGCCGACATTTCGGAAACTTGAGCAAGCTCGGCGCAGTTGCAACCGTGGCTGTGCGTCGGGACGCAAAGCGAGGCCCAGATCCGCCCTCTGTGATCCCCCGCGGCTGGGCGGGAGCGACCTCGGAGACCCGGCTGGGCCGAGACGGAGTTGTGCGCGCAGACCCGGGCCGAGGGAGGAAGGCTTCCGGATCCGGGGGCGAATTGCATGGCCCCGGGGCGGAGAGTAGGAGTTTGCAAAGGGGGTTGGGGAGAGACTCGAGGAAAGCGCCCTGTTTGCCTGCCGGGGCTGGACGGAAGGGGCTCCCCATCCCCTCCGAGGCCGCTTTGCAAAGGCGCCGACTACATCTCCCATCACCCCTTGCTCACGGCTTTGCGTGCTGGGAATTGTAGTCCAAAAATTAAAGAAGCACATTCGCAAGGACTAACGGGTTTCCAGGTCAAGCCTTTCCAGGCTGGTTAAAAGGGCTTCCTCTCAGGTAAGTGAGAGTTTAGGCTTGCGGACTAGCAGCTGGCGTGGACTGGGACCCTCCTTTGCAGGAAGCGCGCAGCGATTCTGAACGATCAGCTCTGCTGCTCTGAAAATCACGGCTAAACACTACGGATTTCTCTTGCTTTGGCCCCGCTGATGACAACAGAAAGACCGTAGCTAGCAATGCGTGGCCACTTGTCTGTCCACTGCTGGAGGCTGTGGACTGAAATGCAGGGAGGGACTTTTGCCTGATACTTGGAAGGGGAGGGCGGGGGCTGAACGACAGAAGCCCCAGGCGTGGTTGTTTTGACAGGCAGCGTGGCTAATGCAAAATCTCTGGCGGGGCGAATAAGAAGGAAGCCAGAGCGGTTTCTATCAAACGAGAGGGGAAACCCCCCAATATGCAGGCAACTGGTGGGTTCTTAATCCCTGCAAAAATCAAAGGAATCTGAATCCGCTATGAAGGACCTCAGGTGTGGCTGGGTTTCAGAGCAGGTGTTCGAATCGCAATAGTCTCCTGTGGTTTGGGAGTGAGATCACTTCTGTGATCATGCCCGTGAAGCAATCTTTTTGTGTAAGGGCATCAATCCCACGAACTCTAAGGTGTTTGTTTTTTTTGTTTGTTTGTTTTTTGCAAAGCTGGGAGTTTCTGGATTGCAATGAGAATGATGAAACCATGGAAGGTTTGCTCTGTCTGCAAAACCAGGAACAGATCAGAACTCCTATTTTGCAACCACAAAAAAACTTATTCTGAGAATTTTTAATTCCCCTACCACCACCACTTCTGCAGTCATGAGAGCTGGAAATTTAAGATGACAATGAAGCCTTTCCCCCCCCCCAGGAAGTAAAGCCCATTGACGTGCTTGCAAGTAAATCTGCTTGGTCTCACAGACCATTGGTTTACCTACTCCAGTGCCTGGTTTCCCCACAACACTAAATCATGGCGTGATGCTATATGTGAATCCTGCCCAGTGGCTTAATGATGGTTTCTTTACTTCTAACAAATGGTGATCTGGAGCCATGGTTTGTTGTTGACTTAGGAACCTTGGTTTGTTTTAACTGTGGTTCGGTAATGCACGTAAACCTAGGAGCTTTCCTTAATTTGACCACCAAAACGCCACCCAGAACCACAAAGGCACAAGACAAGAGCAGCTGGGAAGCAAGGCAAATTTGGGAGACACTAGCCATGGTTTGTCTGAACATCTGTGGGACAACTCAACCATGGCTAAGTGTTTTGTGCAGACTGTTCCTCTTCCGACAGAGAATCTCTCTCTGAGGTCTTCAGCAGGGATGAGAGAGGACATGGGAGAGGGCCTTCTTGGTGGCTGCTCCCAGACTTTGGGACTCCCTTCCTAAAGGTGTTAGACCGCTTCCCTCCTTGTTGCCCTTTCACTGGCAGGTGAAGGTGGATTTATTGCAACAGGCCTTTAGGAACTGACTGTTTTTAGAAAGGTCTGGTGCTGTTATGTTTTTATTGTTACCTGTATTTTTAATAGATCTTTGTTTTAATAGTATTTTGATTGTCTTGATGTTTAATTACTATTAATGATTATCTTTTCAATTTTATCTGTGTATGTGCATTTTTCTCTGTAATGTGCCTTGGGTCCCTGTCTGGGGAAAAGGCAAAATAATAATAATCTTGTTACCCAAGATTGCCTTTAATTAGAGGTGTGGTGGATTGAACTTGCGACCTCCTACATTGAGTATAGGAAACATTTGGCCCTCCAGATATTGCAGAACTATACTTCCCCTCAGCCCCAGCAAGCGTGGCAATGAAGCAATTAAGAAAACATCCTTTCACACTGATTAATTGATATCTGGTGCTGTAAACTGCTTTGATATTTTTTAATGATAAAGCGCTATACAAATATTTTCGTAAATAGAGATGGGCAGCAGCTACATGGGGTATAAAAGAGCTCTTAGGTTAGGGGTTGGGAGCCTCAGGCCCAGGGACCAATTCTGCCCCTCCAGACCTCTCTGGCTGGTCCTCAGGGTTCTCTCAGTGGTCCATCTCAGGGCCTTTTTGCCTGGTTGGAATGTGCCTTTGAACTTCGACAGCGCCTCTTTGCTTGCTTGGATGGAAGCATGTGTATACTTTTTCACAGTTGCCTGCTGTCTGAGTCACATCCGCTACACCCTGCCCACCATTGGGGTGCACCCCCACCCAGAAGAAAGTTGCTCATGGTGGAATGTGGCCCTTGAGCCTAAGTTAGGTTCTCTCGCATTTCTATTAAGGTGTTGTAGCTTTCCATAATGGGCACAGGTGGCGCTGTGGTCTAAACCACAGAGCCTAGGGCTTGCCGATCAGAAGGTCGGTGGTTCAAATCCCCACAATGGTCAGTCCCAGCTCTTGCCCACCTAGCAGTTCGAAAGCACACCAGTGCAAGTAGATAAATATGTACCACTCCGGCGGGAAGGTAAATGGCGTTTCCGTGCGCTGCTCTGGTTCGCCAGAAGTGGCTTAGTCATGCTGGCCACATGACCTGGAAAAACTGTCTGCGGACAAACGCCGGCTCCCTTGGCCAGTAAAGCGAGATGAGCGTGCAACTCCAGAGTCGTCTGCAACTGGGCCTAACGGTCATGGGTACCTTTACCTTTCCATCTGCTTTCAAGGTGTGAGCTACGCAAGATGCCGGTCAGCGTGAACGATGTCATGCAGCTCCTATGCCATGTGTCTGACGAGCGGAAAATGAGGGCGGCCTTCAAGCATTCGGGGCGAGGAGCGATCGTGGCTGGGGCAACTGCTTTCTTGGGAGGCTTGGTGGGTGGCCCTCCTGGCATAGCCGTCGGTAAGTGAGGCTCTCTTTTTGCAGAGGGTCTGTAGAAACTACCTTGCCTTTTTGCTTTAGAGCTAGCGATTCCCAAACTTTTTCGGACCCCGCAACCCAACTTGGCTCCATAGTGGTTTGCATGGCACTATAAAATTTAAAATGGCAACAACGAATTGCACATTTATTCCAAATCCAAACTATTTGTTTTGAACAAAGTTCATGCCCTTGGTCCAGTGATACCAGCTTTTCAAAAGTCTGATAGTCTTTTACTCTTCCAGCGCTGCCCTGCACTTGCCTCTTAACAATTCCCAGGGGAGGGGATAGTACTTCCCAATTTGGAGAACAAGCGAATTAGAATGTTAATATCCTGATTTTGCTCAAAAACAGGAAACAAAAAACCAGCCCTGCAAGATGGGGTGGCAACAATAAATTCATAGCACAAGCCTAACCATGTCTACTCAAAAATAAGGCCTGTCAAGGTCAATGGGGCTGACTCCAAGGTTAGAGTTGCAGCCTTAATAATATGCCATCAAAATGTAACAGCAACCAATATATGAAACAAAATACCCTAAAGCCAAATTCTGGTCTTCATCCCCATCAGGAGGTTTGCACCCTGGATTCTGTGCATCTGCACATGATTTGCCACATGGGGGTGTTTGGCATTGGTGAGCGACGTGTGGCTTAAAATACATTTCTGTGCTGCTTTCCTAGGGGGCGCTGTTGGGGGCTTGCTTGGCGCCTGGATGACCTCTGGGCAGTTTCAGCCCATCCCTCAGATCATCCTGGAACTGCCTCCCACGGAGCAGCAGCGGCTGTACGACAACGCCTACGCCATCATTGGGAATTTAGACTGGACCGATACAGCGCAGCTCATAGCCCTGGTCATGGGCAACAGAGCCATCCAAGACCAGCTGCTTTGCATGCTGACGAGCTACATCACCAACGAGCTTAGAGCCGAAATCAAGTATGAAAACTAGGGTCTGATGTGAAATTGAGCGTGCTTAAGTAGACTTCTCTCCCCCTCCCCCCTTCTTTTTTGGTAGCGTGGAGAATATCTTAAATCTGTTTGGATCAATGATTTTCCCATTGCAACTGGAGATTGTGACACTCTTAACTTCTGTTCTTCAAACCAATCTCAGAATAGTGTTTCTAGTGGTTTGATGAGCCTCTGCCTTTCTATATCGTTATCATCGCTCTGGCTGCTGTGGATACCTCAGTTTCAGGCCTCGTGTCGACTCGCGAGAGCACATGTATACGCACATAGAGAATTATGTTCACTGGAAGTTGACCACTTGTGGCTACTAGGACCGGCAAGTGCCTGCGGCAGTCCTGCGGTAGCTGGTTGTGTGTGTGTGTGTGGCGGTGTAGTGCTTATCTATCTGGCGTCCTAACTGAATAATGCTGACAAAGGGATCATCCTGGTTTAGATGCCTCTGGTTAAATGGAGCTCACAACAGAATTCTGTTGGCATGAATGAAGCTCACTGTTATTATGGGATAGGCCATTCACACTGCACAATGAAACACTTTGCCGTGTAAGCTGGGTGCATCAGAGACATCCCCAGAAGTCCGAATCCACGGACACACCCACACATGGGGGAAAAACTGGCAACCCTCCCATTTGTTCTATGGCACAGAGCACCTTCTTTGGTAATGCTTCTTTGGTAACTAGCTAGCCAAGGTCATTACCTTAATATAGGGGTTCGGCAAGCTTGCTCCCTTATACCTTCAATCCACACAGATACAGGATACACAGATACAGGATCCTAAGAACTGGAAGGGGCTCAGGGCATCATCCAGAGTGACCCCACCCCACCCTATACCCACAACAACATATATAGAGATGGACATCTCGCATTGATGCTGAAGGTGCTACTCTGCCACTATGAGTAGTAGCTATTGATACCCCTCCATTAATTTATCTAATTCTTTTTTTTTTTTTTTGAGATGGTCATTGTTACATCTCATGGAAGTGAGTTCCACAGATTAACTAGTTGCTATCTGGAAGGGGGGGGACCCATTTTCTTTTGTCTACCCTGAATCTTCCAATGTTCATGTATGTATTTCATAAAATTTATACACCGCTTGATTGTAAAACCTCAAAGTGGTTTACAAAAATATTTTGAAAAACCAAGTAAAAATTACAACAATAGTTTAAAACATAAAGTCAAAATAGCAAAATACTAATATTCACCTCTGCTTTCTAAGCATCTGGGTAGGGGTGTCTAAATAAATAATTATTTTTTAAGCAGGCACCATACAGAGTACAGTGAAGGCGCCTGCTTGATATCAAGAGGCAGGGAGTTCCAAAGTATAGGTGCTGCCACGCTAAATGATAAAGTTCTTGCAAATGCGGAATGGGTATTACGTGGCACCTATCGTGCCAGTTCCGCTGATTGAAGTTGATGATGGGGAACATGGGATAAGGTGATCCAGTAGGTATACTGGATTATTGGATGGTTCCCTGGTTCTAGTATATGAGAAACAGAAAAAACTTCTCGAAGAACATAAGAAGAGCCTGCTGGATCAGGCCAGTGGCCCATCTAGTCCTGCGTCCTGCTCTCACAGTTGCCAACCAGATGCCTCAAGGGGAAAACCCACAAGCAGGACCCGACCACTAGGGCCTTCTCCCCTCCTGTGGTTTCCAGCAACTGGTAGCCAGATTCATTGCTGCCTCTGTCAATGGAGGCGGAGCAATCATGGCTAATAGCCATTGACAGCCCTCTCCTCCTTTCTATCAATTTTCTCCAAGGTGGAGGTCTGAAATATTGCATGGCCCCTGGTGCAATCACCCAGGAATCCTAGGACTGTGCCATTAGGGACTTTTGCTACTTTAAAAATCAATCATGTTTCCTTTTGCTGTCGGAGAAAAATAAAACTTTGAAGCCTCAAGGTGCCTTTTTTGAAGATGCAACATACAGAGCCAATAATGTAGCATTATCTTAGTTTTGTGTGTGTGTGTGTTGGAAATAAATAAATTATCATACTGAAACTCAGAGGTAGATCTGTTTTTTTAAAACTATTATATAGCGTGTGTTTGCATGACAGCTGATTCACCTGCCTTTGGAGACAAAAAACACACAATTAAAAGCCACGTGTGATACCGATCTGTTTGAGTTTGCCCTGGCTCGAAATTTGGGTAGAATGCGCACAACCTCACTTTCAATTCTGATTGCATAGGAACATAGAAAGCTGACTTACTGAATCTTGTCATCATGGAGGGTGCCTTTTCCAAAGGCCCTCCTAAACCTGGAGCCAGATGCTCTGATTGAGTTCTGAGCAGACTCAGTTAGCAGTGGCATTACTTTATCCCCAGCTAATGGACAGTTGGGGTATGGGGCATGGCAGAACAGCCAGGGAGTGGCAGTCATCCTCCCATCGTTGAGTCAACAAGCACCCATCCAGTGCATAGGATTAGACTGGATTCAGGTCCTTTCCTTGTCTATTTGTGGTGGCCGTATTTGGCAGAGGATCAAAGGCCCAAAACAACCTGTTGAGTCAATTGTTTTTAACATCACACTCCCGGATAATGGCTCCACCAACATGCAGTCAGCACCAAGCTACTGGTGGTTGCAGGGGCTCCTTTAAGTAAAGCTGAAATTCTGGGTTCATTTACCTGGTAGTAAGCCCCACTGAAAACACTGGAATTTCTGAGTAGGGAGTTGGGGGAGAAATTCAATTCTGTTTGCTTTGAAAGGTGAAGTTGCTTCATTCACACTTTTCCCAGAACAAGATGTGAACAGAAATGCAGCCATCATTTGACATTCACACTTCTCCAAATTTTCCAGTGCAGTTCTCTATCCAAATACAGTGGTACCTCAGTTTAAGAATGATTTGGTTTACAAACTCTGCAAAACCGGAAATAGTGTCTTGGTTTGAGAACTTTACCTCGGTCTAAGAACAGAATCTGAACGGCGGAAGGGCACCGGCAGGCCTCAGGGAAAGCGTGCCTCAGTTTAAGAACGGTTTTGTTTTAAGAATGGACTTCCAGAATGGATTAAGTTCGTAAACTGAGGTACCACTGTAATGTGCACAAAAATACTTATGCTGGGGTAAAGTGTGCTTTACAATTAGTGGAAATAACACCCCAATATGTGTTGTGCTAGGCAAAATTGCATGCTAAAATGTGTATGTTTTGGAGAAACTGGCACTCAGTTGCTGATGTGTGTGTGTTTTGAGGTGGGCTTTATTTTTGCAAACTGTTGTGGAAATGTGGACAGCTGAATTTAAGACGGGGAAAGCAATGAACTGAGAAAACTGACATATTCTCCCATCCCTTCCTCTGAGCAAACATGCTTTAGGATTACACTGTAAGCCTTTCTAATTCTAACACATATAGCAGGTCCTTCTTTCGAAACACCCTATTTCACCAGCCTATCCATAAAATGAAATGTTTTGACGACTGATCATCTGGGCCTGCAATTATGTGAGTGGCTGATGTGAAATCACGAGGCTGTAATGGACTGGGGGGAGGGGGAGGGAGAGAACTACCTAATTTAGGCAATACTGAGCTAGATGGACCAGTGGTCTGACTGGAATAAGTGGTGCTGGGTTACCCAACAGACAGACCAACCATATGCTTATTGTACCAGCAAAGCAGGGGCTCCCTGACCCCACAAAAAAACCAAAGTTCTGAAAGAATTTGGCATATGATATTTCAAAGGGGGGAAAGCATCAAAGTAGTCATTGGGAAAGATTTATTACACCTACTTACATGGCACTAGATTTTTCTGTTCTATTTTTATCACTTATCCCACCTGTACCAGGGACCATCCTGTCAACATAGATGGAAATAATGGAAAGAAATCAGATCCTATCAAGCTTAGTAATAAATTGATGTTTTATTATTAAAGATTTATTCATATGAGTTATACAAACTTTGTTTCTTTCCCCTTTCTAATCTATATATGCAGAAAAACAGAATACGCTGTGTAAGTTGTTTTGTTTATTGTTTTTATTTTGAATTGCATATAGAGAGCGGGGAGATGCCATGATCTTTTCAGCGCTTAGGGCTTCTAAAGGCAGCTTTCGGTGTTACAGTTTTGATTAAACAAAAAACAAAACAAAACAATGGGTAAAATTAATCACACCAGAAGGATGGAGATTGGGCAGTTAAGCAAAAGGCTCCATAGGTCAGGTGAGTCTGAGGAATTATTTGATTAGGCAGGTGGGAAAGGGGTGGCACCATCAAGGTCTTCTGCAAGATAATTCCAAATTGGCAAGACAGGGCTGGTGGGATTGCTTGAGGACGGAAGAAACCTCTGGACTGAGGAACCTGGTGAAGTCTAAGGAGCAAAGGTAAGACTCTAGAGACCAGTGAAGATATTGGAAGTGGGGGAGCTAACAGCAGCATGGCTGAGGACTGAGTGGCTCCAAGGTAAGGCTGAAGACTGTGTTGGATACAGGAACAGGCAGGAAGCCAATGCAGGGTTTGATTTAAGGAGGCGGGGTTTTCTACAAAGCTGCTCAGGCACAACCTTGATTGGGTCAGCAAAGAGGAGCACCTGTTTTTGAAAAACTGAAAGTGGGGTTTTCTACAAAGCTGCTCAGGTTCATTTCCTCATTTGCATCCTGAATTAGAAGAACCCTCTCCTGAAGTGGTCCAGTTTGTGGAAATATTGTAGCCAAAGAAGTTTTCTTTAGGAGTCAGGCAACTGGGTAAGTGATATTGCAACTCTCTTAAGCTATTAATATTACTTATATGTTTCCTAAACACGTTTACTTGGAAGTGAGGACCTCTGACTTCAATGAGGGTTTCACCCCTGTAAATGTGCTGCTGTCTTAGCTATTGACCTTAACCTCTTTAATGGGCTTTCTGTTAAAGGAAACAAGATACGATTTGCTATTTATTGAGACACAAAGGGGGAATGGAGATTTGTTTGGCTTAGTTTCACTTTCAGATTATTTTTCTTTTTGAGAGTTCTTGATTATAGCAAATAAAGCAAATAAAGACACGCCCATACCCTGACAACTAATTATCTTACTAAATTGCAAAGGTTGCAGTCTTACCTGCAGTTGGGCGTAAGCCCCCATGAACTGTGTTGTAAGACTGTAAATTAAATGGAGGCATGGGGTGTGAGAAACCTCGAAAATATGAGAACCATAAGGCAATATACAACTTTTTTGGCACCGGTATAAATGGGTTATTGTCTGCAATGTTGGGTTTTGTATGCCAGTCTAAACAAGGGGTGGTATTCAGTGCTTGTCCTGCTCAGATGAGAATCATTGAAGTTAATAGACATGCCTCACTTCATTCATGAATTTCAGTGGGCCTTCTCCAAGTAGGACTTAGTTGAGTACAATGCAAGAAGCAGATTTCTAGGTCTGTGATTGTGAGAGAGAAAAGCAAGGCAAATCTGACCAACTATATTCATCCCAAGCAATGTGGTTCAATACCGAGGGAAGAGTCATGAGACTTGTTCAGCAGCAGATACTGTGGGGTGTCTAGAAGAAAAAGGCTCTCATTTTAGAGGGCTTGCTTTGCATGCAGAAGGTCCCAGATTCAGCTCCAAGCAGGGCTGAGAGAGGTTCCCTGCCTGAAACTGTGCAGAGCTGCTTCCATTAGGAGCTCTATTCTGCCATATACTATGTCAAGTCATTCCTAGATGCACCAAATCGCCTGACTGTATATGGCAGCATCTTGTGGGCATGCTCATTGAAGTGGATCTTCCTTTCTGCTTTCAAGGTATAAGCCAGACATGTCGCCAATTGCCGTGAATGAGATGATGCAGCTTCTGGGCCGACTATCTGATATATGGGGAATGAAGGCTGCCACCAAGCAACCCAAACGAGTTGCCCTTGCGGCAGGTTTGGGGGCCCTGTTTGGGGGCTTGTTGACCGGACCAGTTGGCATTCCAGTAGGTAAGTATGTGCTTCCTTATGAACCGGAAATCTCAGTGCAAAATTGCCTTGCCTATTTAATTAAAGCGGTAGTGAATGGGTATGGAGGCATACATGTTATGGTTAGCGCTGGGGAAGGGCCGTGGCTCAGTGGTAGAGCATCTGCCTTGCAGGCAGAAGGTTCTTGGTTCAATCCCTGGAAACTCCAGTTAGGGCTGCCCGAAGCCCTGGAGAGCTGCTGCCAATCAATGCAGAAGATGATACTGAGCAAGATGGACTCATGGTTTGACTTAGTATAAGGCAGTTTCCTGTGTTCCTGTCCAGGAAGGAGTCTTAACTCCTTTCATGGACAATCACCCAGAATTAATGGCAGTCAAAGACCTGGTTCACACATCACAGTGAGCCCAAACGATTATCTACTCCGAGTGCTGCTTGGTTTCTCCCTGGTCCTTTTAGCTTGGCAGCTAAGCCCTGCTCAGTGTGTTGTCCTAACCCAGGATCATGGTTCATCTCTCTCTTCCTTACCCACAATCTGTAGCTGCCCGTGGTTCAGAAGGAGAGTGTGCCACCATGATTCTGGGTTTGGACAACATGCTACGCTAGGGCCAGGGAACCTTTTGTGCAATGTCTTGTCCTTCTGAGGCTCTACAGAGCGAGAGCTGTAGCTCAGTGGTTGAGCACTTGCCAGACAGAGAGGCAGAGACGTCCCATGTGCAATATCTAACATTGGTGGTTGAAGTCTGTTGGGACTGGTAGAGCAGAATGCAAGGCAATCAACAGCAGGTGGAGACAATGAAATGTAGAGCCATAGCAGGACTGGTTGAAAGAAAGGTGGATATTTGCTGGTGGGGCAGTGCCCCATTCTCCCTAACGGGCCAGCCTCCACTGATCCCCTTCTGTTAATAGCCTAATGGATTGGCTACAGTAGAGTCCTAGTCATGTAGACCACTTAGAGAATCGTTTCTTCTTCTAATTAAGCAGTATATATAAATCTTGCTAATTTCTTTTTTTTTATGAGGGGTTAACTCTTAAGAGTCAAGTTTGGGGTATATAGACCCTCAAGGAGATCAGTGTTAAATACGCTAATGTCTCCTTCACTCCTTCACTCCTTCACTTTGCAAATGGATGGACTGCTGAGGACCAGATAGCTGTTATTCCTGAATTGCAGGGGGTTGGAGTAGATGATCCCCTGGGTCCCTTCCAACTCTGCAATTCTATGCTTCTATGACCTGGGCCAGTGGGATGTGTAGGTCTCTGCTGGAATTGGGGCAGCCTAAGAGTGAGGGACGCGGGTTAAACCAAAGAGCTTAGGACTTGCCAATCAGAAGCTCGGCAGTTTGAATCCCCACGACGGGGTGAGCTCCCGTTGTTCGGTCCCTGCTCCTGCCAACCTAGCAGTTCAAAAGCACAAAGTGCAAGTAGATAAATAGGTACCACTCCAGTGGGAAGGTAAACAGTGTTTCCGTGCACTGCTCTGGTTTGCCAGAAGCTGCTTAGTGATGTTGGCCACATGACCCGGAAGCTGTACGCTGGCTCCCTCGGCCAATAAAGCGAGATGAGCGCCGCAACCCCAGAGTCGGTCACGACTGGACCTAATGGTCAGGGGTCCCTTTACCTTTTAAGAGTGAGGATCCTGGGGAGGGGAGAGATGCTCCTTCAACCTGCTCTCTTGCCCCGCCTCCTTCTCTGTCACCACTTGCCTCTCTACAGCTGTCAGATCCTCTCTTTGACACTTGCACAATGCCTGTTGCGCCCCCAGCCCCAGTGCCATTGGACACTGGGAGGGGCCGGCCTCTCCAGAGAGGGGTGTTCAGTTGGTGTAGCCCACTTCTGATGGGGGCAGAGACACCTCCCTCATCACCTAGATCCAGAAGGCACCAAAAGAGGAAAGAATAGATCAGGCATAGGCAAACTCCGGCCCTCCAAATGTTTGGGACTACAATTCCCATCATCCCTAGCTAACAGGACCAGTGGTCAGGGATGATGGAAATTGTAGTCTCAAAACATCTGGAGGTCCAGAGTTTGCCTATGCCTGGAATAGATGAATCCACCTAAGTGAGAGATTGCAGAAACGCTTGCTACACTAAGCTGAGCCTGCCTCATTCCTATATATAGGATAGCAAGGGTGTGTGTCAGTATCAGAGCAACATTCAAAGCTTTGGGAGGCAGATCACCTGCCCTTGTTGTAGATGCATGCAGAATTAATTATATGTATTGCCCTGTATTAGGTTAAGCTAGCGATTTACATGTATATTGTGGTGATCTAAACATTAAATCCTATTGGAAGGCTCCTCCTTCAAGTCCTTGTTCCTCAGCAACTGGGAACCAGGACAGAATCCTTGTATGAAATGAAACATTCCAAGGCAGGGTCCTCTGGGCTCTCATATTCACCTATACCAGAAGACAAAGGGGTGTGTGTTGTGTGTACCTGTGCATGTGCATGTGCATGTGCATGTGCAGCTGGGGCAACCCAGCCAGATGGGCAGAATATTTATTATTATTAATGCATAGATGTACCAGAACTCTTGAATCTGCAAAAGATTTTCTGGATTGGGCTGCAAAGCTTTCAAAGCAGGATGGCTTACAAAACAATATTTTTCTCTGTGTGGCTTTTCTAGGGGGTACAGTTGGTGGCTTGGTCGGCTCCCAGATGACAGCTGGACAATTTAAGCCTGCCCGTCAGATTATTCGGGAAATGCCTCCTGCGAAGCAGCAGCAACTGTACAAGATAGCCTTTCGAGTCATCCAGGACATGGAGTGGCCGAACGTGGTGCAGCTCATGAACCTGATCATGGAGGATGTAGCCATACAAGAGCAACTGATTGGGGTGGTGATGGACTATCTCGCCAATGAACTCAAAGCCGAAATCAAGTTCGACAAAACGAAACCTTGACGAAACCAATGTGTGTGCATTCAGAAGCGGATGCCAGATGAAGATACCACCAGCCTCACTGGGGATGTGTGGTGCAGGTCCTAGGCTAAGCAGACACCAAACATTTAAAGCATTTGACTTTCCCCAAAATAATCCTGGGAACTGTAGCTTTTAAAAGGTTGCTGGGGAATTATAGCTCTGCGAGGAGTAAACTACAGTTCCTAGGATTATTTTGGGAGAAAGCGGTGTCCTTTAAATGTATGGCGCACGCACAGCTCTAGATCCATTGGTGCGGGGTGCCTTTTGTCTCCCATTTTTATCCTTATATGCTTGTTTTCTTCCATTTCCCTGCTAATCTTGATTAGAAAAAGAAAAGTTCAGAGTTGGAACGTGCCTTTTTGAAACAGAGTGCCAAGAACATAGAAAAAACAAAGTTTCTGTTTCCACCCCTCCTTAGCAGCTGAATTCAAATAAATCTGCCCCTTGTGAGCTTTGGTGTGATTGCATTTTAAAAACTGTTTACAAGTCTCCTGTGTAGGGATGAGGGGGAAAATCGAGTTTGTTTTCATTTTAATAGAATTCGCATTTTAATTTGCGTTCCAGAACTAATATGTGAGCTGTCCTTCAAAATTTGCTTCTCAAAATTTTGTGATGAAGTTCTCTAGCCAGCCAGCCAATGTATGCAAAAATGCATATATTAGTCAAAATTGCATAGCAAAATATTTATTAGGGGAAATCCACACTAAAATGCTTGCAAATGCAGGCAAGGCACATTGGACAGCCTCCTGTGATGTAAATATGGGTCTGGCTGTAGACTGGGGGAGTGACTGTAGCTCCAGTGTTTGATTGCTCTCATCTCCAGGTACAAGGGTCCTGTTATCTAGGCTATGAAACACTTCTGAAAGCTGCTTTCAACCAGAGCAGAGAATCCTTCAGGAGATGAGCTATGGTCATTTGTCTCTGAACCAAAGTAGACATGGTGATAAAAGTGTCGGCATCATTGTTATTATTTTTAAATCTGCATGTTGCATGCAAATTGCAGTCACTGGGTTGTGAGTTGAGGTGCGAATGAAGCCAACAATTGCTGATGGTGGTGCAGAGGAGGGATTTTAACCATTTTCTTCCCTGCTGTGGTCATGATAAGAATGGCTCCTGTGAAGCTGTTGTTTGCATGGGAGCAAAGCTCCCTTTGGCATCACACATATGCCAGAGAGACACAGTGGACAGAGCGCAGGGCTAGGTTTTGGGAGAAACCAGGGTCTGAATTCCCCACTTGGCCATGAAACTCACGACATCGGGATGAGGATTTGGAGGTGAAGCCGAATGCTTCATGGACCAAGGTGGCTTTGAGGAAGAATTTGATAAAGCAGTGGTTGGGGGATTTCAAGGAGAGACTTCTAGGAAGTAGTTGAGGAGAGAGGAAACCATTGAACTGAGGAGTGGGGTGAAGCTAGAGGAGCAAAGGCGAGACTTATGAAGATGTTAAGGCAGAGAGATAGGAGAGCCCCCCCCCTTCTCCATTAACTTATGTATAAGGTGGTATGACTTTACTGACTCAATTTCTGAAGTCCAATATGGGCTAAAGGGAAAGCAGAGCCTTCCAGGATTTAGTGTAGGCATTGCACATATGCAAGAGTGATGTAGTGGAATAGAGTGCTGCGCTAGGACCTGGCAGAGACCAGGGTTCAAATCACTCAGCCATGAAGTTCACTGGGTGATCTTGGGCCAGTCACTGCCGTTCTTCACCTAATCTTACCTCACGGGGCAGGGGGGCGGGTTGTGTGGATTAAATGGGGAGGGGCAGAACCATGTACACCACTCTGAGCTCCTTGGTGAGACCTTTTTGTACGTCCAAGGAAGACACCTTGCATCAACTCCAAAGCTTCCTCCATGATGGAGCTGATAGCACAGCGTTTCTGAGCACATCTGCCCAGTTACACATGTCAGGTTGTCCCTCTCACTGACAATCAAATCATGAGGGCACTAGCTGGAACACGTGCAGAGGACAGCGATCAAGATGCTCAAGGGTCTGGCAACCAAGCCTTATGAGGAATGGTTGAGAGAGTTGGGGATGTTTAGCATGGATTTAGAGGAGACCGATAGGAGATGTGATAGGTAAAGGTAAAGGTACCCCTGCCCATACGGGCCAGTCGTGTCCGACTCTAGGGTTGTGCGCCCATCTCACTGAAGAGGCCGGGGGCCAGCGCTGTCCAGAGACACTTCCGGGTCACGTGGCCAGAGTGATGAAGCTGCTCTGGCGAGCCAGCACCAGTGCAGCACACGGAAACGCCGTTTACCTTCCCGCTATAAAGCGGTACCTATTTATCTACTTGCACTTAGGGGTGCTTTCGAACTGCTAGGTGGGCAGGAGCTGGGACCGAAGATGGGAGCTCACCCCGCCGCGGGGATTCGAACCGCCGACCATGCGATCGGCAAGCCCTAGGCGCTGAGGTTTTACCCACAGCGCCACCCGCGTCCCAGGAGATGTGATAGCCATCTTCAAATATCTAAAGGACTGTCACATGGAAGATGGAGTGAGCTTGTTTTCTCTTGCTCCGGAGGCTAGGACCCAAACCAATGGATTCAAATGACAAGAAAAAAGATTCCCATGAAATGTTAGGAATAACTTTCTAACAGTAAGAGTTGTTCGACAGACTACCTAGGAAGTTGGTAGACTCTCCTTCACTGGCGCTTGGATGGTCCTCTGTCAGGAATGCTTTAGCTGTGATTTCTGCTATGAAGGGAGTTGGACTAGACAATGATCGAGGCCCCTTCCAACTTTCTAATTTTATGATAGATGCTTTATTCTGGACAGACAAGGGATTTGCTTGGTCAACATTCACAGATTCTGATATATGGTGGGCAAACAGAGGAAGCCAGTGCTTTGATGTAACTAGCTCTCCTCCTCCCCAATGGATACCTTCACCCACCTCCAGACCTCCCACTCCCTGCCATTACTTGCATGGAAGGTCCTTTCCCCTCCTTCATCCCTGGTCCAGACACCTCCTTCTCTTAACCCATGTCTACTCACAGGGTTAGAAGGGAGGAAATGCAGATTCAACTATCCCAGCTAGAAACCACCCCACAACCTTGCT
Source organism: Podarcis pityusensis (assembly GCF_964106645.2). NCBI lineage: Eukaryota > Metazoa > Chordata > Lepidosauria > Squamata > Lacertidae > Podarcis > Podarcis pityusensis. Next base: position 59,741,153 of record NC_138033.1, on the reverse strand, counting down.
CCATCTTCTAAGTGACATCCCTTTAGATATTTGAAGATGCAATCTTATCACCTCTCAGCCGCCTCCTCTCCACGCTAAGCATACACAACTCAACAGTTCCTCATAAGGCTTGGCTTCCAGGCCCTTTATCATCTTGCTCCACCTTCTCAGCACACATTCCAGCTTGCCAATATCCTTCTTAACTTGTGGTGCCCAGGAGAGGACACAGGAGTCCAGGATTAGGAGGATAAGCAAAAGGTACCTTGGACCAGGTGGGTTTCAAGAAGAATTTGACAGCAAAGGTGGGGTGTGACTTAGGTATTCTGGGAGAGAATTCCAGGCATTATTTGAGAAGGGGAGAACCTTTGTACTCTAGGGTGTGGTGAAACTGAAGGAGCAAAGGTGACTCTTATGTGGACATTCAGGCTGAGAAATAACAGACTTGGCTACTGAGAGCTTTGAAGTTAAAACTGACAAGATTGTGTGAGACACAGGAGCAGAGAGGGAGCCAGTTGATTAAAGGAGGCGTGTCTGAGGCTTGATTGGGTTAGCAATAAATGGTAAGCAGTGGGTTTTTGTTAAACTGAAAGTCAGGTTTTATTCAAAGTTGCTTACTTTCATTTTTTAATTTGCCTGCTTCCTGAACCAGAAGAACTATCTCTTGAAGAGGTCCATTTTGCTGTCTTATTCTATCTGAAGAGGTTCCTCTAGGAGAGAAGCTGTTGCGTGAGTGATATTGTAAAATCTCTTAAACTATTTTTAATTGAGTTTCCTTTATTAACATGTTTGTTCAGAAGTAAGGCCCACTGACATCAATGAGACTTACTCCCTTGTATGCAGGCACCGCTGCCTGAATCCTTTACTGGGCATTCTGCTAAATGAAACAAGGTAGGATTTGTTATTCATTGAGCTACGAAAAAGGAGAGGAGTAGGGTGTTTTTTAAAAAAATTAGTTGCAATGCAACATTTCACTTTTCAGATTATATTCCTTTTTCAAATTCTGTGGATGGCATTCAGTGCTAATTCTACTCAGAGCAGAGTCTTTGAGGTTAATATGCATGATTAACTTATGCTCAGTAATTTCAGTGGGTCAACTCGAGAGTAGTACTAACACCGAATACCACCCATAGGGTTTGTATTACACCTTATTCTATTACTAAATCATGAAGGTTGCAGTTCTGCTTGCACTTGGGTGTAAGCTGCACTGAACTAAAACATAATAATAATGTTTATTTTCTGCCAGACCTTTGTTTTTAATTGTCTGTGGCTCCTTCAGTGGGTGGGATGCCTTGGTCTTGCTGTTTACATTTTTTAAAAAAAGATTGCATTTTTTGCCTTTTGTTTTTATTCTGTTTTAATTTCATATTTGTTTTAATGTATGATTACAAGTGACTCTGACTTATGTTTTTAAAACCCCCCCACTATTAATAGGTTCAAATAATAATAACAAAAACAATAATAAATGAGGTTATTAAGCACACACAGAAATGTATTGTAAGATAACAAGAAATTAAATGGAAGTATGGGGGTGCCAGAAGGCCTAAAATATGGGTCATAAAACAAGACCAAAGAGAGCCAGTGTGGTGTAGTGGTTAAGAGCGGTAGACTCGTAATCTGGTGAACCGGATTCGGGTCTCCGCTCCTCCACATGCAGCTGCTGGGTGATCTTGGGTAGTCACACTTCTTTGAAGTCTCTCAGCCCCACTCACCTCACAGAGTGTTTGTTGTGGGGGAAGAAGGGAAAGGAGAATGTTAGCCGTTTTGAGACTCCTTTGGGTAGTGATAAAGCGGGATGTCAAATTCAAACTCCTCCTCCTCCTCCTCTTCTTCTTTGCAGCTGTGGAAGAAGATTGTTGATTGCAACCTTGTACAGTGGAACCTTGGTTTTCGAGCATCTCAGAAGCCAAACGTTTTGGTTTTTGAATGCTGAAAACCCAGAAGTAATTGCTTCCATTTTCGAATGCACCATGGAAGTCAAATGGCTTCTGAGGCGCATTTCTCAATTTTCTCCATTGAAATTGCCGACCGCCCATTGCGCCTTGGTTGTCAAACGTTTCGTAAGTCGAACGGTCTTCCAGAATGGATTACGTTCGACAACCGAGGTTCCACTGTATCTTCTTGCATTCCAATCAAAACAGGGAGTAGATCTTTGGTCTCTGGCTGCATATGAGAAAAGAACAGCAACTAAGACCCAAAAAGGTTTGCCCAAAGCATTGCAGTTCAAAACCAACAGATGAATCATGAGGCTTGTCAAGCTTAAGATATTGTGGGAAGCTGGGAGGGGAAGCGGCTCAGTGGTAGAACATTTGCCTTGCAAGGAGAAGGTCCCACATTCAATTTCCTGCATCTCCAGGTGTGGAAGAGAAAACTGTCAGAACCATGGGAAGGAAAGCCAGCTGGCTTGGCCCCAGCCGAAGAGTCTCCCTTCTCAGCCTTGCCGCTGAGAAATCCCACATATCTACAGCAAAGGGTGGAATGGAATTCCCAACAAAAACTCCCTGCCTGTAATCCAGAAGGGCTACTGCCAATCAGTGCAGGCAACCCTGAGCTATATGGACCAGTGGCCTGACTCAAAGTGGAAGGCAGCTGCCCAGCACACTTATGTGTGTGTTTTCTGTCTGTATAATTTTAAAACAAGTTGTTGAATTGTGCATGCATGTGTTGTGACCACTGTACATTTTTTTAAAAAAAAATTCAAGGTCTAAACAATGCCGATTCATGTGAATGATGTGATTCAACTTCTGTGCCGACTATCTGAAGTGCGGGGAATGAAGGCGGCCATCAAACATTCGGGACGAGGAGCACTTATGGCAGGTTTGGGTGCTTTCACTGGAGGCTTGATGGCCGGACCGGTTGGACTTGCAGTGGGTGAGAACATGCTCCCTTATCAAAGGGAAACCTCAGTGCAAAATGATCTTGCCATTGAACTAAAACATTAGTGAATGAATACGGAAACACAGGCTGGTGAAGGGAAGGGAAAAGGCTGTGGCTCAGTGGAAGGAGCACCTGCCTGGAAAGCAGAAGGTACCAGGTTCCACTGCCAGCACCTGCCAGGGTAGGACTAGGAGAGACTTCTGCCTGAAACCCTGGAGAGCCGCTGCTAGTCAGTGGAAGCAGTAAAGAGGGTGTCAATCTAAGGCAGCTTCACTAAATCATGATCCTGGCTGGCTTACTTGTTGTGCCGTGCAGAGCTAAAAGGACTCTGCAATCTGCTCCTTGGGAGACAGCACATTTGTGGCAGACCACGGTTTGGAGTAGCACTATGCACTGTGCAAGTACAGCTAGAGTGGATTTTTTGAGGTGGCAGAGGTGAACAAACACATTGAACTAACACTAAATTGCAGTTTGGGATGGATGTGATCAGAACCAGAAATCCTCTCAATCTCAATCCAGTGAGCTATTTCCCCTCTATCTTCTACCCTGTTCCATTTCCGCCTTACAGCTGTCAATGGGTAAAATGTCTACACCTCCCAAATGCCACCCCATGTGTTTTTCAACTCCCTGCTCTAGCTTACTCCTAACTTTCCTTACTCTGAGGGATTTCTCCTTTCCAAAAGCAGCCCCCAAGAGCTGGTTCGTTACTTAGGTTGTATCAAATGCTAATCCTACTCAGCGTGACCATATTTGTAGTCAAAGGACATGGCTAACACATGTTCAGTAAATTCAGTGGGCCTACTGGCTGGGTTTTCAAGTTTATGAGCTCAAATCCAGGAGTAGGCAACCTAAGGCCCGTGGGCCGGATGCGGCCCAGTCGCCTTCTCAATCCGACCCGCAGATCCGTCTGAGAATCCGTCTGAGAATCAGCATGTTTTTACATTAGTAGAATGAGTGCTTTTATTTAAAATGCATCTCTGGGTTATTTGTGAGGCCTGCCTGGTGTTTTTACACAAGTAGAACGAGTGCTTTTATTTAAAATGCATCTCTGGGTTATTTGTGGGGAATACGAATTCGTTCATTTCCCTCCCCCCCAAAAAATATAGTCTGGCCCACCACATGGTCTGAGGGACGGTGGACCGGCCCATGGCTGAAAAAGGTTGCTGGCCCCTGCTCTAATCTATCTCCACATCAGAAGACAAGGGGTGTGTGGGTGTATGAGTGAGTGAATGAATGCAGCAGAAGGACTGAATCTGCAAAAATGCTTTCTAGATAGAGGCGTAATGCTTTGAGAGCAGGGTGGCTTAAAACACCTCTCTGTGTTGTTTTTCTAGGTGGGGCACTTGGTGGCTTGATTGCAGCCTCAATGGCCAGTGGACAATTTAAGCCCGTCCCTCAGATTATTCTGGAACTGCCTCCAAGAGAGCAAAAAAAGCTTTATGAAGATGTCCGGGCCATTGTTAGGAACATGGATTGGATGGATGTGGCACAGCTCACAGCACTGGTCATGGGAAGCTCATCTGTTCAAGAGAAATTGCTCATGGTGGTGACAAACTACATCACCAAGGAGCTTGGCGCTACAATCAAGTATGGAGAGTAAAAACCATAAGAGCAGCAATCTGTGAAGAGCAACATAGAGAAGTCAATGCTGCCTGAAGATCCCGCCAACTATACTGTGGATGTTTGGTGCAAGTCCTAGGCTTTGCAGAGATTACACAATTAAAGGACTACAATACTACTTTAAGAGTCATTAGGAACTATTTGTTAAGGATGCAGAGAGTTTTGCACAGCACCAGTACAAACCCACCACTAATGCACTACAGTGGTACCTTGGGTTACATACGCTTCAGGTTACATACGCTTCAGGTTACAGACTCCGCTAACCCAGAAATAGTGCTTCAGGTTAAGAACTTTGCTTCAGGATGAAAACAGAAATCGTGCTCCCGTGGTGCGGCGGCAGCGGGAGGCCCCATTAGCTAAAGTGGTGCTTCAGGTTAAGAACAGTTTCAGGTTAAGAATGGACTTCCGGAATGAATTAAGTACTTAACCCGAGGTACCACTGTATTTCTGTGGCAATGTTGGGTTACAGAACACACCTGCAAAAAACAAACCAACCCAGAACCCACCAGTCTGAAGATTCAGTTGCTAGTTTAATAGTAGCTGGCTTCTGCACAATGGACACAGAGAAAGTTTATTCCAGGCAGCAAATTGTCAGCCTTTGTATCCAATGTAGCGTCAAGTTAAAGTCACTAAGTAGGCGAGATGTCTTGCACCAGCAGAATGCTCCTGTGCAAGGGCATGCAAAAGCTGGTAACTTTTCGTGCAATAGATTACATAACCTGTTGGGCGGGATTCTTCTGTTTCCAACATTAAAATTCAGCTGCCCATTGGTGCAAGAGCCCTTGAACTAGTGGTCAGAGAACACTGAATACAGCCCGTGGACATTTTCACAAACCAGTCTCTCTCAAATGCTGTCTGCAAGAGCAGAACTCATTGATTTTATGCAGGATGTTTTGTCTGACTCAAGGCCAGGGATGGGGAACATGTGGTCATCCAGATGTCAGTGGATGGGACAGCATCTTCCAATGCACCTGATGGCATCTTAGGCAGTGTATGGCAGGCCACATGGATTTCTTTTCATAAGCGTTTGACCACTGCTGCCTGACCCACAGTGTCTGCTGCCAGAGGCAGCTACCATACTCTTCCTAATGGTAGGGCCGGCACCACTGCAATTGAAAAAGCGATAGCCTGCACATGTGGAAGAGCTGCTTCAGTTTATTCACAATGCAAATGTTTCATATCCATTTTTTAGGAAATTGGTCGGTTGGCTGGCTGTACTCTATTCATTCAGATACTGCTTATCAAAGCACTTTCCTGTTTTGGAATGTGAAATGGTGCCATTTTAGGATTGAACATGAGTGCCCATGCAAGCTTGTATTAAATTGGGAATGCCTGGGTGTGTGTTACTGTTCGCACACACAGTTCTGCTGATTCCTGCACATGCTCAGTTTGTGCAAAATGAATACACACAAATCAACAAATTGGGAAGTGGGGACAAAGACAAAAGGGAGCACTCACTGGGATGGGTGGGAACAAGTCCAACTCCCTACAATGCAGGAATATCAAGTAATGCATCCATGGCAGATGACAATCCAATCTCTGCTTTAAAACCTACAATGAAGGAGAGTTCACCACTTTCTGAAGAGTCCATTCCACCATCAAACAGCTCTTACTGTCCAAAAGTTCTCCCCAATGTTAAGTCAGAATCTCCTTTCTTGTAACTTGAAGCCATTGCTTTGAGTCCTACCCTCCAGAGCTGGAGAAAACAAGCTTGTTCCATGTGACAGCCCTTCTGATATTTGAAAATGGCTACCATATCTCCTCTCGGCCTCCCCTACTCCAGGCTGAACATGCCCAACTCCCTCAATTGTTCCTCATCAGGCTTGGTTTCCAGACACATTATCATCTTGGTCATCCTCCTCTGCACACGTTCCAGCTTGTCAATATCCTTCTTAAATTGTGGTACCGAGAATAAGAGTTGTACTATTACCGTATTTTTCGCTCCATAGGACGCACTTTTTCCCCTCCAAAAATGAAGGGGAAATGTGTGTGCGTCCTATGGAGCGAATGCAGGCTTTCGCTGAAGCCTGGAGAGCGAGAGGCATCGGTGCGCACCGACCCCTCTCGCTCTCCAGGCTTCAGGAAGCTATCCGCAAGCCTTGCAAGCCCGGTGGGAGTTCCCGCGGGCTCACAAGGCTTGCAGGCAGCAGCCTGCAGCCCCGGCGAGTGTCCGCAAGCCTTGCACGCCCGGCAGGAGGTCCCGCCCAGCGCGCGAGGCTTGGGGCAGCAGCTTGTCGCCCGAAGCACGGGGAGCCCTCCGGAGGGCTCCCCGTGCTTCGGGCGAGTGTCTGCAAGCCTTGCGCGCCCGGCAGGAGGTCCCGCCCAGCGCGCGAGGCTTGGGGCTGCAGCTTGTCGCCCGAAGCACGGGGAGCCCTCCGGAGGGCTCTCCGTGCTTCGGGCGAGTGTCTGCAAGCCTTGCGCGCCCGGCAGGAGGTCCCGCCCAGCGCGCAAGGCTTGGGGCTGCAGCTTGTCGCCCGAAGCACGGGGAGCCCTCCGGAGGGCTCCCCGTGCTTCGGGTGAGTGTCTGCAAGCCTTGCGCGCCCGGCAGGAGGTCCCGCCCAGCGCGCAAGGCTTGGGGCTGCAGCTTGTCGCCCGAAGCACGGGGAGCCCTCCGGAGGGCTCTCCGTGCTTCGGGCGAGTGTCTGCAAGCCTTGCGCGCCCGGCAGGAGGTCCCGCCCAGCGCGCGAGGCTTGGGGCTGCAGCTTGTCGCCCGAAGCACGGGGAGCCCTCCGGAGGGCTCTCCGTGCTTCGGGCGAGTGTCTGCAAGCCTTGCGCGCCCGGCAGGAGGTCCCGCCCAGCGCGCAAGGCTTGGGGCTGCAGCTTGTCGCCCGAAGCACGGGGAGCCCTCCGGAGGGCTCCCCGTGCTTCGGGTGAGTGTCTGCAAGCCTTGCGCGCCCGGCAGGAGGTCCCGCCCAGCGCGCAAGGCTTGGGGCTGCAGCTTGTCGCCCGAAGCACGGGGAGCCCTCCGGAGGGCTCCCCGTGCTTCGGGCGAGTGTCTGCAAGCCTCGCGCGCCCGGTGGGAGGTCCCGCCGAGCGTGCGAGGCTTGGGGCGGTAGCCTGCAGCCCGAAGCACGCGAGGCTTGGGGCGGCAGCCGCGGGGGGGGGGGAATAAATTTTTTTATTCATTCCCCCCCCCAAAAAAACGAGGTGCGTCCTATGGACCGGTGCGTCCTATAGAACGAAAAATACGGTACTTCCCTTGATCTGGATGTTACACTTCTGTCGATGCAGCCTAGAATAGCATTAGCTTTTGTTTTGCTGCTGCACCACCATGTTTACTAAGCAGGATCTGGTCTGGTTGTAGATTGGATGGGGGACCACATGTTGAGATTCCTGCACTGCAGGAGGTTGGACCAGATGGCCCTGGGGGTCCCATCCAGCTCTACAATTCTAGGAGTCTGTGATTCCTGTTTAGCTTGTGGTTTACTAAGACCCATAGAACCTTTTCACATGTATTAATGGCAAGTCAGGTGTCTCCCGTCTTATATTTTGGTTGTGTATGCAACATACATTTAAAAAGCATATGGTTTCCCCCAAATAATTCTGGTAACTGTGGTTTACCGCTCATGAAGTTGCAGTTCCCAGCACCCTGAACAAACTGCAGTTTCCAGGAAATTGTACACTTGACGTAAATATTTTATAAGCAACCTTGATGGGAGGGGTTATAATGTGTGACTAGGACCTGGGAGACCAGGTCAGCCATGAAGCTCACTGGTTGACCTAGGACCAGTCACCGCCTCTTGGCTTGATCAACCTTACAGGGTTGTTGTGGGGATTAAATGAGAAGGGGAAGAACCATGCATGCCACGTTGAGCTCCTTGGAGGAAAAGGTGGGACAAAAATGCAATAAAGGAGGAGAACAACAAGAAGAACTTCAACTGCAAATGTGTGTGTGAAAATGTGGATTCCAACCAAGACCCAGCTCAAATGCAGCATTCTGTGGTGTCTCGGCCTTGTAGTTGCATTGCTGTATAAACTGCATTTTACTTCTTACCCTTTCCCCATAATCCCACCAGCAGTATTTGTTGGGATTTAAGGCCGTGTGTGTGTGTGTGTGTGTGTGTGTGTGTGTGTGTGTGTGTTGGGAGGCAGAGTGGAAGAGCAGCCACCTGCCACCCCAGCAGTCTGCCTTGAGGCTCTTAAGACGGTGCCTCTTATCAGCTGCATAATGTCAGTGCCAAGTGCCAAAAACACAGGTGTTGCCTTGGAAACCCAAGATACGCTGTGCCAGCAGTTCTAGCAAACAGCTGAAGAACTGTGCGTATGTCGCGGGCGGTGGAGAGGTGCACATTTCTACTGAGAAACCATCTGTTCCAGTGACAGTTATTAACCTGCTGGTGCTTTGACTATGACGGAGTCAAGCCGAACTTTAGCAGGCAGATGGATAGAGTGGCTGCTGCTGCTGCTTGCTTCTGTTCCAGCAGAAATCCCTTCTCTCTGCTCCTCTCACATTGCTCTCAGGCTTATCAAGCAGTGGGAAGGTAGCCTGTTGAAGGATGAATCACAGAATCATACAGCTATTGGGCTAGAAGAGACCCCTGACAGATGACCATCCAACCTTCGCTTAAAGACCTCCAATGATGGAGAATCCACCAACTTCCGAGGGAGCCCAAATGCTATTGGAAAGCTTGCAAGCAGGATGCAGATACTATGGCCATCATCTGTGTGTCCGCATGACTTGGTATTCTGAGGTAGAGTGCCTTTATCCATGGCAGTTCCATTCCTTAGGCTTACTGAAAGCTTTTGCCTTCATCAAGCTTCTGCTATCAGGAATGTAAGAATCCAAAAGGGTAGGGAGGAGAGGAAGTGGTCTTTGCTTTGGCAGCTTGAATCTATTTTGTCTATAATTAGGAAGGAAGCTTTCATCTCTGCATTTCAAGAGATCATAAAAATCAATGTGTTTCTCCACATTTCCGAGCCAGAAGACACACATTTCATCGCTTAATTGCCGTTAACTCTCTGCTAATACCCCCCATTAAGTGTGATTTATGAGAGCTGCATAAAAAAAAACTCGGGGAAGATAAAATTTTAATTCATCCTAAACTTTGCAAGAGAGAACTGTGGGATTCCAAAGCCACTGGGAGGCTCAAAATAATTTTACCCCAGCCAAGCTACAGAAAGCAGCTTTCTTTCACTTCACTGTGGTTGGAAGAAACAATGTGTTGCTCAAAGAGAGAGACAGAGAGATCATGGGCTGAGGAAGAAGCCGACAGTAAAACATAGCCCTTACTTCTGGTTTCCATTTGAAACTTGGGTGGCGATGAGAGACAGCTTGTTCACAACAAACACAGGCACATGCCGTCTCTGCACAGGTACAAGAGCTTATGTGACATAGCCCGCATCCATACCATGCATTTAAAGCAGTAGTATGCTTTAAACAGCCATGTATTCCCCCCAAAGGATTTTGGTAAGTGTAGTTTGTTAAGCGTGCTGAAGGTTGTTAGGAGACTCGTGGAGGAGAGGACTATCACTAGCCACAATTGATATGCTCTGCCCCCACAGTCAGATGCAGCAATAGTTCCTGAATACCAGTTGCCATAAAACCCAGGAAAGTGATCATAAGCTTGCTGGTTTCCCACAGGCATCTGGCTGGTCCAAGTGAGAACATGATGCTGGACTAGATGAGCCATTGGCCTGATCCAGCATGTGCTTCTGATGTTCTTATAGACCTCATAGTTCTCTCTCTTCTCCATCTTCTTTTATCTAGGCTAAATCAACCCAGTCCTTTCAACCTCTTCTCCCACAGCTTGTTTTCCATACCTCTGGTCATCCTTCTTGCCCTACCTGAACATGTTCCAGTTTATCTCTATCCTTCTTAAAAGAGCAGGACCTATAACTGGACATGATGCCAAAGATGAGGTTTGACCAGTGAAGAACAAAGCGGAACTATTACTTCCCACCACTTGGATGGAAACTGTGGTCCTACTCATGAAGCCTAACGTTGCATTTATTCAATTTTTATGCAGTGGCTACTATGTGTATGAGAGAATTATTATTATCATTATTATTTAGCCATCCTCCACCCTAAGGTTTTACTGCAACGACATAAATTACAGCATTAAAAACATTTTAAAACAAATGATGATCACAATAATAGGGCGAGTCCTAAAACTATAAATCTCAAATGCCAAAGGTCAGGGTAAAGACATAATGCCTTCAGCATATGATGAAACTTGTATAGTGAAGGTGTCCAACACACTTGTGTATTGAGGGAATTTCACAGCTCAAGGAGCTACCACTCACACCCTTGAGTTTGATGAAGGTGGAGAAACTACCAAGAGGGCCCCCTGCTCTGATTGTAGCACCCAACAGAGCCTATAGCAAATTGTCTGCATATGTGAACTTATACATGGAAGAAATATCTGGGCACAGATGTTTAAGGAAGATCAAAAGCTCCCCACCCCCATTTTTATTTTTAAATCCATTTTGCAGTAATCACAAACGTTGCCAAATTTGGAAAAGTGTGAAGTTTGCAAAAAGTTCAAAATCGTGCAATACAATGATTTTACAGTAACCACTTGTCAAAGCATCTAATCTCCTGCTGCGGAGCTTTTGCTTCTTCTGCTCTTACAGCGGCTGTTTTTCTTCTGCAATGCCTTTCTGTTGACTTTGGAAGGCCGAAGCTTTGGGTTTCATCGCTCCGTAGGCAAGGGAGCCTCGTTTTCCTGTCATTTGTGGCTGTGTGGCTGGAGCGCCTCCAACACTGTCACTGGGAAGCATACAACAAAGGATAGTTCTGAAACTGCACTCAGCTCTTTCTCTCTCAAACAAAACTGTGCCTTGTTACTTTCCTAGCTTTGAAGAACAGTCATGCCTCACCACTTCAGAAGAAAATATCCCAGAGCTGACTCCAGTCTGGTTTTGATAACTAAATGCATTTCAAGGTTGAGTTTCCAGAGTCAAGAAGTTCTATGTTTATAACGTGGCCTTCCCCCCCTTTCATGTCTACCAGGGATGAAGAATCGGTGACTCTCAAGGCAGGGGCAATCCATCCCATTTCACTGCCAGAGGTGAAACAGGAAAATGCTGCCGCCTTGCCAAGCCTCGCTTACCAGGATCATACAGCTTTCAGTGAGACCTCGTGAGATTGTGCAGAGCTCAGTGAGGTCTTGTGAAAGCTTCACAATATCCCACTAGAGTTCTGCAAGATTGTGTGAGATCTTGATGGAAGCTGCCACTGCACAACCTTGGCAGCAGCAGCAGAAGTGGGCGAGGTACCCTTTGGGGCATTGCCCATGGGATTCTGCTGCCCGAGGCGGGCTGCTTCACTCCCTTCTCATGTTTGGACTGGCCCTGCTGCCAGATGTTGGGAGGACTCCTGGTCACACCAATCCCAGCCAGGAAAGCCAAGTATCATGAATGATGGAAGTCCAACAGTATCTGCAAGGCCAGATTCTCTGTCCCCCCTGATGTTGCGTTGATATACAAAGCCCTGAACAACTTGTGTCCAGGATGCCGTAAGGATCATCTGAGCCTCTATATCCCAGCTCGCTCACCGAGCTCATTTGGAGGAATCTTATTGGTTGTCCGCAGTGTTATAGAGGACCAACTGATCTAACCATTTAAGGTTGCAGGTCCCTTGGTGTCAAACACGCTTTCAACAGAGATTAGGTCTACATTCGCACCATTTAAAGAGCTGTGATGCCACTTTAAACAGCCATGGCTCCCCCCAAGGAATTATGGGAACTGTAGTGTTGTGATAGGTGTTGAGGGCCACCATATTCCCTGAGAAGAGGGACTGACTATTAAACCACTCTGGGAATTGTAGCTCTGTTAGGGGCATAGCTGTCAACGTTTCCCGTTTTTTAAGGGAAATTCCCTTATTCCAAATAGGATTCCTTGCAAGAAAAGGGAAAAGTTGACAGCTATGGTTAGGGGCCTCCTAACAATTCTCAGCACCCTTAACAAACTACTTTCAATCAGCATTTAACAGGAAGCACTTAACCTTTTGACCTAACTGTTTGTTAAACCTCACCTCTGTATGTGGCATATACAAAGAAGTATTTTTAATGCCCCTTCATGGATCACTGCCTTGCCGTGGCGAAGGGACTTGAATAACTCAGAGAAGCTATGAGCTATGCCGTGCAGGGCCACCCAAGATGGACAGATCATAGTGGAGAGTTTTGACCAAACGTGATCCACCTGGAGGAGGAACCGGCAAGCCACTCCAGTATCCCTGCCACGAAAACTCCATGGACAAAGACAACAGGCATATGAGTTCCTGATGTGCTCTGGTCCATGGGGTCATGAAGAGTCGGACACGACTAAACGACTAAACAACAACAACAACATTTTTAATGCCACACCCCCCTACAAACCACAACACCATCTTTGTTTCATTCTTTTCTGTGGCCATTTTCCTGCGGCTTTGTTTGAATGTGAGTGTGAGCAGGTGAGATGAGTAATAAGGAGATGTCTCTGCCAAGCCACCCCTCCTGATCTTCATGCTGCAAAAGCCAACCACAATTTTTGTGTGGTGGGGCCCTTACAGCAAAGCAGTAGAGCGCTGTGAGGGAAAGGTTATTGCAGAGCACCTAGCACCTAATATAGGCAGCCTCATGCGTTTTCGAAGCCATTTAATTGCATTAATAGAAATATATAAAATTATTTGGAAAATGTTGTCAATGTGGTGTAGTAGGTTAGTGTCAGACTAGAACATAGGAGACCAGGATTCAAACCCCACAATCAGCCCTGAAGTTGACCGGGTGGACTTGGGCCAGTATCTGTCTCTCAGCCTAACCTACCTCACAGCTTCTGGACCAAGTGCAAGGGGAGTCCCATACAGAGCGCACTGCAGCAATCCAGCCTTGAAGCAACCAGTGCAGGAACCACTGTGTCCAAGCTTTCCCGGTCCAGAAATGGTTGTAGCTGTCGAACCAACTACAAGTAGGAACACTTTCTGTTTTCTATGGCTTTCTAGACTTCTAGAATGGAAGGCAGTCGAGGACTAGAATGCAGAAGCGTCTACTGTGGTGGCAAGAATGCAGACATGTCGTGTTTTTGTGTTTTTTGGAGCAGAAACAGCAAAAATTCCTTCGGCGACACACTGAAATCTACACACACACACACACACACACAGCTCAGCCCAGTGTTCTTCACTTGCAGCTCACCAGAACACAAGCTAAAAGGCAAGTTGGGGTGAGGGTGTGCAGTGAATACAATCCTCGTTCACTGTGGACAAAGAGTCACCTGGAACCTCTGCCATTAGAGATTTAGCAGGCACCTTCTGTGCCAACTTTTAAGCACCTGCTGAAAACTTTTCTGTTCCACCAGGCCTATTGCAGGTGGAATACATCCTTCCACAATGGTTCATTGATGTCTGTGTTTAACTTTTAAAATATGGTTTTTATTGTGTGGTTTTACTGCTGCAAACTGCATATATACATACTGCAGTGTCGTGTGTGTGTACACACACACACACGACACAGCGGTATACAAATATTTTTATGAATAAAATTTAGTTAAGAATAGCAGAGAGTTGTTCTGAGGCTGCGTATTTGCCTCACTGGCCTCCAATTCCAAGAGTGGTTTAACCATTAGTCCCTCTTCATGGAGAGCTCTGGGAGGGGAACAGTGGTCTCCCAACAACCATCTCAACACCCTGAGCAAACTACAGCTCCCATAACGCTTTGAAAGAAGAGTGTGGCGTCAAAGCACTTTATATGTATGGTGCGAATGTGCCTTTTGTGTCTCCTCTGTGGAGAACATGGCCGGTTTGTGTGAGAGTTCTTGGGAAGAGGGCCTAGAATGGGGCCTAGATTCAAGCAACCAGCTTCCAGCTGTCTATATCCCTCACTTAGCTTAAGTACAATGCCTTGCAAAGCATCATGGGAACAACACTCCATAAACACGCCATTGTTATTGCTATTTATTTGAGTCAGATGAGGGAGGAAAACAAGACAAAAGAAGGATTTTTTTTTCCTTTTTAAATGCTCCTTAAAACCAGAAACATCTGTTTCGGTTATGGCTTTTGCTGGCCAATTTCTACACTGTTTTCCATGGGCGAGGGCAGGCAAGGTACTGTTTCAGCTGACACAGGACTTGGGGGAATGTAGTCAGTCAGAAAAGAATGAACTCCATGGAGGGGGTGGGGAGCAGGCCAAGCTCCTTCTCATTAATCTTCGCTTTTCCAGCTCTTTCTTTGCAACTTGGAAACATCCACCTAGCACCCGGAGAGTCCATTCAGTTCACAGCAGGCCGGACGGCATTTAAAATCAAAATCACATGGTCAGCTACTCATTTTGGACGGTTTTTCTTTTTAAGTGACAAAGTAGCCATGACTGTGGCTTCCTGCCATTAGTTCGTATCTTGAAGATTACACGCTCCATTAAATAGTGTGCATATCCTAATGGAAGCAGATTATAAAGGCAAAAAGCCTCCACCACAATCCAGTAATGGATTTAGGCACATATGGAAAATAGGGTGTTGAATTAGTTCTACACAGCTTTCAGTAGGTAGGTGGCCTTCGGTTCAGTTCAGACCAACGACCATCTGCAGGCAGAGCACGGGCTTTGCTAGCAAACTGTAAAGCCATCTATGCGTAGGCTGCCCCTCTCAACAAATGTTACAAGAATTCCCATGGAATGGGCAGGAGAGCAACAGAGCAAGGTGGAGAACCTCTAGCTCACGGGCCTCTTTCAGCCCACCAGACTTCTCCAGCTGGCCCACAAGGTCGTTTCAGCCAAGCCCATGCCCTCCTCAGTCAAAAGGGGATTTGCAGGTACCGGCTATCCATTGATTGGCTGAGCCCTATGCAAAGCTCTGGGAAAGATGGCGCCTTGAAAGGGTCACCTGAAGACCCAACGATCAGCTGGCTGTCAGATCTTGAGAAGCCCTCTTCAAGGGGCTGCATAGCCTAGCCCTTTGGAAGGGGCTGGTGAAAAGGGCCACCTGACGTCATAGTGACCTCAAGGGATCCTCTACATCCACCTGTCAGATCTGGTGTGCAAGGGGTGGGGGAGGTAACAGTCTGGTCCACTGGCCAGATTTGGTTCTCAAGTCCTGATACAGAGCATCTACTTTGCACACAGAAGGTTCTTGGTTCAGTCCCCAGCATCTTCAGGTTAGCTTAGCATGTCCTCTGCCTGAAACCTTGGAAAGCCAGTGCCAGCTGGCACTGCCTTCCAGATGTAGCTGTACTGCAACTCCCATCAGTCGAAGTCATCATAGACAATAACCAGAATTTATTTGTCGTCCAGCAACATCTGGAGATTTCTCCTGGTGTAGACAAAACTGATCTCAGCTGAGCAAGTATGACTAGGCTGCAATATCTGCCCTCTGCGGCAATTTTTAATTCATTGCATTTTTACCCCATCTTTTTCTGCAAGGAGCTCAAGCTGGCGTACCTGGTTCTTCTCCCATTCCTCATTTAATCCCCACAACAACCCTGTGAGGCTGAGCGGCAGTGCCGGGCCCAAGGTCATCAAGTGAGCTTCACGGTCGAGTGAGGATTTCAACTCTGGCCTCTCCCAGGTCTTAGTCTGTCACTCTAACCACTGCATGATACAGCATGCCATGGCAGTCAAACGGGGCCCTAGTGTTTTTGTGTTATTTTCCATCAGCATGCACTAATCTTCAAGAAGAGACCTGAAAATTGCATTACGGCAGTGTAGTATTAAATCAGAACTCTGTGCATCCATTAAAGGGAGAGAGAAAAGCCTGGTTAATTAACTTAAAAAGCTTGTTGACCAACAGCTCTGATGTAAACACATTGACCAATGAAAATAAAAACCCACAGATTAGAAAACGGTAAGTATAAAAATGCCAGTCAACATATTTGCTCCAAAAAAACCAGAGGAGTATAAAAAACAAGGTAACTGAACAGGCTAACAACACTGTGGTTGACATTAAGGTCCAATATAACATTTGTTGTGGCAACCAAGTTGCTGCTGTCTAACGGTCGCCGACAGAAAAGAGTTAACCTACATTCTACTGGAGTAAGGAATGAGTTATTTTCTTTTAAATTAATGTTAACAAGGCTTTTCTGCTGTCAATGACTGGTGTTGCATCAGGTGGGAGCAACTGTTAAGTGCAGAGTCTACAAAAAACTTTGCAGGCGGAAACAACCGGATCCTTCCCCCACCTCCAGGAAAAGCCACACCACCACCTTTTGTCTACAAACTATTTTTAGCATTTCACATATATAGTGTTTTCAGTTATTTGTATGATTTACTGCATGTGGAAAACATGACAGTTGGTTGCAAAAGGCCTGTGCCTCCCACAAACAAAGCACTGTAACATTTGTCCCTCTTGTTGTTTTGAAAAATAAAAACATTAGTAATAAAAAAATGGGGGCCAGGAAGCAAAGCCAAACTTAGTGTGTGTGTGTGTGTGTGTATATATATATATATATATATATACATACGCGCGCGCGCACACACACACACACACACACACACACACACACAAGCCAGCACTCGTAATACAATACCACCGTTAAGAAGCCATCTGCTCACATGACAAAGCTGCTCCAAAAACCTTCATTTCGAAATGCGCATCTCCAAAACTTTTTCTGTTCATTTCAATCCCTACTCAGTCAAGAAGGTCCTACCCTCCTTCTGCATCAAGCAGATTCAAAAAAGTGCATCCTTCTGTGAAGAGCCTAAAAAAAATGACTAGATTCTTGATATACAATCATATTATAAGCCCTTGATTAATTTCTGCATGGTGCTGTCAGTTTAAAAACTGTGAAGGAGATCTTCCTCTGGTTTCATAACTTATGATTTATGGATCCAGAATTTGACTCCTGGGTGTAAGAAAGACAGAGACTACAAGATGGGGTGGGTGCCGTTATGATGCCCAAGCCTGCAAAATGCCCAAGCTGAAAGTCAACATTTCAGGTGCCCCCAAATCTATCAAAGGGACCTAAACTTTCAGCAACGCTCAACACCTGATGTGTTGGGGGTCCAATTCAGTTCTGCCACATATGCCAATAAAAACAACTCGCTATTAGGCCCCATCTGCACTATACATTTAAAGCAGTATCGTACCACTTTAAAAGTCATGGCTTTCCACAAAGAATCCTAGGAACTGTGATTTGTTCAGGGTGCAGTGACCTCTACAATTCCCAGAGTTCCCTGGGAAGAGGAACAGATTGTTCTGGAAACTGTAGCTCTGTGGACAGAATAAGGGGTCTCCTCACAACGCTCAGCACACTTAACAAATGACAGCTCTCAGGATTCATGAAGGGAATCATAGGAAGCTTCCTGAACCAGACCATTGGGTCCACCTAGTTCAGAATGGTCTCCACTGACTGGCAGTGGCTTCCCAGAGTTTCAGACAGGAGTCTCACCTAGCCCTAGATGGAGATGCTATTGGGGATTGAACCTGAGACCTTCAGCACACAAGGCAGATGCTCTGCCGCTGAGCTACAGCCCTTCCCCATAGCCATGACTACTTGAAGCGGAATGATACTGCTTCAAATATATAGAGCAGGCCAGGCCTTAGAGGAGACAAGCAGGCTCTTGCATATTTTAGTTTGATTCAGTATCTTCTTCCTTAACCACAGAGGAGGAAAACACATGGGACCAAAAGACACGATGAAAGCTACTCCTCTGAAAAGTGCACTTTGGAAAGTATGTGTTCCCTGTACTCCTTGGAAATAAGTGTATGGCCCCTGAAATTAACAAGGCCATGCAGGGGTCAGCTATGGAAAGATGACCAAGCTGTGTTGGACGTGTAAAACTCTGCCTCCGCTGACCACTGTTCCACTCTGTCCTCGTCGGACCTGTCGCTGTCATCTCCGCTGGAAGGCTCATAGCCAGCCAGAGGAGAATGGGCTGTCTTCGACTGTTCCTCGCTCTCCTTTTTCGCTGCCACCAGCTGTTTGTAGCAAAGGTTGCACACCCTTAAAGGCTTTGGGGACAGCCGAGGCATCAGGAACCTTTGCCGAGAGCAGTCTCCGCACACCACAAAGCCACACTTCCGACAGTGGTGCCTGCGTGTGAGAGTGGAGAACTTGGTTTGCGTGCAGCGCATGCAGATGTCGGTGGCCTTGTCTGGGATCCAGGGGGCGGCATGTTCCGTGGGGGGCTGCTGGCCCATCTTGGACAGCAAGTGGCGGATGCATTCCTCCAGGTGGCTGATCCATTCTTTCCTCTCAGTCAGGGAAGCGGCGGAAACGACGAAGGACTTCTTGGCCGTTTTGATCATCCAACGGTTCTTCATCTGCAGGGTATCCGGCAAAGTCTCCAGGGTGACTTCGTCAAGCGGTATGATGTGTTGGGAGCTGTACTTCCTCCTGTTGATCACAATGCTTCCATACACAAGGATGTCGTTGAACAGGAAGAAGATCCGCGGTTTGGCTTTCTTCCGGCATTCTTTGGTCAAAATCCCTTCGCCCAAGAGGACCCTTCCAGGTATGGCCAACGGCTGGCCGGATGCTCCAAAGCAGCTCTCCACAGTCGCAATGCGTTGGCTGTTGATCTCAGTGTTGGCCAGATGGTCTACCATCTTGACAGGTCACCTGGAAGCAAGGAAGGAAAACAGAAGCTGTGACTGCTGAATCTGAGACCAAAAGGATCAAGGAAGTGGGAGTAACTCCCCTAAGAGGAAAGGTTGCGACAATCAGGGTTTTTTTTTGTTTAGAGCAGAGTTTCCCACATTTGAGTCTCCAGCTGGACTACAATTCCCATCATCCCTGACCACCGATCCTGCTAGCTGGGGATGATGGGAGTTGTAGTCCAACAACAGCTGGAGACCCAAGTTTGGGAAACCCTGTTTTGGAGAAAAGGCAAGCAAGAGACAACACGATCGAGGCATATAAAATGATGCAGGGTGTGGAGAAAGTGGACAGAGAAAAGCTGTTCTCCCCTTCTCATAATGTGAGAACTTGGGGACATCTAATGAAGCTGAATGTTGGAATATTCAGGACAGGCAAAAGAAATTTCTTCGCATGGTGCATAGCTAGGCTGGCTATAGAATTCACTACCACAAGAGGCAGTGATGGCCACCAACCTGGATGGCTTTAAAACATTATACAAAAGGAGGATATGGCTATAACTGGCTACTAAGCCCAATGGCTATGCTCTACCTTCACTGGCAGAGGCAGCTATGCTTCTGAATACCAGTTGCTGGAAACTGCAGAACTGGAATAATAATAATAATAATAATAATAATAATAATAGTAATAATAATAATAATAATAATAATAATAATAATAATAATAATTTATTATTTATACCCTGCCCATCTGGCTGGGTTTCCCCAGCCACTCTGGGCGGCTTCCAACAAAGTATTAAAAATACATTAAAACATCAGACATTAAAAATTTCTCTAAACAGGGCTGCCTTCATATGTAGTTGTGCCCAGGTTCATTTGTGGGTTTCCAAAAGGCAACTGGTTAACCAGTGAGAACAGCATGATGGCCTAGATTGGCCACTGCCTATGCTTATGTATCTTCCCTCGTCAGTGCCATGACCTTATGCTCCCCCCACTTAACATCCCAGTGGCTGAATTCAAAATGTCAAGACTCTGAAAAGTGCCTTTGCCCATGTAATAAGACAAAACCAGAATTACTTGTCTACAGCAACCCCCATCATAATTCTATGCTTGCATGATCACATATGTACAAACACCTGATACCAAAACACCGAGCGAAACATGGTAATCAGTATCAGACGGTACCATCCTTTCAGGACTATATGACTGCAGAATGTTTGTGTGTGTGTCTTACATGTTTGGACATTCCCACATGTCAAAGACACCACACACATAGAAATCTAGCATGTCAGGGAAGAAGACTCTAGTTTTCCCGTTATCCTAGTGGGAGGAAAAAAAATGCTTTCGAAAGGGAGAAGGATTCAAATGTGTCCCCCTAGCAGCAGTCTGAAGTGGTACAGTCTAGGAAGGATCATAGCTGCATGGTTTTGTGAATATCTCTGCAACATCTCTGCAAATGTTCATGAGCAGTGCAGGGTGCACCCACACTGTTCTGCCTTGTGTTGAACAAAATAAGATTTTGAAACCCTAGTGGCAGGCCAAACATTCACATGTATGAAGAAACTGAGTCATTTCCCAAAGGCATCATATAAAATGAAGTTCACAGAGAGCACATGCTTTTTCTTGCACGTACACACAATGGGTAACCTAAGAGATCATTCACCAAGGAACACACAGCTCCAAAGCACTGAAGGTCATGCCATGGCCAGGTTCCTTTTCTACAATGACTTTGTAAATAAGCATAAAAAATAACCCTGAAAATTCAATATCCAAGACACCTCCCTTCACAAAATGTGCAACAGCTACACCACACAAGAGCTTTGTAGAGAGGAAACAACAGCAAGGGAGAAAGTGCTAGCAATGACAATTGTTTTAAAAACCGCTAGAATGATCATGTTGACAATGCAGTCTGTTAGATGTTGCTCAAGAATGTACCAGTCACTATTGATGGGAAGAGATTTCCCCTACATTTCTCAAGGAGGGCCCACAAAACTCAGTGAAACTGTGTTTGCATCAACATTCCCAGGAATTAAGCTAGGAGGCTCGTGTTACGTTTTGTGAAAGTTTCATGACTGTTCCAGAACTCCCTTATTCTTCCAGCCTGGAAAAAAACGAAACACCCACAATCTGTTATGCAATGATCTTGAGGACCACACTGCCCTTGCCACATTTGAACTCATTTCTTGTGAATGTTGATTTGGCTTGGATATCTATCAGGACATTTATATGACATATCTTGACTCGCGTGCCTAAACTGAGATGGGTGTATTGATGGTCACTGTATTATTAATGTGAGCTGGTGGTGGGGCAGTTGTTTCTTTTCACTTTATTAAACTTTCTATAAAAATTAACTAAAATCGTATTTTGGTCCAACTGAACAGCCAAGCAGGGCCAAGAAACGAGAAGGAGCCAAAAAAGAAAGCCTAACCCAACTCAGGGGCTCGCCACGAAGTCAGCCCCCATGGACCGCAACATGCTATAGGAAGGGACAGTGAATGTTGTTGGACTTCAACTCCCGTCATCCCCAGCCCAAATGGCCAATGGTCAGAGATGATGGGAGCTGTTCAGCAACACCTGAAGAGCCACAGGTCCCCCACCTCTCCCCTACAGGGAGAGAGAGAAAGTCAATTCCCCCCTGAAATGCTCCCCAATGCTCATGAGCCGCAGTGTGTGCTATAGGAGAAGGCAACCCCTGTCTATCCCAATCTAATTTCACTTGTGGAAATCTTTGCTTCCCAAGAACCATATGGCCTATACCCACCTGCCAATTTATTCCAAAGAAGGTTTATTGCATACCTCTTATGCAACAGCAGCCCATCCAGACAAGCCTAGCACATAAACTATGGAACTCCCTCCCACAGGAGGTGGTGATGGCTGCCAACTTAGATGGCTTTCATAGAGGATTCAACAAATTCATGGAGGAGGAGAGGGCTATAGATGGCTACCAGCCATGATAACTATGCTCCACCTCCACAGCTGGAAGCAGCAGCACTGCTTCTGAATACCAGTTCCCAGAAAACAGCCAGAGGGGAGGGTGCTCTTGCACTTGAATCCTCCTTGTGGATTTCCCCACACGCATCTGGTTGGCCACTGTGAGAACAAGATGCTGGACTAGATGATCCAACAGCCAGTGTGGTGTAGTGGTTAAGAGCGGTAGACTCGTAATCTGGTGAACCGGGTTCACTTCCCCGCTCCTCCACATGCAGCTGCTGGGTGACCTTGGGCTAGTCACACTTCTCTGAAGTCTCTCAGCCCCGTTCACCTCACAGAGTGTTTGTTGTGGGGGAGGAAGGGAAAGGAGAATGTTAGTCGCTTTGAGACTCCTTAGGGTAGTGATAAAGCGGGATATCGAATCCAAACTCTTCTTCTTAAGCCTACAAAAGTTACTAGCCCACACACGACTACAGCCATGTTTTATTTCCCCAACAGCCTGCAAGAAGGAATCCGTGATGCCATGGGGCATCAGATGCAGATCCCTGAATTGCAGGGGGCTGGGCCACGTGATCCTCAGGGTCCCTTCTGACTCTACAATTCTATGATTAAGAACCACTTTTATTTCACACAAAAACGCCTTTTCGCCTGGACGCAATTTTGCGCTCACTGTAGGTGATTAGAAACAGCAGCGATTTATAAGTGCGCATAAGAGCTGTTCAGCTTAAGGACCATGGAAGCTTCTTCAGCATTTTTTTTTTTTAAAGAAAAGAAACAAATGCACTGCCGAGTTGCTTTGAGGATCAGTCTGTAATAGTGAAGGACCGACTGCCCCACCATCAGCCAGCATGATCGTTTTATATTTAAAAGACAAAACTAAAAGCCACCACGGAGTCGCTTTGCTTCTGCTATTATGAACATAATGACTTTTGCACACTACAGAACAGGAGGGGAGGGAGAAGCATGAAAAGGAAAGAAAACTAAAAACTACAGTACCTCTGATCTCGGTGCCCATTTGAAGTAGGAACACACAGCAGAGAACGGCAAACTCCAATTATATATATAAAAAGGACCGTTGGAGCCAACCTTTCATAGCTATTAGCGAGAGGTTGTTTTCATGAGAGCTCTTGGCAGGAGGCCTCTAGTAACCTTTCATCACAGAATCCGCGGGACTGATTAGTTTCACAGGACTCTTCTGTGGACTTCTGTCTTGTAATGCAAAACGTTCCCGAGCTTTGCACAGGGCGGCATTAATTGTACCCCTTGGTGGAGACCAAGGATGAAAAGCAAAAGGGTTCTTAGCAGGAAAGCTCTAAGCCACTTGGAACTCCACACCAGGGTGGCAATGAGGTGCAAACCTCCCTCTTTCTCTGTTCCATCAAAACCAACCTTTTCCCCATAAATGTAAAGAGCAGCTCTGCTGGGTCAGGCCAAGGGGTCACCTAATCCACTGGCCCCAGCCAGCCAGTCAGTGTCTGGAAAGCTTACACAGACAACTGCTCTCCTCTCACGTGTTTTGTCACCTATAAGGAGCCAGTGTGGAGTAGAGGTTAGACTCAGCTCTGGACTAAGAACTTGAAGACTTCATGGGAGGCTTTTAAGCAGAAGCTGGACAGCTATCTGCCATGGATGCTTTCACTGCGATTCCTGCATTGCAGGCGGTGGGACTATTAGACGATCCTTGAGGTCCCTTCCAGCTCTACATTTCTATGGTTTTATGAGCATCAAACTCCCCACCCCACTCGGGCATGAAGCCCCACTGGGTGACAGTGGGCCAGTCTCTTTCTCTCTCCCCCCTCAGACTACCCTACCTTGCAGGGTTGTTGTGAGGATAAAACAGAAAGAACTGTGTATGCCACCCTGAGCTTCTTGGAGTATCAATGTATGAGGAGTGATGCACCCACTTGACCACCTCTTAATTATTTTATGGTAAGGAAGTGACCATCTCCACCCCCCACTCTGGAAGAGATTATGAAGGAAAGCTAATCCCTTTGACTTCACCCACTAAAAGCCCCTGGATTTAGTTATCTGTAATTCTCCTGGCTTAATCCACCGTGGAGGGGATCTTTTCAGTGGTGGCCCCCTATATCTGTGGAACACTCTCCACAGGAAAAACCCCGTCATTATCAGTGTTTAGGCACTAGGCACTTTTCATTGACTTTTGGCCTTTGGTAACCAAGCTGGCCCCTGCAGCAGGGTTCATATTTAGGTGGGTATGGGAAGGGCTTTCTTTAATATTATATCAGATGAACATTTCTGGTGTCTTCTATGATGCATTGGTTGTTTTTTTTAAAAAAATCCTGCTGTATTGTTAAGTCACTTGGAGGCTTTTATTTTTGTAAAAAGGGGCAAATACATGTAGATGACAATAATAATAACATCTGTAGCTCCCAGGGTTCTTTAGAAGCCACAACAGCCAAATAGTTTCACAAGTAATAGTTTCACGAGTGACAAAGGTGTAATATAGTATGAAAATGAAACCATTGCAGAGCTCTTCAGAAGTGATTTGATCTCAAAGCCTGCAGCGACAGAAGTGATCCTGGTTAAGGAATCCACTGGGAGGCACCCAATAAATTCATGACTGTCCTACATTGTGCAATTTCTAGGGGAAAGAACTGGGTGAAAGGTAGAACTGAAGTGATTCACCCAGGAAAGGCGGCAGGATCAGTTCATGGATAACAGCAAAATGTGGAGAGGTTGTTGGCCTCCACAAAACAACCCATTGCCAGTTTCAAAGAAGAAGAAAAAACCTGGAACAAATTCAATAACAAGGCTGGGAAATAATGCAGATGCAGAAAAGAACAAGATCGGAATGAGAGGAATCTGAACTCTGAAGCAAAACAATATTGTGACTCAGCAAATTTTCAGAGCAGACAGCTGACCAGTTCAGAGAGCAAGTTTAGCTCCTTCGCACTGGCTTTTAGCAATCATTTGCAGCTGTTAGGTGATAGGCACAGTCTTTCGTCAAGGCTGCAGCTGTGATTTCACACACACACACACACACACACACACACACACACAGGAAAACTGGGGATGGTATCCACTGCTAGCCCTACTCAGAGTAGGCCCATTGAAGTCAATGGACATGGCTAATTTCAGTGGGTCTACTTAGTTGGTAGTATGGCTTAGTTGGAGTCATGGGTCTTAACTGCTGCAGAGCACATCTTGAACCCCCTGCCGCCAAAGTTAAGCACTTTAATAGTACATTTCCGTTGCATGCTGACTTAAAGGTAACCCTACTGAGCTCAATGGGGCCAAAGTAAGCGTACAGCCTTGTTACATGGATTTCAATGGGGCGGGGATGCAAACAACTTTGCTTCCATGGGCCGCTATCCTGTCACATGGAACAAAAACTTTTGAAATGCTTGAAGAGTAAAACATACCTTCTTGTCGCAAGAACTGAACACAAAATATTCGGTCGTCTTAGCAAAATTGGGAGCATTCTTCCCACTGATAGCTGTTACTCTTAGGACATGGGAAGGTGCACAGTCTCCTAGTGTTCATCCCAGTAATGTTAGGGAAGGGCCGTAGCTCAGTGGCAGAGCATATGCTTTGAATGCAGAAGGTCCCAGGTTCAATCCCTGGCATATCCAGGCAGTGCAAGTTCCCTGCCTGAAACCCTGGGGAACTGCTGCCTATCAGTGCAGACAGTACTGAGATAGATGGTGCAATGGTTTGGTTCAGTATAAGGTAGCTTCCTATATTTTAGGATACACCATTCCAACTGGGCATGCTCAATGGCCATGAAACGCTGCCTTGACTGCTGATGGAGAGGAAGACAGGGAATGGAGATGGTTGGTATGCTGAACAGAGCATACTCCGTGCTGCAACATTTTGTTGCAGGTCTCACTTGTAGAAACTAGTGGAGACGCTACTTCCAAAGAAAGGGCGGCCAGGCATTGGTTTATAGAGATCTAGTGACTCAAGAAGCGAAGCCCTGACACAAACATTTCTTGTGCAGCAGTTGAGACAATGACTAATAGCATCTGATGTTGGCCACCTTTGGGGAGAGTAAACTGTTGCCTGGGATGCCACTGGTTTCAGAAGAAACTCCATGGAAGTTGCACAGGACTGAAACAGAGTCGTGCTTGAGAGAGTGAGCCTGACAGGCTGGTTGCAAAGCCCCCAAACAGTTACCCCACTGGTGCCCATCTGCTTACAGCAAATGGGAGCAGGCTGTCTCCAGACCTCCTGCCTCATGATTGCACAGATGTTAGAGGCTGGGACTGTGGCACAAAACCTTCTCTGTCTGTGGCCCAAGCCCTCTGGAGCCATTTGCCTAGTGAGATCCATCTGTGTCAAATGCTGTTGTTGTTCTGAAAACCCTGATTGGTGGCTAATTGTTTATTTTTAAAAAGAGTGAGCACTGACTCACTCCCACATGAGCAGAGACAGAAACCAGAGCATCAACTGGCTGCATGGCTGCGCTTATCTTTACCCACCTTTGATCTCTGCAGACTAAGCTTTACATTTCCTGGCTAATTTGGCCAGCGTTCAGTGCCATTCTTCCTCCCCCACTATGCCAAGGAAAGCAAAACACACCTGATAAAGTGGACTCTCAAGTCCACGAGAAACACCTGCCACAACAAATCTTCATTTTCAGCAGCAACAGAAGGCTCTGATTATTATGCTGCCTCCATCCTCCTCTCCTCTCCACCCAGCCTCAACTCTGCTAGGGTTGGTTTAGCCTAGAGAAAAGAAGATGGGGGGGGAGAGAGGAAAAGGGGTCCATAGGAACACCAGAAGAACCTTCTGGTTCATGCCAATGGCCCATCTAGTCCAGCATCCTGTTCTCCCAGTGGCTAACCGGATGCCTGTGGGAAACCAGCAAGCAGGATTGGAGCACATGAGCTCTCTCCCCTCCTGTGGCTTCCAGCAACTGGCATTCAGAAACATTGCTGCCTCCAGTTGTGCAGGCAGATCATAGCCACCGATAGCCCTCTCCTCCATGAGTTTGTCTCAATTCTCTTTTAAAGCCACCCAAATTGGTGGCCATCACTGTCTCCTGTGGGATCGAGTTCCTTAATTTAACTATGTGCTGCGTGACCAAGTCCTTTATTTCATTGGTCCTGAATCATCCAACATGCAGCTTCATTCGATGTCCAAAAGTTCCAGTGTTATGAGAAAGGGAAGAAAAACCTCACTCTATCCAGTTTCTCCATGCCATGCATAATTTTATAAAATTCTATCATGCTGCCTCTTGCAAGCCTTTGCTCTTCAGCTGAAAAGTCCCCAAATGCTGCAACCTGTCTTCATAGGGAACTCGCTCCTTCCCCTTGATCATTTTGGCTGCCCTTTTCTGAACCTTTTCCAACTTTGCCCAATCCTCTTTTAAAGCCATTGTGGTCCCTGTCATTTACCTGCCTCCAATCTCATTTGTGGGGTGGGGTGTGGGGATGGTGAAGTCCCTCTTGCTTTAGTAGACTGGGGAAAAGGGTGACAGATGAAATATAGGAAGCAGAGGGGACAGTGTCAGCAGCCAGCTTGAAATGCATGGTTATAGGTAGAGATGCCACCTACGGGTCAAGACCCAGGAGTGCTACAGAATGAGAAACAAAGTCAAGCAGGCCCTGTGTAGAAGTTCCTTATCAATCCTCTCTATGACACCAACAGAGAGGGCTTTACCGTCATGCTACAGTGAGAGCAAATAATGTAGAGTTGCGTCAAGATCCTCAGCTGTTTCACTCGGCTCACCTCCTTTTCAGAGCCTCCTGCTGTTGACTCACATTTGACAGTCACCTGGCTGTTTCGACACTGACAGGAGCACTTCTTGGTTTCACTATTTCTTAACGCACCAGCTACATGCTTTGAAGGATTCCTGCCATCGCCACTAAATACACACCCAAACCTAAGAGCTGGCCTGTGGAAGCTTCCATATGCTGCTGCTGCTGCTGGCACTACCACTCCCATCAACCATGACCTTTGGCCAGGCTGGATGGAGCTCAGGGGAGGTGGAGTTCATCAACATCTGGAAAGTCACAGGTTCTACACACACACACACACACACACCACTCCACCTTACAGAATCTCATCCCCTTCCTATAATCTGGCAGCTGTCCCTGCCATCACACTTAAATAAATAAATAAATAAATAAATAAAAATAATTTAAAAACAAAGTAAGCAACATCATCATCATTATGGATGATAATAATATTAATTTCATTTATAAATCGCTTCCCATGAGGCATGCCGAAGAGATCATTTAGGTCCGTTTCAAGTACATTCTTGAAAGAAGAAATGCGTCACTTTATGTATATTTCGATTGCCAGCGGACACAGAGAGTTGGCGTGATGGAAGTTTGAAAGCCGCTCCCACGGGCGGAAATCGCATTTTAAAAGAGCCCCTTTCAGATTACAACAGCGCACTGGCTCTTCGCTCTCAGGTCCGGCGCCGGCGCCGGCACCGCAACAGTTTTGCAAAGTATGTGGAACTTTAAAGGATCGGTGAAATCAAAGCCCCGTAGAAAGACGCTACAGTACACAGACCCTTCGCACAGACCCCACCCCCATGCAGCACTTCTCTCCCGCCTACGGTCGTGCAAGGCGGAGAGCGCGGTCGAGCCAAGAGAGATGAATGTACCTCCTCGTGACTTTTCCTGGTTCCTGTCCCAACCGGGTCCCCGGGTCCGCCGATTCCGCCAAGAGACGCCTGGGAATCCGCCTTCAAGGGATCCTCTCGCAGCAGAAAGTGCAATTCCAAAGATTTTTAATCCAGAAGGGCCTCCGCAGAAGGCTCTAGGTTGAGGCTGCAACGCTACCCTTCCCTGGAAGCAAGTCCCATTGAATTTAATGGAGCCTACTTCTGAGTAGGCGACTTTCGCCTGCAAAATCTCACCCTACTTTTTTCTTTCTTTCCCTTTTCGCATCCGCGGCTGCGTAAAAAATGAATGAAACAACAACAGCAAAGTATCTCTGGAACGCTCAGAGTCCCCAACATTCCATTCTCCCCGCTTTCCGTAAGTGTCACGAGCCAATCAACAGGCCGCCTCCGAAGCAGGACCGTCCGGTTCTGGGACGCTCAGTCTCAGCATTCCACGCGTAGCCACGCCCCCAAAAACAACGGCGGCCAATCAGAGGGCGCAGTCGGAGCCTGGTGAGTGTGGCTGGGCGGGTGAAAAAGAGAGAGCGGGGGGAAAAACAAGAAGAAAAGAGGGGAAGGAAGAAAAAAGAGCAAGGGTGACTTAAAGCGGCAGGGCGGTACATGGAAACTTTGCATTCTGCTAGTAACGGAAAATCGAAGAATCATAGAATTTTAGAGTTGGGAGGAACCTCAAGGGTCATCTAGTCCAACCCTCTGCAATGCAGGAGTCACAACTAAAGCATCCATGACAGATTTAAGCTCTGTTTAAAAACTTGCAGTGAAAGAGATTCCAGCACCTTCCAAGGGAATCCATTCCACTGTCAAACAGCTCTTACCTTCAGTAAATGCTTTCTAATGGTTGAAACCTCCTTTCTTGTAACTTGAAGCCATTGGTTTGGGTCCTACCCTCCGGAGCAGAAGAAAACAACTTGCTTCATCTTCCACGTGACAGCCCTTTAGATGTTTGAAGATGGCTATCATATCTCGCCTCAGTCATCTCTTCTTCAGGCTAAACATATTCAGCTCCCTCAACCTTTCCTCATAAGGCTTGGTTTCCAGACCCTTGAACATCTTGTTGACCTTCGATTGCACACATTCCAGCTTGCCAATGCCCTTCTTAAATTGCGGTGCCCAGAACTGTGCACAGGACTCCAGGTGTGGTCTGACAAAGGCAGAATAGAATGATACTATCACTTCCTTTGATCTGGACACTATACTTCTGTTGATGTCCAGATCGAGGGAAATAATAGTACCTTTGTCAGACCCTATCTGGAGAGTAACAGATGCTGACATATCCTCCCTGGGAAGGAATCTAGGAAGGGAGGAAATAGATAGGAAGGGAGTGGGAAAGCCACCTGGGAGCAGATGGTGTCTTAGAGCCAGTGCAGAGCCTGGGAAGACTTTGGCCAAAACCAACTTCCCACTCAGCAGCTGTGTATTTGGAGCAGAGCCCATCCACCCCTAGCCAGCAATAGTCAGAGATGAGCATTATAGCATTTGGAGGGCTGTAGATGTAGTAAAACACACACCTTTTGAGTGATCAGATTGCTGTGAGAGGAAGTATTTTGTGGTAACAAACCAGCTTCTCTCCAGGAACAAGAGGAGACCAATTCTGCATTTTTTTGTGGCAGAGGCAAACTGTGCACAGAAGCTAGTGGGGAAGGGCCGTGGCTCAGCAACAGAGCATTTCCTTTGCATTCAGAAGGTCCCAGGTACAATCGTCAGCATCTCCAGGTAGGGCTGGGGTGTCCCCTACCTGAAAGCTAGAGAGCTTCTGCCAGCCCGTGCAGACAATACTGAGCTAGATTGACCCCAGAGTCTGACTCGGCATGAGGCAACTTTCTGTATTCCTATGACTGGCTGGTGCTTATGAAGGCACAAACCTACTCCCCCACCCAGCAGTCATCTGGGTATCTATCTATCTATCTATCTATCTATCATCTATCTATCTATCTATCTATCTATCATCTAATCTATCATCTATCTTTCTTTCAATCAATCAATCAATCAATCAATCAATCATCTTTAAAAGGTAGGCAGTGGGCAAACTTTCAATTTAATAAACTCAATAAATTCAATAAAGTGGCATATTATTATTATTATTATTATTATTATTATTATTATTAAAAACAATATTCCCAAGCATGGGGAAGAAGTTGCAAGACCAGCTACTGCATCACTGTTTGATTTGCTGGCAAATAAGCCTATTAAATTTATTAGAAAGGCGGGAAGAACCAGATTTGCCCTTTGGGAGAAAAGACTCATGGCAAGTCTTTTTATTAAAGGATGTTTGTCTCCACCCGCTCTTTTGGACCACAATAGTTCCTGTGTTAAATGCTTCATGGCAACTGATGGGGGCTGCCTTTTAAATTGAACTGTTTTTTCTTCTAAGCTTTCATGTTCTTTGGAACTAATAACATGGTAGCTCTCCTTGTGTTTTGAAGCAGTTATACTGACTGCTGGCGTGTGTCTATAATTCTTGGCACAGTCTTCTGGTTTTGTGGCCTCTGAATTTGTGTAATGGGCAATCTGGTGTGGGTTTGTCTGGTGTGGGTTATTCTCAAATCTCCTTCTTTGTTGGCCCGGCTAACTGTCTGGAGCTATAGGAAACTGGAGTCAAATAATTTCAGTACTGCCACATGTTCCCCATCCCTAATGTAAAACATTCGTATACTACTTTTGTATTAATATAAACATGGGTGTCTACAATAGAAATAATATAAGAGAATGATGATTCTCAGCAGTCTTGCTAAACTGCAATCTCCAGGAATATTTGATGGAAGCCATGACTGTTAGAGTGTTATAATGCTAAATTTCATTTTTCTATACCTTCTCAGAATGAAATGCAGCATTTTAAAGTACTATCGTATGACAAGGAAAGGGCTTTAAAGTATAGAGTAATACATAACTCTTTGGTAGGCAGAGTCTAAAAAGTCCTTTGTCACATGACAGCTGGCCTTCTTCCCTGCCAATTAAAGACAGCGGTATCATATTACCTTTTTATGTTAGTGCTGTTTTTTTTTTTTTACGATTCATCTTTTGAATTTGAACACTTGACATTATCTTGGTAATTTGCAAGTTTGGAAGCAATATTCAACATTGTTTCGCTTCTGACAATGTTCTTTTTGATCCGTTTATTTTCCCATGCCTGGAAGCTGAAGTTCTTCTGTGTTTTCTGACTTTACTGGAGAAGAAAAATCTGTGCATGCTCCTCTTTTCAATTCTCATTCTTCCCTAGCTCCCTTTTTATTTAAACAGCAATCTTGTATTCACTGTGTGTTCTTTTATTATAACATGGGAAATCGTGATGAATGATTAGGTATTTCAAACACTAAAACTTAGGTAGATTAGCTACTTCAAATATTAGAAGTGAAAAAGTATTGCAGAGGACAAGTGCATGATAATAATCAGTTAATTTAAAAAGTTGTAAATGTGTGCACCATGATAGACAGATTCCTCACAGAGGTACATAAAAGAGCTAGATGGAATAAAAAATACAGCAGTTTTAGGCCTGCGAAGGAGAGGCTGCCATGAAAGATGATGGGGCATAGGAAGCTGTCTTCTACCAAGTCTGCCACTGGTTCATCAACCCCAATCTTGTCTGTTCTGATCAGTAATGGCTCTCCAAGGTCCCAGGCAGGGGACAATGAGAGGTCAGAAAGAGAAGAGGGAGAAACTTGGGAGGAAGAGGTGTTGGAAGCTGAAGAGGTAACAGGGACTGGATGTAGACACATCAAAGAAGTGCTGTAAACTTTGTATGGGCAATCAGGTTGGCAAAAACGGACTTTCACAGTGCCATCTTGTTTCAGTGTTATAATGCACATGTGTCCGACTCTTCGTGGCCCCATGGACCAGAGCACGCCAGGCACTCCTGTCTTCCACTGCCTCCCGCAGTTTGGTCAGACTCATGCTGGTAGCTTCGAGAACACTATCCAACCATCTCGTCCTCTGTCGTCCCCTTCTCCTTGTGCCCTCCATCTTTCCCTACATTAGGGTCTTTTCCAGGGAGTCTTCTCTTCTCATGAGGTGGCCAAAGTATTGGAGCCTCAGCTTCACGATCTGTCCTTCCAGTGAGCACTCAGGGCTGATTTCCTTCAGAATGGAGAGGTTTGATCTTCTTGCAGTCCATGGGACTCTCAAGAGTCTCCTCCAGCACCATAATTCAAACGCATCAAATCTTCGGCGATCAGCCTTATTTATGGTCCAGGTCTCACTTCCATACATCACTACTGGGAAAACCATAGCTTTTACTATATGGACCTTTGTTGGCAAGGTGATGTCTCTGCTTTTTAAGATGCTGCCTAGGTTTGTCATTGCTTTTCTCCCAAGAAGCAGGCGTCTTTCAATTTCGTGACTGCTGTCACCATCTGCAGTGATCATGGAGCCCAAGAAAGTAAAATCTCTCACTGCACATACAACGCATATAAAATACTTTTTCTTTGCCAATGTAGTTGAGTCCAGGGTTTAGTGAGCAGGGGGAGCCTGTGGCAGAGAGAAGTGCAGAAGCAGGAGAGGAGGGAGGCCAAGAGGCAGAGATGAGTCAAGCTGCTGAAGAGGCTAGGCTGTCCTCCCACTCCTGCTGCAACAAGTCCCCCTCCTCCTGGTCTCCCAGGACCAGAAGAGGTATGAAGAGGGAAGAGCAGAGAAAGGTGTCAGCAGAGTCTGAGGTTTCTTTGAGAGGACCCAGAGGAGGGGGAGATTTAGGAAGGTGGGGGCAGCCTCCACAACTGCCTTGTTGGGGCAAGACCTAGTGAGAAGAGCTGCTGTGCTTATTAGGCCCGGCTCCCCTGAGCAGGCCTTGTTTCGTCTAATAAAGAATTAACTTCATGTACTCCATGTGATTTATTGCTGGCTAACTCCCTGACATTAACTTGCATACAGTTCAAGGGCAGCCAGTTGAAATCCCACAAATTAATTGTATGCAAGGCAAAGAGCTTTAAAGCACCAGGTTTTCCTGGTGCAGAAAGAGATTTCAAGCTTTCTGCTTTGCTTACCAGGCTCACAAGATCTCAGGTGGCCTCCCAGAGCCTGGAGAGTTGAAAAACGCTCTGCCTTCCTTGTGGGGCAAGACCCTTTGGTGTGCTGACTCCAGAAGGCAAGATTGCTCATGCAGGAGCAGTTCCGACAGGGAGGTTCGAGTAAACACGGTTTTGTGTAAATGCGACAGCCCTGGAACGTAACCCCGGCACAAGATGCGACCGTATTGCATAGACTCTCTGCAAGCGAGCCAAGCCCAATCACTAAACAATGAATCTCTCTTTCCCATATTTATTCCTCTTGGTGCACAGCAGCGGGCAGATTATAGGAAACAGTTTTCCATTTAACCCCAAGTGGTAAAGAAATGGGTTTGCAGCTCTCCTAGTAAATTTGCACTTACCATCCGTTAATGGATGGGCTTAGGCGAGCTCCACACTGCCAGTGTTGTATAGAAACGCAGGGAGGGAGGGGGGGAATTGCCTGGGAATTTGTTTTTAATTAAGCAATAAGGCTCAATGGGCTACTCCCGTCATGCAATAAAAACCACTCCCAGAGAAGGGTAGGAAGGCATTTGCTTCAGATGAGCTGCTTCAAATCACCCCCAGATTGCGATCAGATGATGACTCCCTGGAGTTAAGATTAGATGGCCCTCCCAAGAGTTGTCTTATAGCTTATAACTAAAAAGGATTCACAGCACAGAAGCTAAGTAGCTTTTGTGTTTGAAAGGAATGGAGTTAGCAGAGGGAAGATTCAGAGCAATGTGGCTCCTTGTTATAGAACCATGGAATTGTAGAGGTGGAACATGGGTGCAGAGTAACTGTGAGCCCGTGGTGGTGCAGGGGTTTGAGTGTCGCACTAGGACCTGGGAGACCCGGGTTCAAATCCCCTGCTCAGCCATGAAGCTCACTGGGTGACCTTGGGGGCCAGTCACTGTCTCTCAGCCTAACCTACCTCACAAGGTTGTTGTGGGGATTAAATGAGGAGGGGGAGAACCATGTCAGCTTCCTTGAGCCCCATGGAGAAAAAGGTGGTAAACTCAGCTAAACCTTCCCTACTTTTAGGCAGGGTTAAGCAGCTTTGAGAATAACGTTAAAAGTTGTCAGGGGACCAATTATTTGTGATAAAAGCTGACATGACATAAACTGTGGATACACCCTTTTAAAGTACATTCAGAACACATTTCCCCTCTCAAAGAATCCTGTGCACTGTAGCTGGTTCAGAGTTGCCAGAAACTGTAACTTTGTGAACGGTAAACTACACTGCCCAGAACTCTTTGAGGGAAAGGATGTGTTTTTAATGTGCTTTAAAGGCATGGTGTATACACAGCCTATACAGTCATACCTCGGGTTGAAGTAGCTTTGGGATGAGTATTTTGGGTTGCGCTCCGCGTCAACCCGGAAGTAATGGAGCGTGTTACTTCTGGGTTTCGCTGCTGCGCATGCGCAGACGGTCAAAATGACATCACACGCATGCGCGGAAGCGGCGAATCGCGACCCCTGCATGCGCAGATGCTTGGACGCAGGTTGCATTCGCTTCAGGATGCGAACGGGGCTCCGGAACGGATCCCGTTCGCATCCAGAGGTACCACTGTAATGGTTATAACTGGGAAGACCTGAGGTGGTATTCACAGATTTCTCCCCATTAAATGGATGGAGATATGATTCAGTGTCTTTTAGGGATTCTGGCATGGGTGGCAGATAATACTCAGAAGTGTCAAGTGTAAATAATAATAATAATAATAATAATAATAATAATAATAACATGCCCTTCACTCTAAGCTCCCAAAGGCAGTTACAATCATTCAACCACAATTTTAAAAACAGTTCAAAACAACCGAAAATCACAAAAATAAGATGGGTCCTAAAACATCTCAGGTGTCAAAGGACATGGTAAAGAGGTGTGTTTTTAGCAGATGGCTATACTGTGTGCGTGTCCCCCCCCCCTTTTTATTGTCATAGTTTCTCCTAGACATATTTGGCTGACTTGTTCAATGGCACGTAAAATTGCTTTGTAATATTGCTCCAGAATTACTGGATTATTATTATTATTATTGGAAGGAAAGCATGACTTTGCGGGTAAGTTGTGCCACCTTGTGGTAGGAATACAACTGTGTGCTGCCACAATCCATTTGGCACTTTTTAATTTGCTTTTCTCCCTGCAAGACAGTCTTATAGCCACTAAGCAAGTCATGGAATCATACAGTTGGAAGACACCCCCAACAGTTATTTAGTTCAACCTGCCGCCCCCCCCCCCCACTGCAATGCAGGAAATGCAGCTGAAAAATCCCTGATAGATTGGTTTACATCCTATGCTCAAAAACTGCTGGAGATGTAATAAGGACAATGCCTTGTTGAAACACGTGTTCTTACAGTGCAGTATGCTCACCAAGTTTTTTTGGGGAAAGTGCTGAATTATATAAATATGACTGTGCAGGAAAAGCTAAAAAAAATTAGAGGAAAATATTCTTTTGAATTATATACTTACTGTACGGAAGTTGACAACTGGACGACGAGAATGGATTCTATGAGCCCTGACTGTGATGAATTGAAAGAATAAAGATCCCCTTTAATCAATGGATTGATGACATGACAACACTTGCAACATATGAACGTATTGCTTATAGACGTGGACCTGGTTTGGATAAATATATTGACATTTGGAATGAGTTCAAACAGAACATAGTAGGTTACTAATAATCATATATGTATTAGGACAATAATATTTATACAGTTGTACCTTGGAAGTCGAACGGAATCCGTTCCGGAAGTCTGTTCGACTTCCAAAATGTTTGGAAACCAAAGCGCGGCTTCCGATTGGCTGCAGGAAGCTCCTGCAGCCAATCGGAAGCCGCGGAAGCCTTGTCAGATGTTCAGGTTCCAAAGAACGTTTGCAAACCGGAACACTCACTTCCGGGTTTGCGGCGTTCAGGAGCCAAAACGTTCGACTTGCAAGGCGTTCGGGATCCAAGGTACGACTGCATATCTCTATAATAATATATAACTGATTATACTCATTGTATTATATCTTTCTTTCCTACTGTATTTTTTGTGCTTTGCCCTTCTCTTTTTCTTTTTTCTTTCCTCATTTTATTTTCTATAACTGAAATTGTTGTTAAAAATATTAATAATGATAAAAAATACACCCTATGTTTAAAAACTTCCAATGAATGAGAGTCCACCGCGTTTTGAAGGAATCCTTTCCACTATCAAGCAGTTCTTACTGTCAGAAAATTCTTCCTAAGGTTTAGTTGCAATCTCCTTTCTTGTAATTTGAATTTATTGGTTTGGCTTCTCCCCTCTGGAGCAGCAGAAAACAAGCTTGCTCCATCTTCCATGTGACATCCCTTCAGATTTTTGAAGATGGCAGTCATATCATCATGTGGTCTTCCTCTGGTAGCTGTTTGAAAAACTGGCTTTGTAGGGGGTGCTCTTAATTTTCAGGTGTGCGACATCCCCCCCTCACCTTACCTTTCATGATGATGATGATGATGATAATTTTTTTTTTATTTATACCTTGCCCTCCCGGGCCAAAACCGGGCTCAGAGCAGCTAACACAAAATGTATAACACATTAACATAAAATCAGACAATCAATTAAAATACATTCTAAAATCAAATCAGGATCGGAATAAAATCCAAGCAGATGGCAACCCACATATTAGGGTTGGGGACCTTAAATGCTCACCAGGCCCAACTGTTTGTGCTGAACTTTTATGAGCCTGTGAGAAAAATTGGGAGGCCACTTTCATGCAAGTTCTTATGAAAGGGGAGGGGGAGTCAGACTGAAGCGACTTTTGAGGCGAAACGCTGAAATCTTGCTCTTGCCTTCCTCACGGGCTTGGATCTCGGAAGCCTTCCATTTGCCAATGGCTCTTCCCCTCTCATTATCATAGAGTTGCAATAAAGCTCTAATTCCTGGAATAAAATACAGCAGAATCTGTTATTCAGCCAATTAAGCCTTCCATCTCCATTATTTAGGATGGCTACTTACCTTTTACTGAATGGGTAGCCATAATGCAAGAGTTCCTATAAAACCCCCTCAAATGGCCACTGTGGCAGCAAGTAGATTTCCCTTGGAGTAAAATAATCCTTGGTGAGTGAGACATAACGATCATTTACATTAATTAGGCAGCCACCTAATGGGGTGTTCAAGAGCTGCTACATCACTGGAATTCTTTCGTGAGCAGCCCCAGCCACCCAGCAGAACCGTTCCAAGCCCATAATTTTGAAATAATCCTTTAGGCTGCCGGTGTGCCTGGTGGTGGGGGCTGCAAGCTAGCCAAAGGGAAGTCTCATTTCTGATCACTTTACAAGGGGAATCGTCTATATCTCGAGCCTGCCACACAAAGCCCAAAGGTTTTCTTTCCCAAAGCAGGAAGAAAAGGAAGAACACAAGAAGAGCCTTCTGGATCAGACCAATGGCTCATCAAGTTCAGGATCCTGTTCTCCTATTTTCACCCCCGGCAGACGGGTAGCTAATTAAAAATCTGTTTTTAAAGCTTATTAGCTGCCTTTCCAGAGACATCTCTGCCCAAGGCAAAGCACAATAAAAATCAAAAACATAGCAGAAGGTAGCCACAAAGCAAGGAACCACAATTCCCAAAAAAACCTGCAAAGAATGAAAGTTGTTTATTAATAAAGAGCCAAGAACCTAACTTAAAACTGCAACCAGACATTCTTCTTGAGAAGTGGGAGGCCTGCTTTGACACATTTCTTGTGTTTTTCTGCTGAAAAAGAGAAGGCAGGAAATCGATCGAAACAACATCAGAAAACGCTCCGGGTCACACGCACCATCTGTCAGTTTATCATGCGAAAGATGGGACACAGAGCCGCACGACCCTTGCTTGTTAGAATCATAGAATCTTAGCTGAATTAGCAAAGGTGTTTCCAAAGATGCCCTGTGGCCAGGCCAGTGGACACTTGGTTATGTGTCCATTATGCATTGCCAGGGATTGGACTAGATGAACCTTGGGGTCCCTTCCAATTCTGCAAGTCTATGATTCCATGTGTTGAGTTTGTAGGATGGGATGCACTTCGGCATTGCTGGAGTTTCCTCCAGGAAAACAATAACAGAGGGTCTTTCGGTGGGCATTTTAAAGACTAACAATTATCAGAGGTTTCATGGACCGGAGTCCAAACAATCAGATACAACCAATTTTTTTTTTACTGGGGGTACTCAAGGGTACACAGGAACAACACCTTCCCCCCCTCTTCAAAGGTTAAAAGTGTGGCATGTACTGTAACAACTTCATGGTAAGAACGGCACCTTATTTTCCTTTTAAAATAAATCACTGGATGCAAGCATTTCTTAAAAGTGCAGCTTCCAGGATCTAAGTGTGAGGACTTTCCTGGACTGAAGCATGAATAGGAGGTGGAATTAGAATCACGAAAAGTATCTCTTTGTTAACTGTCGTGGAGCAGAAGTTGCCATCAAATCCCAGTTATGCTCTTGCCGATTCCAGGCTGAGGAAAACACTTCCGTTACAGCAGGCTTTTGAATGCTGAATTTCTAATGGCTTGCAGAGCAAATACATTTAATCAAAATCCCTACAGCTGTATTTTGAATAATTATGCACACACACACACACACACGTGGGGAATCAGCAGATATGTTATTAGTGGTACTGTAAATGGACTCAAATACGAACAGCATCAGCAGTTGAACTTTTGTGAATGAAGCAGGAGAGCCGATGCTTTTGCTTGGAGTCAACTCTGCTGATTGCTCTCTGTATTAGTAAAAAGATATGGTGGTGCAGGGACGCCCACAGTGCATAAAAAATGGGGAGAGCAGGGCAATAGAGCTCCATTGTCGTGGACAGCAGACTAAGGCCACAGATCATCTGCTCAACAGCCTTTCCTGCTATGGTGAGATGGACTGTATTTTTATTTAAATGATAGCAGTTGTTTCTAAACATCTGTGTTTGCACATATAAATTAGCATGTGTGACTTTCGTGCAAATCTGTTGCCTCTTTTGTTCTCTTTTGGGCTGATGTGTTTTCATGAGCAGAGTGCTGTGGTGCTCATGTCCAGCTTGTGGGCTTCCCTCAGCCACTCTGAGAACAGGGTGCCAGACCAAGCAGGCCACTGGTAGTCTCATTCTTACATTCCCCAAATTTGGGGGATTTGTAAGTGGCCATTTTACCCTTCAAAAAAGAGTGTGGAGAATCGCCAACTGTACACCTCACTGAGGGAGAAAATGTTCATGAAACATGCCTTCCTTTTCCACCCAGTGCTAGCACCAATAAGTCAGGTTTTGTCTTACTCTAGAGGACGCAGGCCAAATATACAAGTCACATACCCTTAAACATTCCTCAGATGAAAATAGGGACATTTCTCACTCTCCCCAGCTGACCCTCCACACAGAGCATTCCATTTTATATACATGTATATATATATAAATTTTATTACATTTTCTATTTTACAATTTAGAATACTCATTTAAACAACCTTAAAATATCAATGACTTCCCTCCTTCTCTTTCCATGGTTCATTTTGCATATCAAAAATCCCTGCATATTTTACATAAACTAAACCATTCGATATTCCATTATTACATCCATCAAAACTTATTTACACAGTTGAATTTATCTTAATGCTGCCAACGTTTTCAAGCGTACACAATTTCCCCCCATATTTTCAATAAGCACAGCACAGATCATTTCATATCAGAAGGGCAAATGCCACCATCATTTCACCAGTGGGGCACAGCACACACACCCTCCACTGCCTTGAGAAAACCCCTTAATCCTGATTTTATATCGTTTTGTTCTTTGGTAGATTTAGCAGGGGCCATGGAGAGGCTGCCGTTGGAAAATTGGGACTCTTGGAAGGGTATAAAGTGACAGAAATTTAGCAACTCGGGTGACTCATTTGAAAGGGATATATATTTAAAGAAGAGTGACTGTTGGTAATGAATTGAGTTGTGTGCACACACACAACAGCTTGTGTGTCCTTCACAGTCCAATGAAACACAGTTAGGGCTCACTTTAATTTGTGTAGCATCTTTGCTAACGATGTCGATTTAAGACATCCATTAAAGACCCATAATGTTAATTAACTGGACTGTGCCAATAAAGTTCTATTAGCCTCCCCCTATTAAATTAATATGATAGGCATTTAACAGATGTCCTAATTAGATGTTACATCAAGGAATGAGGTAAATTAGAATCAAGCCATTGTTCGAGGGGGAACTTTTGTGCCGTGTGGGGCAAAAAATAGTGAACGAGGGGGTGAAAAAGAAGGAACACCACAACCCTTAACTCCACACAGAAAAAGTGGCTGTGAGCAACTTTGGAAAGAGATATCGGGGTCATAACAGGCAGTCATGGGGATATATCAGCTCTGATACTTATGGGGATCAAAACTAAACAGACAAATTGCAATGCCATTGGGTAAATTTGAGGGGTACCCACAAGACTAGCCAAGTTGGCACCTTCCCCATGCCTCATACAGAAGGTGGTAGTTGAATGTTACTTCATCAATGGCAGCAGAGCATCTTCCTCATCCTCTGCAACTAGACCTCCAGTTCTCACCTGAAGTCTCCAGGTTTGCCTGGCCCCATCCAGGTGACGGGCTTGAATCTCCAGGTTGCCGAGAGTATCTATTATTATTAGCCATTAAAAAGATTGGATATGCAGCTTGCAATCTTTCAGTCTGGCAGAAGCTGGCTGCAAATTATAGCATAGACACTTGGGAGTGGGAAGTTTGCCTTCTTTCATTCTTCTCTCCCAATTAACCTCCATCTCCAGGTCTGTGACATCACTGAGGGATGCTCCCATTCCATTACCAGGGGTCCCTACTAGGTCTTGGGTTCAGGCTCTGAAATTTCAGGGTCTGGGATGCTCCTGACCTGACAACCCTATCTGCACTTGAAGGCAGCAGACTTGCTTAGCAGGGCAGTCTGTATGATACACGCAGCTCTGTCCCCCTTCAACAGGGGGGCTCAGGAAGAATATCCAGGATGGCTACTGGCCCTGCCTTCCCCACCTCGCAGCGGCATTCAGAGCC
Source organism: Podarcis pityusensis (assembly GCF_964106645.2). NCBI lineage: Eukaryota > Metazoa > Chordata > Lepidosauria > Squamata > Lacertidae > Podarcis > Podarcis pityusensis. Next base: position 59,699,747 of record NC_138033.1, on the reverse strand, counting down.
TGAGGCCATCTCCTTCCTCTACCTAAGGATAGGGCCAGGCCTGCAACCCATATCTGAAGTAGAGAATGTGCATTTCTGGCTACCCTATCTCAAAATAAGGCAACATAAAGGAGGTGAAGAAAGAGAGACTGGGATAAAAGAAAAAGAAGCATTTAAATATGCAACGGATTACAAAGGCTGTAGCTCAGTGGTAGAGCATCTGCTTGGCATGCAGAAGGTCACAGGTTCAGTTCACAGTGCATATCCAGGTACGGCTGGCAGACACTCCCTTCCTGAAACCCTGGAGAGCTGCTGCCAGTCAGTGTAGACAGTACTGAGCTACATGGACCAGTGGTCTGACTTGGTGTAAGACAGCTGTTTATGTTCCTAATAGTATTCCAGATTTCCCTGAGCAAGTGAGCCCACCTGTTATTCCCAAACCACTTCAACGGTTCTGGCAGAAAAGGCTGAGAAGGAGGGGAAGGCAATTGGCTGCATTTGGGGGAACCTATGCCCTTTTGCCTTAGAAATTTCCCGCACCCCAACCCCAACTCTCTAAGGACAGCAGCCGGGAAGCAGCTCTCTAATGCAGAATTGCATCCCATAGTGACATCAGCAGCCAGCAGACCAATCTTATCCTTTTATCCTTTGCTGTGTTTGCATACTCGAAAATTCAGAGCTTTCAATGGCAGGCTGTGCCCTTGTTGCAGATTTACAAGCATCCCTGCCATTTGGCTGCAAATCTCCTCCGAAAAATAATAAATAAGCACTTAGCATAATTTTTAATCCACTTCTGACTCCTCCCTTTTCCCCTTTAGAAAGCAGGGAGAAGGCATTTTAGCAGCTTATGCAAGCCCACCCGCACACATTTGACATGGAAATAATGGATCATTTTGCCAATTTCAATGACATCTGAAATCTGTTGCTGGAGGCAGCTGCTTCATATCAGCCTCACAGGGTCAGCTTTGCTGCACAGGATCACTCTGAGAACAAAAGAACCTCAGGAAAACCTGCTGGATCAGACCATCTAATGCAGCGCCCTGTTCCTCCAGTGGCCACCCAGATGCCTCTGGGAAGCCAGCAAGCAGGACCCAAGGACAAGAACCCACTCCCTTTCTGTGATTTCTAGCAAGTGGTATTCAGAAGCAGTGCTGCCTCCAGCTGTGAAGGCAAAGCAAGGTAGCCATCAATAGCCCTCTCCTACATGAATGCCCAGTCCTCTTTTAAAACCACCCAAGTTGGTGGCCATCACTGCTTCCTGTGGCAGAGAGTTCCACAGTTTAACTATGCATTGTGTGAAGCACTGCATTTTATCTATTCCCATTCTTCCAACATTCAGTGTCTTTGGGTCCCCACGAGTTGAATTGAAATATTGAAACTGAAATACTTTATTGTCACTTGTACAACTTGTATACAGTGAGATTACACGAGTACCCCCCACTCAGCTCTTAGTCTTAATTCCCCTTGTTTACTGATGCACACCCACCAAACCCGAAAGTCAGTTGCCCTGTTGTTAACTTTTCATTCAGCAGCCTAACAGCCCACGGATAGAAGCTGTTTTTTACCCTGTTGGTGCAACTAATCATGCTTCTATATCTTCTGCCTGAGGGCATATGTAGATATGTAGAGGGTAGATAGGTAGAGTTCCAGCAGTATGAGAGGGGAACTTTTCTCTGTCCACTTCCTCCATGCTGTGCATAGTTGTATTATTAATTTACCAAATGCTACACTCTCCAGCAGCACAAATCACTGCTCACATGGCTGCATAGGATCGGAGGTCTAGGCACTGACTTCTTCATGGCCACTTGAGGGTTTGTGTTTGAGATGGGTGTTTGAATCCTGGGCTGCCAGTCATTGAATGGGTGGACAAAGCACGGAGATCTGGGTCAAATCTCCCCTCTGATTTGGGCTGTTTCACCCGATTTGGACAGAATGCCAAACCATAGTGTCAGGGAACTGCCATCGGAGCTAGAGGCGGAGGGAAGGCTCCAAAGGGATGCAGGAGAGGGTCCCAGTAGGGAGAGAGGCAGCCCATCTGCTGGGGAAGGAAATCAGCGTAACACCAGTGGAGAAGGGGGGCAGGTGGGGGAATCGGGGAGGAGGCTCCAAGACTCTTCGCTGGAGACCAGCGGAGAGAGTACGGGTACTCTGCTGCCCACACCCTCCCTGCGCAGAAGACTTCCGCGCAGGGAGAGTAGGAGGAGACTTGGTGTCAAACAACTTTTATGCTGGAAAAGGTTTAAGAAACGCCCACTGACGGATTCTGCCAGCGACTGAGACAGTCACGATGCTGGAGGCTGTTCAGTCAGAAAGGGTTAACCAGGTAACCTAGCCAGGAGTGGCGGCAACTTACGCACGAGCAACACCTAAACCCATTACACATAGTTTAGTGTTATGTTCAAGAACTGGCTCCCAGGTGTAGCTGCAAGAACAGAATTGGCAGAGGGAATGCAGCCCTTGGGCTCCCAAAAAAGTCCCCCTGATCCTGCTTTAGGACACACACAGAAGCTCAAAACTATTTTAAGGGATGACGCTCTGAAGATCCATGTTTTATGCATGGGCCATCCCTGTTGCAAATAAATTGTGTGCTCAGGCTTGTCCTTATTCATAATCCCATCCCACTGAATGCCCTGCTATTCTCTTTCATTTCAATGTCAATGTGCCTCCCATCTTTTTTTTTTTTTTTATAAATTCAGTATAGTTAATCTTTGCAGCACACATTTACCTCTGGAGAATTGTGCTCCGTCGGAAAGCCACTCCCCTCCTCCTCCTCGCCACAAAGAGAAAACAATGGGAGAAACTTTGCATTACAAAGCCCGGGACCGGGTATTGCTTCTCGGGAGCATCAAAAGAGTTATTTTCCATCTCAATTTGAAGAGTTTACATGGTTCAGCAGAATGCCCCAAGAAGCGCAGGGGAGGTGCTGGTGCCTTAGAAGATGGGCTGCATTTACATAATCTTTTTTTAAAACAACAACAGCGGAGGGAGAGAATAGTTGTTGGTATGTTCAGCAGTAAACACCTGCCTATTAAACTGTGAATAAAAAGAGCCCTTTTCAGAAATGGGGGGGGGGGGGGAGAGGGAAGCACGCAAACAATACCGTTCCTTTCCAAGTCATCATTCAAAAACCCAGGACAATCAAAATAATTCATACAATTTTGCACACCGCCCCAGTACTTAGAACATTCCCCCCCCCCCACTCCACCAAACTTTCTTACAAAGAGAAAGAGACAAAGGAATGCAATTGTTCCCAAATCTTTTGAATCTTGAGTATTAAAGCGAGAAGACTGTTAAAGCATATAATTTTCAAAGCGTAGTTAAAGCAACAGGCCAGAATGTGGGAGAAGCGGGCACCCCCAATTTCCCCACAAAAACTGCTTTTGAAAGCTCGTTTCCTCCCTTTGGGAACCTGTACAAGTGGAAATAACCCCTACCTAGGAAGGAAGAAAACTAAAAGCCTGAACATACATTCTAGAGGTGTTCCTAGTTGTTTGCATCAAAGACAAAAATGAAGACTCGTGGCCTGTTAAAAGCTCATTGATTTCTTGTGGACCAGAAGCACTTCTTGGTGATGTGGACTTTTGCCTGTGGAAGTCTGCACCACAAGGAAAAAAAAAATTGCGCTCATAGTAAAAATGACAGGTTTTTTTTAGGGTGGGGCTAAAGATTCAAAATTCAAAACAGCAACTATTAATTGCATGTTTATTAGAAATCCAGTTAAAACTATTTTGATTAATTAATTCAAAAATAAAAATGGATGAACTCAATCCAGTGATACCAGTTTTTCCAAATCTGAGTCATTTACACCTCCAGCATCCCCCCACAACCCCTTGCCTCTTAGCGTGCCCCCCCAGGATGGTACCACCCACTTTGGGAACTTCTAGACTAGATTAAGGTCACCAGATGTCCCCGTTTCCCAGGGACAGTCCCCAGATTTACAGATCAGTCCCCATACAAAATCCATTGAAGTTGAAAAGTGTCCCCATATTCATTGAAAAAAATCTGGTAACCTTAGACTAGATGGACAAAACTTTGTCAGTTTTTCCTTTGGCATACATAGAAAGCAAGTCCTCTGCTAAGTAGCACTGCCCCATCGCCTTCCTAGGCGAAAATGCTAGCTGTATGTGTGTTGCAAGTGCAAGGAAAAGGAAGGTACTTTTTAACATATGTGGTGGTCCTGTAGAAAAGCAAAAGACTTCTGGGAAATGATATACAATGATTTTTATTTTTTTTTTTAAATGTTTAAAATAACTTTTGTTAAAAAACCAGAAACCTTTTTACTTGGACTAACAGGTGATGGAATACCAAGGGATCTAAAGAGATTATTTATGTACGCAACAACAGCAGCAAGAATGTTATTTGCCCAGAAATGGAAAGAATAGAAGGCACCAACTAAAGAAGAATGGATAACTAAAATGATAGACTATGCTGAAATGGCAAAGATGACTGTGTAGATCAGAGACCAGGACGAGGAAAAGTTTGAGCAAAAATGGAAAAAAAAATATGGACTATTTAAGAGACCATTGTAAATACATTAAAACACCAGGTTGGATATAACATTTATGTTAACATTGGAAATCAAGGCAAATAAGAGGATATGAGTTGGAAAATAAAAATGAGATGCAAGAAAATAAGGGGAGAAAATTGGAATTCAGAACGGGGAAAGGAGGAAATTCATACTGTATCTGACATTTTGGAAAAAGCATTAAAATTGTAACTAAAAAATTTGAAAATAAAATATTTTTAAAAAGAAAAGAAAATGCTTGCTGTAAACTTGTTCTTTCCTACTGCAAAGATATCTTGAGTCATCCTTGGGATAGTTACAAGGATATGCAAACCAGGACTCACTTTATTACTGCAAAATGCATAATCTTACGGGAGGTTATGGAAGGTTTACTTTGCTGTAAACAAAGTATCAGATTAGATCCTAGGGCTTAGTGGAAATGGTTTTATTTATTTAACAGGTTTAATAACATCGATAAAACACAAAGGATGTACAAAGGATAGAAAGGTGTTTGAAACACTGCGGGAGCATTCATTTATATGGATGCATTTCTCACACTCTCTTGTTTAAAACAACAAGGATTGTTCCTTCACACACACCCAAGTCTCAGGATGCACAAACTGCTAGGAATAGTCTCTCCATCCCTTGGAAACAACACATCAGTGGCTCCCATTTCCAGAAAGAAAGGAAGAAGGAAGAAGGTTCACAGGTCAATTGTTCCTCTTCCTTTGAACTTCTTTGCAGAACGCTCGCTGGCTCGGAACTGAATCTTGCTCCCGTAGATGTAGGAGATGAAGCCATCGATCTCCAGGCTGAAGACGTTGTTGAGCTTCGGGATGACTGGAAAGGGAAGCCAAGAAGATGACAGGCGTCAGCGGCCACAGTACAAATGAAGCCTTATGTGGTTCTATTGATGTATCACCTTATTTATTTATTTACTGCATTTAGATCTCACCTTTTCCTCCAAGGAGCTCAAGGGGGTATAAGTGGTCCCGTCCTCCCATTTAATCCCCACAGTAACCCAATGAGGTAGGTTAGGCTGAGAGGCAATGACCTGCCCCGAGATCACCCAGTAAGCTTCATGGACCAAGTAGGGATTTGAAACCGGGTCTCTTCCAGGTCCTAGTCCAGCGCTCTTAACCCACTACAACAGAGTTTTCAACCTATTCAAGTCCACGGCTCCCTTGACCAACTACATTCTTTCTGCGGCACCCCTGTGGGTCTCAGGAACCCAGTACTGCCCGCAGAGCTGGCAGCCTCTCACCGCTTTTCAAACATCCAACACCCTCCCCTTGTGGAGTGTTCCCTCTGCCTCATCTTTCCTCCCCTTTCCTTGGGAGTCCTCTGGGCAGTTGCTGCCGCTGCCGTCTCTGGTCTCTGAGCTGCCCCCTCCCTGCCCCAAAGAGAGCTGCCTCCTAGAAGCACCATTCGCCCGTGGAGCTTAAATAATAATAATAATAATAATAATAATAATAATAATAATAATAATTTTTATACCCCACCCTCCCCAGCCAGAGCCAGGCTCAGGGCAGCTAACACCAATAAAATCACAGTAAAAACATAATGGGGGGGGAACCCCAATTTAAAATACAGGTTAAAATGCAATTTAAAATGCAGCCGATAAATCAAGACCATATGGGAAACATAAGGGTCAGAGTGAGTCCAAACCAAAGGCAAGGCGGAACAGCTCTGTCTTGCAGGCCCTGCGGAAATATGTTAAGTCCCACAGGACTCTAGTCTCCTGGGACTGATCATTCCACCAAGTTGGGACCAGTACTGAAAAGGCCCTGGCTTATAGCCACTGCTGCTGCAATAAACAGCTGTGCAAGCCTTTGGGAGGCAGAGACGCAAGAGGGCATCAGAGGAGAGAGGGAAGGAAAGAGGGACAGAGGCCAGTGTTGCCCGCAGCACCTCTGACCATCATTCAAGGCACCCCAGGGTGCCAGGGCACACTGGTTGAAAACCACTGCAGTTCACCACATTGTATGAGGTGCTTAACTCAGAATAAGGGGGGCAGACCCCTGTCTTGAGGGGCCTACAAATCAAGACTGAGACATAAGCAGCTGAGGACAGGGGAAAACATAGATAGTTTAAAGCCAAAGGCCTCATTAAAAAAGGAATGCTTTTGGTGGTGCCTAAAGTCCAGTAAAGCATACTCTGAAAACAGATCTTAATTGTGATTTACCAATTTCACTTCTTTTTAAAAAAAGAAACCAAAATCTCAACTCTGTAGCAACTAGCCAAGACCCTTCCAGGGTGAAATGAGACAAATGGCCATTAGTGAAGGAGGAGCAGTGATTCACTGTGCAATTTGACGGGACCATTAACAAAGCAAGTTACAGTAAGGAGTGTCCGGTACCTTTCATCTTGTCTTCTCTTGTGATAATTTTGAAAACATGTTTCATTTCCTGCAGGACAATGCCCGTGATGCCGACATAGGAGGGACATTTCGATTTAGTCACTATAGCAAAGAAAAGCAGATTATTAGGGCAGGACAGTCAGTTTTCGCATTACACTTATTGCAATACTCTACCTGCCTCTGTGCTTCCCCTTACAGTACAGAATGCAACTGCTTCTGTAATTGACAAGTGTCATCCAGCTGATGTCAGTGTCTATTTATTTACAACACTCAGCAGATTTGCACTAACAAGGGGTAATTGATCTGGTTTCCAACTGTGATGTTTAAGTAGCATGGAAACCATAGTTTCCCAGTTTGGACATCGCAAGGAACTGTGGTTTGACAAGGCAGGGTAAAAGTGTAAAAGCTAGGCACAGGGCTTATCAGTCCAAGACTGTTTTGCTGGCACCAGGACACAGATTGACCACATGGTTGCCCTCAATTAATTAGGCAGTCTAAATTTTTTGTTTAGCAAGCAGGCCTTTCAAATAGAATGTTGCAGTGTATCCCTATTGTGTGCTAACCGAGTCTGTGGCTAAAGGGATTAGAAAGACAAAAAGTTAGTTTTGAAGACAGGGACGTATACATGGAAGGCGAGTCACACATTTAAGTAATAGTAATAAAAATATCATCATTTGGAAGAGATTTCCGAAGGCACGTGGGTTTGCAGGGAGGAGGCAGAAGCTGCCTATTCTTATCCCCATATCAATGAATACCTCCTACTGGATCAAAAACCCTTGGGTATACAGCCCTTGGTCTGATCCAGCATGGCTCTACTTACGTGCAGCCCATTTGAAAACAAAAAGTACATCATTTCCTTTGAAGCTATTGATCCCTCCTATGCAAAATATGCAGGTTTTGTCAATCAATCACTTGCTCAGCTGATCAACTCAAAACTTACAGAGTCAACTGAGATCTGCTTAAGTAGGTGACATTTGACTTTCAGCCTTCAGAACTGTCCCAAGTTAAAAGCATCCCTGCATTTAGGATCGGAAGTCAAATACCTGTAATGAGAGCTCCGTGAAGATCAGCTTTCAGCAATTTGGCCTGAATCATCTGTGGCTGCCTGATAAAAATAACATATAACATAAGTAAAGGTAAAGGTACCCCTGCCCGTACGGGCCAGTCTTGACAGACTCTGGGGTTGTGGAGCTCATCTCACTCTATAGGCCGAGGGAACCAGCGTTTGTCCACAGACAGCTTCTGGGTCATGTGGCCAGCATGACTAAGCCGCTTCTGGCGAACCAGAGCAGTGCATGGAAACGCCGTTTACCTTTCCGCCAGTAAGCGATCCCTATTTATCTACTTGCACCCGGGGGTGCTTTCGAACTGCTAGGTTGGCAGGCGCTGGGACCGAGCAACGGGAGTGCACCCCGCCGTGGGGATTCGAACCGCCGACCTTTCGATCGGCAAGCCCTAGGCGCTGAGGCTTTTACCCCCAGCGCCACTCGCGTCCCTAACATATAATATACTAATTAACATTAGAGTTCTTCAAAGTATTAAAAAAGCAACAATATTAACATTACAGTGCCAAGAAACATTAAGCCATTCAAATTCTGAAATACTCAATTTAAAGCAGCCTTGCAAATAAGCCTTTGGAATCACTAGCCTGCAAGTGGTTGGCAGAGGGCTGAATGTTCATGCAGGATGCAGAGGCGTGGGCTTCCCTCGCCATTCTATGGTAGGCATAAAGGAGGGATGGTGTTATCCATCTCTCCTCTAGCAGCCTCTTCACTGTCCCATGCAACCAGGAACTGCATGCAGCTATTACCTTACAAACACAGGGTTGCATTCAATGACCTTTTACTCAGAGTAGCCCTATTGAAATTAATTTACCTATGTTATTCATGCCCTGTAATTTCAATGGGACTGATCAGAGTTATGACTAGCACTGGCTACAACCCATAAGTGCTGGACCTTACCTAAAATAACCCCTACAGGCTCTTAAATGTCAGAAAGCATGTAGAGAAAAATCACACTGCACAGACTTTTCTTCCCCCAAAATATTTTAAATAGTTGTCTTTAACTGTTTTTGCTGATAATTCCATTGCTTTATTCTTACTGTAAACTGCTTTGAGGTTTATTTATTTGGTGGTGCCAAATAAAACAAAAAAAGTATGATAATATGTAATTCCATTCGGGGCTAACACAGGGATAGGAGAACCTGTGGTGAAAACACCGAACCTGCATCATCCATAACCACTAGCCAGGGTGTTTGCTGGGGCTGATGGGAGTTGAAGTCCAACAACATCTGGAGGGCCATGGGTTCCCCATCCCCTGATTTCCTGAGAAACGGCACCTGATCACTGCTGTGCTCCCAACATAAGTCTCCAAATGTGATCCAAGCACTACTTAAGCCTAATGAACTTACGCTTCCGGCTTGAGCCCATTGCAGAGTTCTCTGATGTACTGCTCCCACAGCTCATGTAATGGCACAAAGATCTCGTACCTGCAGAACAAGTCAAAAATGGCTTTGTTAATTCCCCATGTATCAGCAATGCCCTGAAGCATTTATTAAATCTAAGAACGCAAGAAGAGCCCTGCTGGATCAGGGCCCAGTGACCTATCTAGTCCAGCATCCTGTTCTCACTGTGGCCAACTAGATGCCTGCGGGAAACCAGCAAGCACAATGATTTGAGCTTCTAGCAACTGGTGTTCAGAATCACTGCTTCCTCTGACTGTGCCATCATGGTGAGCAGCCATCGATAGCCCTCTGGTCCGAAATGGAAACTATTCAATTTAGGATTTCAGAAACGGTTTCCCTCCTGATTTTATGGATGGAATACTATGTGTGGGACAAAGGCAATTCACAAAAAGATAGCATAAAAAGGCTGAAGATGGGTAAGTTGTGGATGAAGTCTGGGCCTTCCTGTTCAGAAAGCGCTCAACGTTTTCAATAGCCGCCAGCTGTAATGGAAACAAGATGGCCATCCAACGGCTTTAATGCCGTTCAAGGGCAGTGATTACAGTGGAGAGAAAGTTACGATCTGAGTTGTTTAACCACCAGCCCCCTTTTCAGAAGGAATTCTGGGAATTGTAGTTCTGTGAGGGGAACCGGCATCTCCTAACCTCTATATATCCTTAATGAACTACAGGATTTCCATGATTCTTTGCAGGAAGCCCTGACTGCTTTAATTGTATAGTTTAGACGAGGCTCGATAGCGAGTCATTTTTATTGAAGTTTAAGGCAGAGCTAAATTGGATCTGAAACATGACAAACGTTGAGTGTCGCCGAAAGTTTTGGTCTGTTTAATTTTGGGGGCTAAGAACAGCCTTATTCTCTGCTCCTGAAATGCTGAAGGGAACCAGCTGAGCTGCTTGTCTTCTGGGTCATAACTGCATCATACATTTAAAACACTTATTATACCATTCAACAGTCATGGCTCTCTCTCCCCCCCCCCCCAATAATCCTAGGAACTATAGTTTGTTCAGGCTGCCGAGAGTTGCTAGGAGATCCCTACTCCCCTCACAGATCTACAATTAGCAGAGTGGCTTAAAAATCCATCCTTCTTCCTCGGGAACTCTGTGTAGGGAACAGGGGGTCTAACACCAGAAGGTGATATTATCTGATTATTGCTACCAGAGCACAGCTGAGCCTACACACTAGCTCTGCCATTTGAAAGCCTTAAAAACAAAAGAAAAATGATCATGCACGAATTTGAAACAAGGTACTTTTTGGAATAAAAAGGTCACAAGTTGCCCTCTAGTGGCCAAGTACCACTGCAGATTTATTTTAAATGAGAAATCTAGTGCTTTGAATATTCTAGGAAGCTGCCCTACACTGAGTCAGATCATTGGTTCATCTACGCCAGTGCCGTCTACATTCATTGGCAAAAACTCTCCAGGGTTTCAGGCAGGGAATCTTTTCCAAACCCTACCTGGAGATGCTGCGAAGTGAACCACCTGGGTGCTCAGACAGGTTAACTTGAAAGTGAAGCCTGTCGTGCCAAAGGCAAGTAATCTTCCTTGGTTGTGAACCAACATGGTGAAAAGAACCTGTTAACTCATTGCCTGTATTAAAATCACAATGGTACAGACCAAAGCACATTGCCTTACTGACATCCCAATTTCCAAAAAGAAAGAAACCAAGTATCCTTCTTAAGGAGGCTTGCTATCAGTTGTTAACACAGCACTGTAAATGAGCCCATGGAAGTTACTAGCCTGGCTTAACTGGCCTGTGTTAGACTCTGTCCTGGGATGGAATCCACCACCCCTCCTCCATCAGTCCCTTGGGCCCAGGCTCCTTGAAAAATCATATATCCATATCCAAATCTGCCCGGGTGTTAAGATCCTCAGGAGTGCAATTTCTCGGTCCCAGCAACATCAGAAACATGGTGGTGACCCGAGAGAGAGAGAGCCTTTTCTGTGGCTGCTCCCCCATTATGTGGAATTCCCTCCCCAAGAGAGGTCACACTGGCTCCCTCTTTGCTAGCTTTCCACCAGCAGGCTGAGACCGATGTTGACCGCTGGGCTGCTGTCTAGGTTGGTGGCCATTGCTGTCTCCTGCAGGAGCGAAACCCGCAGCTTGACTATTTGCTTCATGGAGAAGTACGTACCTCTGGTGCTCTGGTTTAATGTCAAAGAGCTTCATCTCTCTCCTCTGCTTGGCAGAGAACCCCTTGCCTTTCCTCTTCTTCTGCCTTCTCCTCCTCTTGTGCAGGTGTTCAAGGACCACCGCTTTTCGGGTTAAGTGGTCCTGGATGTCTTCATCGCTCTTCTGAGGCATGCTGCGCTTTAGGAAGGCTTTCACAAAGGCCTCGGCTTCCTTTGACCCTTGAGGCTACAAAAAGAAGAAGAAAATGAATTCACTGAGTCACTGAAGTGTGCACTTCTTCACAAAGCATAGGCTATCTGAAGGACCATATTCTCCTGCCTGGGCGCTGAGATCTTAGGGGGAGGCCCTACCACCTTCACAGGCACGCTTGGTGGGGATGCAGGAGAAGAGCCTTCTTGGTGGCTGCTCCCAGCCTTTGGAACTCCCTCCCAAGAGAAGCTAGACTGGCTCCCTCCTGGTCCTGCAGACTGTTTTATTCCAAGAGGCCTTTGCGAACTGACTGGTTTTAGTTTTTAAGAAAAGGGCTTTTAATAGTGCTGCACTGTTTTTATTACCTAGATTTTAATAGATTTTTCTTTTTATATCAGCACCACCCATAAACCAACAGAGGCATCTCCAAGCTTGGGGGGAATCCCTCTCTTTGCCACTTGTAGCAGGTTTGCAAACACATATAGAAGCAAAACAGTGCAATGAGGACTGAAACATGCTCAGTGATCACAGAATTCTGAGTGATAGGAGGTGAAACGGAATGGAGTATTCTGGTTGTTAAGACCAGAATACCGAAAACAAGTATTTCATGCTACAGCATTTTGTTGCATATGATAACAACAACAACATAATAATAATTTATTATTTTTACCCCACCCATCTGGCTGGGCTTCCTCAGCCACTCTGGGCGGCTTCCAACAAAATATTAAAATACCGTAATACATCAAACATTAAAAGCTTCCCTAAACAGGGCCTTCAGATGTCTTCTAAAAGTCTGGTGGTTGTTGTTCTCTTTGACATCTGGTGGGAGGGCATTCCACAGGGCGGGCACCACTACCGAGAAGGCTCTCTGCTTGGTTCCCTGTAACTTGGCTTCTTGCAGTGAGGGAACCGACAGAAGGCCCTCGGCGCTGGACCTCAGTGTCCGGGTAGAACGATGGGGGTGGAGACGCTCCTTCAGATATACTGGACCGAGGCCGTTTAGGGCTTTAAAGGTCAGCACCAACACTTTAAATTGTGCCCAGAAATGTACTGGGAGCCAATGTTGGTCTTTCAAGACCATATGAACATCAGAATCACACCAATGGCCCATCTGGTCCAGCTTCCTGTTCTCATAGTGGCTAACCTGATGTCTGTGGGAAACCCACAAGCAGGATTTGAGCCCAAGAGCCCTCTGCTCTCCTGTGGTTTCCAGCAACTGGTATTCAGAAGCATTGCTTCCTCCCATCAGTAGCCTTCTCCTCCATGAGAGGAGGTCCCTCTTGTATTAACTGGCAGGCTGAGGCAATTTCCCTCAGTCTGACACAGCAGAGCTCCTACATCCAGGTCTTTTGCTTTCTTTTTCTTAATATATCTATATAGTCCTGCTTCCGCCTTGCCTTCACACCAGTTCCATGTTTTTTGCCCCAACGCACAGAAAATACCTGTATGTTCAGGAGCGTGGCTGTCTGCTGGGGTAGCTGCCGATATAACACACCTGGAAGAGATTAGGGAAAGGTTTCTATACATCCTTTCCAAACACAAGCATCGCAGGCTTCATGTTCAATAACCAAGCAGCGGCATTCAAAACAGGAGCAGACTGGTCTAAACACGTGGGGCGTTTTGTCATCTTCCGTTTCACATATGGAATCCAGAACACTGTTCCAAATAAGACACCCCCCAAACCAGTGTAGTGGTTAGAGTGTGGGATTGGGACGTGGGAAATTGGGGTTCTAGTCCCTACTCAGTCATGAAGCTCCCTGGAGAAAAAGGTGGGGTACAAATGCAATAATAAAAATATATATCTTATGTCATACAACCCTCCACACTCATGGACTCACCTTGAGGAAATACTAAAATTCCAGACCTGCTTTTCAGCATAGCCCAGATCCTGATGGAGATGCATTTTCTGATGGGTCACGTTCAAAGGGGACACTAAGCCAAATCATGGGTGAGTGGGAACATGCAGGCTCCCAGGAAGGAGACCACAGCCTCTTTACTCCTCCTTGGGTCCTTTTAGCTTAGCATAACACTGGTTGGCAGCCATTCACTCATACAGGAGAAAGTATTGTCCCCTGGATCATCCTTTACAATAGGGACATAAATCTGCCCCTTGTTCTTAGTAGCACCAAATGAATCAAGCATCCCCTTTGTTCAATGCTGGGTTCTGGTTCTTAGTCATTCTGATGGAATGCTAGGAGAGTAGGAGTTGGAAATTATTATTATTACTATCACCATAACATTTATTATATTATTTATTTATATCCCTTCTTTCTCCCAGACCAGGAGTCTGGGACTCAACTTGATGCATTTGCTATTTGATACACTGGTTTGCTGTTACTGTTTTATTCTGCAACTCTGTATTACTTTTTCCTCTGTTACTTGGTTTTGTGCTCAGGTAGGTAGCCGTGTTGGTCTGTCGCAGTAGAAATATATATAAAAAATAAAAAATTGTCCAGTACCAAGAACAAACTTAGTTGGTTTCTAAGGTGCTACTGGACATTTTATATATATTTTTACTTGGTTTTTTGTGTGTGGCTACATGTTCTTGTATAATAATAATAATAAATTGTTCTGAGGTGGGGAAGTTGATGCATTTAGTGGGGCATTGTTTAGGTTTTTTTATTTGCTGGGATCGAGATTTAATTTTGGAGATGTTAATTTTGCAGTTATTGACATTCATTTTTTGTATCTTTATTTTTTGGATCTTATTATAACTTATTTACTTTTGTTGTGCACATTTTGATACGTTTTTATTTATTGCTTATGACTACTTGTCTCATACTTTTGCAATTATGTAAATTCTTTCATGTTGCAAGCATGGTTGAAAGGCGGCAAACAAATAAATGACAATGGTGATAAACAACACAGTCAAGTCCCTGTTTGGCAACTTGCAAAGGGAAGGATAAATAATAATTGAAGGGAAATAAGGCACATGAAAGTGAGAGAAATCACCTTAGGCCTCTCTCCCGATCGATAGGTCTATTTGGACCCCCTGTAAGTATACTCCCCAAATATGTATATATTATTGACAGAGGCTTGTGCCTGAATTTAGATTACTTTAATTCCATTCCTCTCCCGCTTAGCTTGCCCCATGCCTGAGCCTTGAGGGGAATCTGCTGCTTTAAGGTCATGTTCACAAGATCAACAGACACGCGTCTTGCGCTACTCGCAGAGAAGGTGGGCGAAAGAGTAACAGAAATTAGTTTCGCTTCACTCCCTGCTCGTCGGGAAGCTGGCAAAAAAGAAAACAAAGCAGACTTCAGGTCAGTCCAGACCAGTGGTTCCAGAGTAAAATAGAATGGGGGTTTAAGCACTCTGCACCACGGGGCGGGTGTGGGTGAACGCGTGGGAAACAGGTAGCTCCTCCACCCCAATTCCCAAATGGGTAAAATAGGGCAGCTTTAATGACCGCGAGGCCAGAACCGGAGTCACTCCGGATTAATCATTCCGGAGCAAAACAGTAAGATACACGCCCCCACGCCGATGGGAAAGGAGCAAAGTGACCTGAGGGCGATCCAAGCACACTTACTCTCCATCTTGCCGGCCGGATCCTTCTCCGCACGGAATAGGCGAAAGCGATTCAGTCCGCTCACACGCTCCTCTTCCGCCTCCACCGCCCACAAACTGAAACGCGCATGCGCTGCCTTCACCCTCTGGCTGGCTTGATAGAGGGAGAGACGCATCTCCGCTAGCCCCACCCCTAAGAACGACTGTAGAGCTAGAATAGGAGAAGCAAATTCTGATCAGTATTTTATCTACGCACGCGCAGTTATGCCCTTTGCAGATCCTTGATGCGTCGTAGAAACAGAAATAATAGGGGTAAACAAGCAAGATGCAGCGCGCTACATTGCAGGGCTGTCGTTAAGTCAGTCTGAAAATAATGACGGATTATGCATCTGCCGGACGTTTTGAACTATGTAAACTTCGAAAAATATGCATTAGCAGCACTTTTTTTGTTAAAGAGATTTTTTTTTAAAGGCAGGCTTATGGTATATATGGTGATTACGTTGTTTCCTCTCACTTTCTTCACAAAATGAGACCTGAGCGAAAAGGAGACCGGACTGCTGTATCTGCTTCTTCTACCTCGTTGGGGTCTCTTGTCTAGTCCCGGTCAAGCAACACTCCTAGACAGCTGCCCCTTTTGTATCTTTGCAGGCATACACTACCTTAGCGTCAAATGAAACCTGGAAGTCTTATCTACAGACAATGTAAGTGGTCCCTCCTTTTAGGAACACACATATGGCTGCCTGAACTGGCAAGGAAGAAGATTTTTTGAACAGTGGACGCTGCTCAGAATTTTCTTAATTCTTGTAAGGAATGGACTCCCTTACTCTGTGAAGAAAGGTCGCAGCGTTTGGGACTTTTTCAGTTCAGAGAAAAGGTGAATAAGATGCTATTTATACATGGCATGCAGAAAGTGGATGGAGAAAAGCTTTTTCTCCCTCATAGCACTGGAACTCGCTGCCGTCCAATGAAGATGAAGGTTGGAAGATTCAGGACAGAGAAAAGAAAACAATCCTTCAAGCATTGCATACTTAAAACCATGCGACTCCACAGGAGGCAATGATGGCCACTGACTTGGATGGCTTTTGAAAAAAAGATAAGGCAGATTCACAGAGGTGAAGTGCATTAATGTTGGAGGCAGTAATGCTTTCAAATAGCAGTTGCCGGAATCCACAGGAGGGGAGGGTGCTTTTGTGCTCGAATCCTGCTTGTGGGTTTCCCTCAGGCGTCTGGTTGGCAACTGTGAGAACAGGATGCTGGACTAGATGGGCCATTGGCCTGATCCAGCAGGCTCTTTACACCGCTGCTTGATTTATGATTGGCATACAGAGCGATAGCCCAACAGTGGCTCAAATCTACAGTGGTACCTCTGGTTACGTACTTAATTCGTTCCGGAGGTCCGTTCTTAACCTGAAACTGTTCTTAACCTGAAGCACCACTTTAGTTACTGGGGCCTCTCGCTGCCGCCGCACCACCGGAGCACGATTTCTGTTCTCATCCTGAAGCAAAGTTCTTAACCTGAGGTACTATTTTTGGGTTAGCGGAATCTGTAACCTGAAGCGTATGTAACCCGAGGCACCACTGTATATACAGGGCTCTCTTGCTGGGCCTTGATGGTGGTTGGACCTCAGACTTGGGAGACCAGAGTTCAAATCCTCATTCAACCATGTGGCTCCCCCGGTGACCTTAGGCCAGTTGCTGTCACTCAGCCTAATCCTACCTCACAGGGTTGCTGTAAAATGAGGAGTGGGAGAATCATGTACGCCACCTTGAACCCTTGGAGGAAAGGTGGAATAAAATGTAAAAACTAAAAATATAATAAATATTTCAATGTAACCTCCTGCAGAATTCTGTGGCAACGTCTTCCCACCCCTTGCCAATAAGTGTGGGGGAGAAACTTGTCACAGCCAATTAGATCTCTTTAAAAAAATCGATTTAACCCCTCAAATTTCTGCCACCGTTAAGCGAGGCGCCGTTTTCGTGAACGAAAGATCAAGATAAGTGAGATAGGTCTTTGGAGCCACATGAGGGCCCCTTCATTGGACTTATGTCATAATTCGCAAAGCATTTAAGGCATTAATCGTCAAACCAGCATTGGCGATACTGGGCTGTAAATCCAATGATCCAAGCTAAACTGGTGCCTGGGGGAAGATGGTCTCTTTTGCCAATTTCACGGCTTTGTTTTAATTTTCTTGTTTTTTGAGCTCGAGGTAAGAATTCATTGTTGAATGAATGATGATGCATTTCCTCATGTTGAGACTGAGGATTCTGTAACAACACAGGAAAGAGAACTGTGGCGTCCAGCGTTAATGGAAGGAGCATCACCCATGGGCATGCACAGGGATCTGGGGGAGTAAGTGAGTGAAGAAAATGTGGGTAGATAGATAAAAAGAAAGGTAGATCAGAGCCGTAGCTGGAGGGCTAGCCAGGGTTTCTGCCCCGGGTGAAGCCTCCAGAGGGGCGCCATCAAGGCTCCCAGCCACCCAGCCAGTGCTGGATTTATGTATAGGCTAAGTAGGCTGAAGCCTAGGGC
This sequence comes from Podarcis pityusensis, assembly GCF_964106645.2. NCBI lineage: Eukaryota > Metazoa > Chordata > Lepidosauria > Squamata > Lacertidae > Podarcis > Podarcis pityusensis. The sequence continues at coordinate 59,682,085 of NC_138033.1, read as the reverse complement.
CTCGAAATCTAGGGGGCAGAATTCATCATGCGAAAGGCTGGGCTGGATGAATCCCTAGCCAGAATTCAGATTTCCGGAAGAAATATCAACAACCTCAGATATGCGGATGACACAACCTTGATGGCAGAAAGTGAGAAGGAATTAAAGAACCTTTTAATGAGGGTGAAAGAGGAGAGCGCAAAATATGGTCTAAAGCTCAACATCAAAAAAAGGGAAGATCATGGCCACTGGTCCCATTACCTCCTGGCAAATAGAAGGGGAAGAAATGGAGGCAGTGAGAGATTTTACTTTCTTGGGCTCCATGACCACTGCAGGTGGTGACAGCAGTCACGAAATTAAAAGATGCCTGCTTCTTGGGAGAAAAGCAATGACCAACCTAGACAGCATCTTAAAAAGCAGAGACATCACCTTGCCAACAAAGGTTTGTATAGTTAAAGCCATGGTTTTCCCAGTAGTGATGTATGGAAGTGAGAGCTGGACCATCAAGAAGGCTGATCGCTGAAGAATTGATGCTTTTGAATTATGGTGCTGGAGGAGACTCTTGAGAGTCCCATGGACTGCAAGAAGATCAAACCTATCGATTCTTAAGGAAATCAGCCCTGAGTGCTCACTGGAAGGACAGATCGTGAAGCTGAGGCTCCAGTACTTTGGCCACCTCATGAGAAGAGAAGACTCCCTGGAAAAGACCCAGATGCTGGGAAAGATTGAGGGCACAAGGAGAAGGGGATGACAGAGGACGAGATGGTTGGACAGTGTTCTCGAAGATACAAACATGAGTTTGACCAAACTGTGGGAGGCAGTGGAAGACAGGAGTGCCTGGCATGCTCTGGTCCGTGGGGTCACGAAGAGTCAGACACGACTAAACGATTAAACAACAACAACAAAAGCTTCACAATGCTAAATGAAAATAATTCCAGCTCATAAACAGCTCATAAGAAAAAATAAATAAATCTTACATTGGTATCTCATAAGAAAAATCCACGAGAACCACAGATACACATCACATTTCTTTTGCTCAGGATCTGAGTGCTTTAAATTTGAAAGTTGGACTAAATAATAGCAATACACTTCTTTGACTCCTATAAACTGCCCTCTAAAAATACAATAATAATTTCTGACTCTAATTTCTCGTCTTTCCTTTACCCCCCAGCTTTCACAGAACTTTAGTTAGGCTGTAACCCATGCATCTTTTCACTAGAGGGCAGGGTAAGATAAGAATTGAAAGTGGGGAAAGTCATTTATACAAATATCATTTTTCTCCTCACAAAAGACGATGCTCTGAATCTGGGCCACAAAATCTCTGTTGATTACTGTGAGCATATATTTTGAAAAGCGTACCATTTTAACAATTAAAGAGAAGCCCACAGGGATGTACCCCCAAATTTCATAAACCAAAGTTTGGTGTACAGTGGTACCTCAGGTTAAGAACTTAATTCGTTCTGGAGGTCCGTTCTTAACCTGAAACTGTTCTTAACCTGAAGCACCACTTTAGCTAATGGGGCCTCCTGCTGCTGCCGCGCTGCCACCGCGTGATTTCTGTTCTCATCCTGAAGCCAAGTTCTTAACCCGAGGTACTATTTCTGGGTTAGCGGAGTCTGTAACTGAAGTGTCTGTAACCTGAATCGTCTGTAACCCAAGGTACCACTGTATTTGGTAACAAGCCATAGGAACATAGGAAGCTGCCTTATGCCGAGTCAGATGGTTCGTCCACCAGCCCAGTATCGTCTACAGTGACAGGCAATGGCTGTCCAGGGTTTATGACCAGGAATCTTTCTCAGCACCACCAGGAAATGCCTGACTGGGATCGAACCTGGGACTTTCTGCATACAAAGCAGACTTTTCTACCACTGACAAGCAGCCCTTCGCATAAAATCCCCTTGAAAGTTGACACTTGTTACTATGCCAAATTTATGGGTCACCAGCTGAAGCGTGATCTGCATAGAGACATAAGAAGAGTGTTCTGGATTAGGCCAATGGCCCATCTAGTACAGCATCCCATTCTCGCAGTGGACAACAGGATGCTCCAAAGGGAATCCACAAGAAGGACCTGAGCACAAGTGCTGAGTGTGAGAAATGGAGATATAAAGCCTAGGAGTCAAATGGCGCCTTAAATCTAGGCTATGGTCACCACAATGATAAGTCTAGCCACTTATCTTTGTGAGTGCAAGATTACAAAGCAAATGGTCTGTAGCGTAGGGCAGCATCAAAAGACACGCAGTGGTGCTGCACTGCCCCACAGACCAGCTGGCTGGTACTGCATCACAACCACACCAGTCAGATGGAGATGTTATGTGCCAAACCTGGTGACCAGACATCTCCACTTCCTCGCAAAAGACTGGTTGCCTGTCGCAAACCATGCCTGGAGCCCAGTTCCCCTGTCAGTTGCTACCAGGCATTTGGTAACTTGCCTAATGCCCTGCCTAAACTTATTTTTCTTCCTTTCTACTAATGCTGTAGAATCAAACAGTTTTTCCCCTACCTACATTTCATGTCAGTAATTCTCAAGGCTGGGAAGGATCCAGCAAACTGTGCCAGTTATGGGCTTATCTCTTTTATTAATGCAGAGTTGGAAAGCCTGACAGTGGTCCAAGCTGAGAGGCTGCAGACTGTAATATTTACGCTAAAACATAAAAACAAAGTGGGTTTTGATAGCGAAAGAGGCTGACAATATCAGACATTAACAATTATCAATGCCCCATGCTGCACTCTCGGACCCAGTTTCCTGGAAGTAAGCCTCGCTGAATTCAATTAAACTTCCTTTTGAGTAGACACATTTACTAGGATTGTGCTGGCTTCTGCACTGATTGATTTCCATTCTTTGGCCCAAGCCTAATGTGATGCAGCAGCAACCGCTGTGATTAATGTAGAGAAGGCTGTTGATACTGTTCATCGGCATTTTCTTGTAGCCTCCCCCTCCCAATAAGCCTTTGGATTCATCAAATGGATTAACCTTTATATACCTCTGCTTACAATTTCACATGGTTGCCAGTTGCATAATCTCTCAGCCAGTTCTCTCCATGGCTACTAACCGTAATGGCTATTTTCCTGCCTCCACTGTTGGAGATACATCTGAATACCAGTTGCTGGAAACTACAGGAGGGCTCTTGTGCTCAGGTTGGCCAGTGGGAGAATAGAATGCAGGACCAGATGGACGACTGGCTTGATCTAACAGGCTCATCTTATGTTCTTGGGTCCAGTTCTTTTGCAACATGGACCCATATTGGTTGCCCCCTCCGCTACTTTTCAGTCAGGCATGTGTTTTCGGGCAAAGGGCAAAGATTTGAAAATTGGTATCATTGAGTACAAAGCGACATACAGTTGTACCTTGGAAGTCAAACAGAAGCTGTTCCAGAAGTCTGTTCGACTTCCGAAACGTTCGACTCCCAAATTACGGCTTCTGATTGGCTGCAGGAAACTCCTACAGCCAATCGGAAACCGTGGAAGCCCTGTTGGATGTTCAGCTTCCAAAAGAACGTTCAAAAACCGAAACACTCCTGGTTTTCGATTGTTCGGGAGCCAGAATATTCAACTCCCAAGGCGTTCAGGAGCTGAGGTACGACTGTACTCATTTCAATGGATGGTCCCAACTTATGGAATTTGGTCATTTGTACAATTAGACAATTCATTGGGCTTATCCATTCCAGGGGATCCTGAACTGGAATCTCTGGGCCACTAGTGGTCTGTGAGCTTCATTCAGGTGGTCCACGGAGTGTCTGGGGATTGGAAGGTGGGAGGCGGCGCACCCATTATGTTAAATATTCACATTGAATTTACGCATTGTATTTTATTCCTTCTTTTATTTCTTGCATTGTGTTTTATTGCATAATATATTACCAATAAAAGCAATAAAAATACATTGGCCAGCCAGTTTTTGCCCTTGATCTGCCTCCAATGCTCCAGATTCCATCTAGTGTGCTTCTGCCATGACTCCCCACTTTCTATTTGGCATTTCCTCCTTAAACTTCAAATGTCTAGCAACCAATATTTAAGGAAAGAGTAAGGATTGTGAGCCTCCACTCTATTTTTTTTAAAGTTTGGAACATCCTCTGTTCTAATTGCCTAGTCTTAAGTGGACCTGGGGTAGATAACTGTAGTCATTCCATTTTGGAAACTTCAGTACCTCCTTTGAAAATAGTAGAAGTTGGGGTGGGGAAAATCTTGCCTTTGTTTTGTGAAAGGGATCAATTATATTCTTTTCTTTTTGTACTTCCAAAAAGTTTTGGCATTTAAGCAGAGGTCACCTTCCCTTCTTTCCTCCTTCACCTTTGAGGAAGAATGTCCTCTCGTCTTTCAATTTGATTACAGCCCATTTGCTAAACACTTCTCTCTGAATGTCTGACCTAGATTTGCAAGTGACATAACAAGAAGCCATTCTCTCCTCTCCCTCTCTCCCTCCTTGTGCCAGGAGCAAATGGTCCCAAATAAAATATTATTTCATAAAGCAATTAGTTCCAGCTGAATTTCCCCAATGGGAGGGGAAATATGCTCCCATTTTAAGCTGAATACGATGAAGGCAGGTTAAGGTCAAGAGGGAAGGCTGTAACATTGTCTCCAAAGGGCATCTAGCAAAACATTTTAAAATTTAATGTCTCCATAAGGGCACTTGGCTTCCTTCTTGTCCGCTTGTCAGTACCTTTTCTCAATCATGTTACGCAATGGAACAAAACCTCAGACAAGAAGCTCTCATCCCCCAGTGTAAAAGTTGAGTTTCCTCCAAACTCTGCAGGCAGCAGTGGTGTAGTGGCAAGGCCATGACAGCTAAACTGGTGTCAAACCAGCATAAATTTGTAGTGTATCTAGGTCTGATGTAATTGCGTTGCATAGAATATATGTGGCTTGTGTTTTGTGAGCAATTGCTTGTTTTGCAAGTTCTGCCCCCCTACCAAGAACCACAACATTCAGTTTCTGGTTATCACAAATTGCCCATTACTTGGGATGTCAATTTTGCTTTTGTCCCTTGATGTCACAAGTTCAAGAGCAGCTGGAGCCTCTTCCATTGCGGGATGATTTACTTAATCCCTTAAGTCACTGGTCTGACCTTATAAATCATTCTAATTATTGCAGCTAAATAGACTGTAGAATGAGATGGGTTGAAATGATGGCATTTAGTCTCGCAATACTGTGCATTCATTATAGAAAAAAAAAGAATTATATTAGCCAACTTCGAGGCTAATTGTAATGCAAGAAGATAGAAATTTAATGGAAAGCTTTTGGTAAGGAATTGCCAACTGATACAAATTAGGAGATGCCTTCCGTTGTATGTTCTTAGACAAGAAGACGTAACGGTCTTTGAGACAATGAAAAATGAGACGAGTTGTCAATATCTCCATGCATTATGTACGTTCCGTTTAAAAAGCCAGTTCTCAGCAAAATTGCTGGGGTTTGGGGGCCACAGGGGAAGTGGTAGTGAATACCAGGGCCTTTTACACGGTAAAACAATTCAGGACCCTGGACAGCTACCAGTTCTAGCTGAAGTTGCAAAGTTGTCTCAGTAAAGGCATACATCAGGTGTGGGCAACCTTTGGCTCGCCAGACATTGCTGAATTACAACTCTCATCGTCCCTGGCCATTGGCCATGATTGCTGGGGTTGATGGGAGCTGTAGTTTAGCAACATTTGGAGGTTCCTACTGCTGACTTAGAGTAATCCTAACATGATTTGGCCTTCCAGTAGCTTGGCCTTCAAGGGAGATCTGCTTGCCATTTTTGAAGGGACTATGGCCTCTTCTGCCATTGTATCCATCTGTATGGAGGTAGAGCAGGAAAGACTGCAGTGGAATCAATAAGGATGATAAAAGAATCACGTCCTTAGGCTGGGTCAGTGTAGAAAGGGATGCTGAGCAGGGTGGCTTGTGCATTGGGGTATCGCTGAGACCCTGAGGCAGGGAACATGGCAGTAACTATATCACAATCACTCTTCAATTGAATTGAATTGAATTTATTACAGTCCCTGACCAGACTCACATACCATATTAAACAAAACTGAGACACAATAAAATTAAGTTTGAATTAACAATGAGTATAACGATAGACAATACAATTATGGCAGCAGTTAAAATATGGTTTAAGTCTTAGTTCTGCAATATTATCTAAAATTTGCTTCTAAGGCCACAGTCTTTATAATAGCACAGCTTGTTCTCTAAGTTTTATGGCAACCGCTCAAAATTTGGCCACTTTTAACGTGATCTCCATCCTTGTCCTCTATCAAAGATTTTAGACACTGAGGTTCGGGCCCACTTGGAATTTTTTGTATAACAGGGGTGATAAAAACCGAGTGTATATCCCTGTAAATCACTGCAGATCACTGCAGATGGTGACAGCAGCCACGAAATTAAGAGACACCTGCTTCTTGGGAAGAAAGCAATGACCAACCTAGACAGCATCTTAAAAAGTAGAGACATCGCCTTGCCAACAAAGGTCCATATAGTAAAAGCTATGGTTTTCCCAGTAATGTATGGAAGTGAGAGCTGGACCATAAAGAAGGCTGATTGCTGAAGAATTGATGCTTTTGAATTATGGTGCTGGAGGAGACTCTTGAGAGTCCCATGGACTGCAAGAAGATGAAACCTATCCATTCTGAAGGAAATCAGCCCTGAGTGCTCACTGGAAGGACAGATTGTGAAGCTGAGGCTCCAATACTTTAGCCACCTCATGAGAAGAGAAGACTCCCTGGAAAAGACCCTGATGTTGGGAAAGATGGAGGGCACAAGGAGAAGGGGATGACAGAGGACGAGATGGTTGGATAGTGTCTTTGAAGCTACAAACATGAGTCTGACCAAACTGCGGGAGGCAGTGGAAGACAGAAGTGCCTGGCGTGCTCTGGTCCATGGGGTCACGAAGAGTCGGACATGACTAAACGACTAAATAACAACAACATCCCTGTAAAAATGGCATTGTAGCAGGACATGAGAGACAGTTTCCACTTCTATCAAGCCACAGGGGCAGACTTGTTCCAAGTATGGTTTACCCGCGTATCTCCACTGCAACAAGGTGGATGGCAGCACTTTGAATCTAGCGAGGGTAGATGACCATCTATATTTAGGTATTTGTAATTTTGACAAATATGCCACTGGGGTAAACCCTCTCCCATTATCTTTGATTGCTGGATGCTTATTCATCTCGCTCACGTGACGCTGAAGTTCTACATCCCAGATTCGTTGGAGAATTGTTACTCTGGCTTTCTCATAGCCGATGGCTAGATCACTCTTCAATGAATGGGAAATAATTTGGCGCCATAAACCCCATGTACCCCAAGTGGATATCTCTTCCCAAGTATGCTAGGTTTCATAGATACATACATATGCAGCAATTAGCACTTGCAGATATAGATCACAATTTTTTTACTTTAATTCTGGAAAGTTTAAATTAGCACATGTGGGAATGGTGTTTGCAAGTTGGTCTTCAAGATGAATATTGTAATTTTCACTTCTTTCTTGAGAATATTGTTATCACTGAGTGGTGTGAGATTCCAGGGGTTCCAGACACTTATGGGTCTGTGTTTCAGTTGGAAATGAGGCACAGTAGAGCCTGTGCTGTTTTTATGATATATGGCTTATTTACACATATAAACAGCCTAAATATTTGCATACTGAGAGGGTCCTTTTCCTCCCATTGCTGCAGCCTCGGATTCCAAAGAGCCCCCAAATATTGTGTCTGACCCTCTATGCAGCACAAAGCAGACCACCCGCCTTTTGCTTTCACTGCTAACAGACTCAAAGGGTCTCCCGCCACACCAGGCAACCTGCAACTCTAAACATGACTCTGCAGACTCTGACAGATCTGGAAGGGCGTCCAGCAGAGAGTAACTGTTTTGATAATCACCCATTACCTTTCTTTTATTCTACATGATGACACTTCTGCCAGGTGATTTCCTGAGCAGAGAAAAACTGGTTTGGCCTGGGTTTTTTTGATACTGCTAAATTCAACATCTAGCACGTTCTCGCAATACCCCAAGTATTGGTTAAGTTCTAACATTTACTAAAGCTAGGAATTATGAGGAGGATCTGGCACCCAGGAATTTAGGGGATCCTTGCCCCCCACCATTTATAAAAAAATATTTATAGATTTTCATCAAAATCTAGCACAACATACTGACATCAAGAGATCGAAGGATCTGCCAATTTTGGTTATCTTCCCTTCTTAAATTCAGTTCTTGATAGTTTTGCTGCGATTTGTGATTTATTTATTTATTTATTTTAAAAATATTCATGAAACTTCATCAGCATTTCACTGTGAAATATCCCTAATAAACACATTTTTATATGCAGGTTTGACCAAAGAGGTCCAAAGTTCAGCCCCCAGCATTTCCAGGCAGGGCTAGAAAAGATTCCTGCCCTAAACTCTGGAGAGTCACTGCCAGTCATTGTGGACAATACTGAGCTAGATGGACCAATGGATCTGACTCAGTATAAAACAGCTTCCCAGGTTCCTTGGTCTACTTTTCTCTCCCATTCGCTGTTTTGTATGGGTGGTTAAACCTTTCTTTAGATCCTCAAGCTCTGCAGCATTTGAATTACCCACTTCATTGAACCCCAATTAGGTGGGAATGAGCAGTGTAAATGATTTACCAGTGGGAATCATTCATGAAAGTGCCATGGTTTATATTGGGTTGAAAGCATTTCGAGACTTTCTAAACATTTGCTAAGCGACGTTTGTGATTACATCAGGCCCTTTTGAGATGAGCACAAAGTATTCTTTTCAAACTTTCTGGGCCTTGTTTGCACCCAACCCCTTTACAGTAAAGCAGAATTCTTAACAGGGCATGGATGCCAACTTGAATATAATATTTTTTTCGGGGGGGGGGGGCAGGTAAGCCCTGCCTTGCATAATCAATCAAATGATGTGGTGCACACACACCATTTGAACAGCAATGCCAATCAACTTTGGGGGGCCCAGCCCCCTCAAATATTTTATAGGGAGGGTTGAAGCCCTGTCAGCCCCTAGGAGTTGGCTCCATTGTAACAGGGTAGGATTAGACCTATATCAAAAAAACTAAGATCATGGCCACTAGTCCCATCACCTCCTAGCAAACAGAAGGGGAAGAAATGGAGGCAGTGAGAGATTTTACTTTCTTGAGCTCCATGATCACTGCAGTTGGTGACAGCAGTCACGAAATTAAAAGACGCCTGCTTCTTGGGAGAAAAGCAATGACAAACCTAGACAGCATCTTAAAAAGCAGAGACATCACCTTGCCCACAAAGGTCTGTATAGTTAAAGCATGGTTTTCCCAGTAGTGATGTATGGAAGTGAGAGCTGGACCATAAAGAAGACTGATCGCCAAAGATTTGATGCATTTGAATTGTGGTGCTGGAGGAGACTCTTGAGAGTCCCATGGACTGCAAGAAGATCAAACCTATCCATTCTAAAGGAATTCAGCCCTGAGTGCTCATTGGAAGGACAGATCGTGAAGCTGAGGCTCCAATACTTTGGCCACCTCATGAGAAGAGAAGACTCCCTGGAAAAGACCCTAACGCTGGGAAAGATTGAGGGCACAAGGAGAAGGGGATGACAGAGGACGAGATGGTTGGACAGTGTCTTCGAAGCTACAAACATGAGTCTGACCAAACTGCGGGAGGAAGTGGAAGACAGGAGTGCCTGGCGTGCTCTGGTCCATGGGGTCACGAAGAGTCGGACACGACTAAACAACAAGGATTAGACCTTGGTTTTGAAAGGCTTGATAAGGTAGGAAAGAGACAAGGGTGGGTGGTGGAGGCATAGGCTGAGCTGGGAGACAGGAGGTGCCATTAGTTCTTTAAATTTCCCCGGAGGACCCCCCCCCCAAAAAAAATTATTATGAAAACCTGTATCTCCATACATACACCACTATTTATAACTCTATACATCTGTAAAACACATTCTTATTACACAGCCCACAAATTAGTATAAGTCTGTGGTTTTCTGGAGAATTCTCCCGCAAAGGTGTCTTTGTGCTTTGTTCCTCTTGCCAATCTTAATTGGTGAGTCAATTTTTCCGTAAGGGCAATAGTTTGTGCTCTCTTGTACCAAGTATACAAGTTTGCAACTTTTACGTCCCTCCAGAATGTGCCCGTGCCTTCGTCTCCTCAAGTCTCCTCCAGCGCCACCTCCAGCTGAAGATGCTCAAGGATGGTTAATAATGGTGGGGATGGTGATGGTGATGCTTCTATGAATTTCGTCACTGTGCTTATTAGTAGCATCCACTCGTCCTTCTCCTCATTCACTTACTTGGGTTGGTGGTGGGAAGGCAAAATCAGGATTGTGGCCATACACTTCCCTTGTGAACTAGGTGCACCGCCTAGTGGATTGTGTGAACAGACCTTACACAAACTGCACACGTGTGTACTTTTTGCATGGTTTCCAATGGAATGTCAAGCATGTGTGTTGGGTCTATTCACTGCGACGCACTGAATGCATGTATACTAGGGCCTAGGGGAGAAGCTACTGCTGCGATCCTGCTGTGTGTGTGTGTGTGTGTGTGTGTGTGTGTGTGTTTGTGTGTGTCAGTCTGCATTGACTGTCTAAAAAGGGTTACAACTGCTGTGCAGCACCATCCTTCACTATGCCAATTACTGTATATTCCTCGTCTCCCCTTCAAGCTAGCTCATAAGCAGGAAGTGGCTGTGTAAGGATGTAATCTCAGCAGGCCTGCTTAAGGGAACCAACTAATTTCAAATACCAAGTTTTATTGTGCTCTCTCTTCCCATTTGCGGCTGTCAGATGCTGTGCTGCATCCAGGTAAACAGCTCCTGCGCTCCCTGTTTCATGATTTAATTGGCTTTTCCATTGTAAGCAACAAATCAGGTGGCTGCTTTGTCTCCAGCTCTGCAAATGTCACCGGTGGCGGTGGTGGTAGCAGCAGCAGCAGCAGCAGCAGCAACAGCAGATGATCGCCGAATGGAGTGAGACGCGCAGTGTGAGACACATGGCCTTTTCATGGCAGTGAGCATGAGCTGTACACTTCCTGGCACCACACCGCTGCAGCGAGGTTTAAATTATCCCTGGGTAATGATCCCTAAACTTGCTGGAATCACCCATGCGCATTTATGATCGTGTTGACAAATTCTTCTTTTTTTGCAAAACAGAAAACCGCTGGATGATTCCTTTGCAAAAGTTTGCCTCTGTACAAGCTCTGGGCTGTTGCACAAGAAAATGAGACACCCTAAAGAGACTGATAATAACCACATCTTTTTAAAACAGGGTTTGAGTTTTTGGATGAATGAAGTTGCTGAAAGCCTGTTAAATCTCAGTGCCTACAATTCCAGGAGTCCTGGGATTGTTTCCATCTTTGAAGGTTGTAGTCTTAGGCATACTTATCTGGGAGCAAGCCTAGTAGGACTTACTTCTGAGTAAAGGTATGTAGCATTGCATTGCATGACAGGGAAGGGCAATGGCACTGAACCAAGATCCCAATCCGTACCCCTATCCAATTTTTTTTCATGCACTACCAACGCAGCTACTGTATATAAATATATGCGTTCTACTGAGTCAGACTCTTGGCTTGTGTGTGCATTACTGTTTACTTTGGCTCCAGAGTGTTTCTACCGCTGGTGTTTGAAGCCAAGGACACTTGATATTAGTCACAATCCATCCTGTATCCTGTAATTTCTTGAGAAATACTGCTGGTTGATGTGTCTTCCATTCGATTTTGAAACCGCAGCTATGGTTAAGCTGAGGTGTCTACACTCCAGACAGCCATTGCACACATGACAGCTTCAGTGGAGTTTGGCCTGGAGAAACAAATTAAGTAAAGGGTGTTGGGTGAAGACATCCCCATCCTTTCTCTGGTGTGTACAGCAATGTAAAAATGTGTCTTGAAGTACAGCAGGGGTGGTGGGAGACTGACCTTGCTGTGTTTCAAGCCACTAATCTGTATGTAACCTCGGCCTACGTTGCCCAGGGCTGCTTTCTCTGACACCTCTGCAAGTTCTCAGGGCCAAATGAAATGTTATGTTAAATGCATGACTGTATCCAACATACCTTTAAAAACTAAATTAAATTACTGAAGCTATGAAGGGATGTCCAAACAAGGTAGGACATGTGACATGCAAGATTATTTTTATTTATATATTTAAAATATATATAAATATATATTTAAAAAAATATGATCTGTTGATGCTGCAGCCTGAATAATAAGATGCAATTAGCAACTTCCCTCCCACAAAAGCAGTGAGTGCATGATTTTCATCAGGAAATGTGATGCAGTATAGGAATGATTTAAATAAATGCATAAAGAAGACAAGGGGGAAACTTTGGGTGGATTTTGAAAGCCCTTTCGCGATGAGTGATCATGTAAACAAGCCCCGTAAGAAGCGCTGTTAATTTTAATGGACCTATTTGATTCATCGCTAGGTAAAGATACATCTGGTTTTGCCAGTACCGGTAAAAATAAATGAAATAAACTAAAACCTGCATGTTGAAATACTGTAACTAAAGCTGAACTATCAATATGGAACAAATCTGGCAAAATTTGGTAGTGTATGTGATGTTACCTTGATCCAAGGCTAAGCATCCTTCTTTGATTCATGTTAGCTGGCATTCCCTCAGAATCCTACACTGCTTGTCCCCGCAGAGTGCTTATGGCCTCCTGTTGTTCCAACAGGTTGATCAATAGCCGCAACAGGCAATGCTTGTTCTGGATCGTTGCCCAGAATAGTTATTCCTCCAGCTGACTTCAAACAGACAAACACACAGGGGCAGGAGCTACTGAGTACCGTTTGCCCACAGGCCTCAATTATCCTGAACTGAAGTGTTAGCGAGAAGGGGGATAACATCCCCTGCAGTAGACGGTGGTGTGGTCCTTCAGCCCCTGCTGAGCAAAGCATTGCATGTTCAGCAAATGCCCTGATTATTCTGCTAACTCAGCAATGACTGGGAGTAAGACTATGGTCTTCAGGCAATTAGCCAGTTCAGTTCAGATCTTTTTGATCACTTTTTGATGAATCAGGTCGCCAAGATACTTTCATATAAGTATACTTAACAGTGCAATCTTGTACAGGTCTACTCAGAAGTAAATCCCATTGATTGCAACAGGGCTTACTTCTAGGCAAGCAGGTATAGGATTGCCCTCCCAAAGCTTCATCAGAGATTGAGAAACCCAGGCTGGATCTATACTGATTTTTTTTAAAAAACCCCGCTATAGAAAAAAGCGCTATAAAAGTTCTCAGTGCAAAATCCCATTGGTGATGGATCACTGCCCTACAGGACCACCTGGTGTCTCATGTTTATGATGCAGTTATAACAATATAATTGACAAGTGTTTGGAGCTGCGGTCCAACAACATCCAGAGGACTGCAGGTTCTCCAGCCATGAATTGGACAGCTTTGCCTAGCCCAACTTGGGAATAAGCACCATTGAACAAAGTGGAATTTACTTCTGAGTAAAAGGGCATACTGGTACACAGTCAGAACTCTACTGATTTCCATGGGACGACTGCATGTTCAACTCTCCTACTGAAATCAGTGGGATATAAAACTACTTAAGGGATATGTGTTCTCACCATTGCCCTTTCTGGCTGACAAAACCCCTTAAACCCTCAAGCCTGCTTTTTAATTTTTATCCACTGTCTTTCATTACGGCTGCTAGTGTTTTATTGTATTGTCATTAGGTTTAAGCTAATTTATTTTCTATAATGCTGTTGTTCACATTATCGTTGAAAGAGGCCATGGGATCTGTTTTGATGAAGGGCATTTTAAGTAAATGAATAAAAATAAATTAAGGTGGCCACCCTGTATCCACTTACCTGAATTAAACTTGCTTCTGAGTGGACAGGAATAGGAGCATGCTATAGGCATTGGTTGCAGCTTGTCCATTACTTTTTCCTTTTTTAACTGCACTGCATCATAGTTTTTGAATTAATATTCTCACAGTTACCCTCCACCAATCTTCTCTTGGCTAAAAGCATTAATTAAGACATTAACATTTTTGATCCCATCAAATTTTTCAGTTCCTTTTTTATTAAATAGAAGTACTGAGGGACTTGCAATAATAACTGCCTGAATTTCAGGGATAATGAAAAATGAACTTGACGAACCTCTGGTTGAGCCTGAAATATATTGGGTCCTTGAGATGCTGTGGATACGAGCTTGCATGTTAACCACTAGTCTGCACCATCTCCTGCATGAAGAACTCCATTGTGCCCTCCTCTCTTAATCTTCTCTTTTCCAGGCTAAGCATGCCCTGCTCTTGCAATCATTCCTCACAAGTGGAGATGCAGTGGTATAGGATTTTGTGTGTGTGTGTGTGTGTGTGTGTGTGTGTAGGTTATCCTTTCTGTAGCAGGGTCCCTTTCTCCAGCATCCAAGAGCCACCCACTTAACATGAAAGGGGAGCTTCTTAGCCAATGAGAATATGTCTTCTCACCTTTCATGCCAATAGGAGCCAATCGGAGTGAAAAGAGGCGAGTTGGCCACTGAGGATGGGCTCCTAAGGTCCCTCTGGAGCAGGTGCAGGGGAAGAACTCCAAGGAGTTGTTGTTCTGCATGCTCGAAAACAAAGCATTTGGGAACATTGGTGGCATTAGACAAAGAGGATAAAGTTAACTCTTTCTCATCAGCTGCTACCCTCTCAGGGTGTCCCTCCCCCAGTTTTTGAAGAGGGCATGCAGAGGGCTAACTCTTCCTTCTGCAGCTGCCCCCATACAAGGCATTTAGGCTTGGGATGGGGGAGGTCCCATTTGCACTAATGGAAGCTCACCTCCCAGCTGATGTTGGCAGGATGGGGATGAGCAGGGGCAGGGTGTGAGCTGAATCCAGCCTGCTGGCCAGAGGTTCTCTGCCCCTACCATAGACAGAAGGCCAAAGCCAAAAAGATCTCTCTAATTGTCACCCACTTCACCACTAACAGGGAGGCAACAGAGACAAACACACACACATAAGATGGGAGGAGTCCAGGAAGGAACACATTCAGCTTCTAGAGGTTCCACACCTGTTTAAGCATTAACATTCATTTATCATTGTGTTTTGAATCCCTCTAACAGAGTGCATCTAACAGAGGAGCTTGCTGGTCAAACTTTTTTGTGTGTGTGTATGACAATGTCCTCATCAGTTTCCGCAAAGAATGAGCTAGGTTGCAAGAGTTACAACTAAACGATGGTGCTGTATAGGGTAATGGGTGGGCCTTTCCTCCACATATTTGCTGCTAGGTAGGATAACAAAAGCCAGAGTGGTGTGTGCAAGCTAAGCAGGAAGCAGGCTGGAAGCAAGAGACAGCAGAAACATGCTCGCTCTGTGCAGGATCAAAAGTGGTGCCAAATAGAGAAGCCAGATCTCTTGGGGTGTTCAGGCTGGGAGCATCTCCATTTTAAACTCAGGTTTTATATATCTGCCAATAAAACCATATATTCTAAAGACATCACAGTCTCTGCTCACTTTCGTTTCATGGAAACAGAACCCCTGGAATCTCTCACAACTTGGAGACCGGGGTGGCATGCAACGTCACGTTCATAATTCCCAATTTGCAAACATTTTAAGAACAGTTGCAAGGCTGGGATGAGATTAGAGAATGGAGTTGGTGACGGCATGTGTGCTAGCCAATGCATGCTCAGCATAACTGGCTTTTCCTCGACATGCTAGAAAACGGTGGCACCATTCCCCCTCTCCACAGCTGAGCTCTCCAGGACAGAACCCCCCCCACATGTAAGTGCATTGCAGGGCAGTGAAGTTGCTTCCCATCTACTTCTCTCGCTTTTTAAAGGACATCTATGTCATTGTCCTGAGTATCTTATGCCCCAAGCCACATAGGGCTCTGCTGGTTAAGAAGAGGCCATTGCTTTGTGCATAGAATGCTTAGAAGAAGTCAATGTAGATTCCAGAGCACTGGTGCAATGTGCTTAAAATAGACACTCTCATCAAGATGCAGGCTGTTGGGTTGCCTGCTACGTCCTTTAACCCTGCGCTGCTCGGTGCTGTGGCACAGCCAGAGTTTGTGACCTGTTTTGATGCACACTGTCCGTACAAGTTAGAAACCGTCCACAGCACCCAGATGGCACTTTGATTTAATGTAGCACATCAAAGGTTCAGCTAACCCATTGTTAGATTCCTAAAGGCTTCAGAACTGAAGGAGATTAGGTTTGGGGAGGATGCACACACACACACACACACACACACACACACACACCCAAAACCACAAAGCCTTTGTACAGCTAGGCCAGTGTCCATTTCTAATCCACCATGACAGCCTGCACTGGAAAGAACATAGACTTCTTCTGAAGGAGTAAGGCTTGCCCCAGGCCTCTGTCGATCAAAGCCACGGCAGATGCACTGTGCCCAACTCTCGTCCTTTGCAAACACGGTCAGTAATAAAAAAGTAGGACTCTCAAAGCACCACGGGGGGGGGGGGGGAGGATTTCAAAGCTCCTCTGCCTATGACATGCACCCACTCGACCACTTTAGCACTATTTTAAGTGTTGCATAAGAACTCGATCATAACTGGATCTTTAAGTATGGCAGTACCTACACTTCGGAACTCCCTGCCTATTGATAACATGAGGGCGCCTTCCCTGTAAACTTTTTGGTGCCAGCTCAAAACCGTTTTTTTAGGCAAGCCTACCCAAATGTTTAGGAAGTAGATGCAAGTTTTAATCTATTGTTATTTTTAACTTTTCAAAAGTCTTAAATGATTGTTGTTAATTCTTCTTATTGGTAATTTTATTGTTGTATCTTCTTTTTCTGTAAATTGCTTTGAGGGCTTTTCTTTTTTTTTACAATCAAATGGTTATGAAGTACCGTATTTTTCGCACCATAGGACGCACCGGCCCATAGGACGCATCAAGTTTTTTGGGGGGGAAATAAAGAAAAAAAAATTATTTCCCCCCCAGGCGCTTGTGGGGCCGGCAGCGGGGAGAAGCGCTCTTCTCCCTGCCGCCCGCCTTCAGATCAGGTCCGGGGACAGCAGGAAGACGCGCTGCGTCTCCCAGCTGTCCCCGGAGCTTGGGGGCAGGCAGCGGGGAGAAGGCTCTTCTCCCTGCCGCCCACCTTGACATCAAGTCCGGGGACAGCGGGAAGACGCGCTGCGTCTCCCAGCTGTCCCGGAGCTTGGGGGCAGGCAGCGGGGAGAAGCGCTCTTCTCCCTGCCGCCCGCCTTGCGATCAGGTCCGGGGACAGCGGGAAGACGCGCTGCGTCTCCCAGCTGTCCCGGAGCTTGGGGGCAGGCAGCGGGGAGAAGCGCTCTTCTCCCTGCTGCCCGCCTTGCGATCAGGTCCGGGGACAGCGGGAAGACGCGCTGCGTCTCCCAGCTGTCCCGGAGCTTGGGGGCAGGCAGCGGGGAGAAGCGCTCTTCTCCCTGCCGCCCGCCTTGCGATCAGGTCCGGGGACAGCAGGGAGACGCGCTGCGTCTCCCCGCTGTCCCCGGAGCTTGGGGGCAGGCAGCGGGGAGAAGCGCTCTTCTCCCTGCCGCCCGCCTTGCGATCAGGTCCGGGGACAGCGGGGAGACGCGCTGCGTCTCCCTGCTGTCCCCGGAGCTTGCGGGCAGGCAGCGGGGAGAAGCGCTCTTCTCCCTGCCGCCCGCCTTGCGATCAGGTCCGGGGACAGCGGGGAGATGCGCTGTGTCTCCCAGCTGTCCCCGGAGCTTGCGGGGCCGGCGGCGGGGTCTCCCGCCGTCAGCCTCCAAACCACTTCGGGAGACAGCGGGATGGCGGCGTTCCGCCTCCCTCTGTCCCCCGACCTTGTGGGGCTGGCGCTGGGGCTCTCCTGAAGCCTGGAGAGCGAGAGGGGTCGGTGCGCACCGACCCCTCTCCCTCTCCAGGCTTCAGTGAAAGCCTGCATTCACACCATAGGACGCACACACATTTCCCCTTCATTTTTGGAGGGGAAAAAGTGCGTCCTATAGTGCGAAAAATACGGTAATAAGAAGTAAATCTAATCCAAATCAAGAAATTCACTGCTACACTTGACAAGCTGTGTAAAAGTTGGAATTAACCTCACCGAAAGCAGGTATGTATAGCAATGATGTTTTCACCACTTGGAGAGGCTCACATCACTCTCCCCAGTCTTTCATCACATGGACAAACTCTTGTGATGGTTAGGGTGCTGGACCAGGACTTGCGAGAGACCAAGATTGAAATCCCCGCCTAGCCATGAAGCTCACTGGGTGACCTCAATGGCCAGCCACCATCTCTCAGCCCAGCCTACCTCACAGGGTTGTTGTGAGGATAAAAATGGGGAAGGCAGAAACCCGTGCACACCACCTTGAGCTTGTTAGAGGAAAGGCAGGACATAACTGTAATAGATAAATAAAAAAATAAGGTTGAAGTCAATATGGATGATAGCAAGATCAGCTTTTTAGAGTGAGGACTGATTTTGTGAGTTGGGGAAAAGGGTACAGCAAAATGCAAGACCTGCTTTCCTCAGCCGTGCTAGCCCTAAAGAAAAGGAATAATCCAGTTGGGTGGGGGGAGGTAATTATGCCCCCAATAACCTGATGCAATATTTCATCCCTGTCGTAGTTCCAGAGCGAGGACAGGACATCTTCCATCACAGACACAGGAAAGCTGCTTCCTGTTGAGTCAGACCATTGGTCCATCTAGCGCAGTTCTCCCAACACTGACTGGCAGCAGCTGTCCAAGTTTTCAGGTAGGCAGCCTTACCTGCAGATGCCGGGGAAAGAAGAGGATGGAACATGGGACCTTTGACATGCAAAGCATGTCCTCTGCTACTGAGCCATGGCAGTTCCTTTCATTTTTTAAAAATTTGTAGTTGCTGGATCATACAAATGAATTCTGATTTCACTGTTGATTAAAAAAAAAGAAGTCCTCCCCACCTCTGCTTCTAATTCTTCCCTTCGTGCTCCCCACAGTCCATTCTTCTAATGTGATTAAAGGATGATGCAGGGGAGATGGGAAAAAAAAAAGAATAACACCCCTTGGTTATTACATACGGTTTCTCAGCACACACAAAAGCCTTTAATTGATGTCAAACCCTTGCACAGATAATTGATTGTATGACTAAAATGTAGTGAGTAAATGTAGAGGGAAGACAGGGAGTCAAGGGCAATGTCACCAGCTCAAGTCATGTGATTCATTTGGACTGAATCGGTGTTTATCCAGAGCCTGGAATTTCAGAGGGCAGCTTGGATTTAGAGGGGCCTTGGGAGACAGAATCTTTTTGTTTCAAAATCCTCTACCAAGTTTGCAAGGGCATGGCAAGAATGCATGCCTCTACAGCAGGGACAGATGGGGAAATTCGATTCTGTTTGCATTTAAACCCAGTTTGATCCAGTTCACACTTCCGGAAACAATTCATTAACTGAACACAGCCATCCCTCTGGAATCTGTCCAAATTTTTCCAATGCAAAGAGCATTTATAAAAATGCATTATATTAAGGCAGCACGTGCACAAGAACTGAGATGTTGTTGAAAATGACATACACAAATACATTGTGTTAGGAGAAATAGCTTGCAAAACTGTGCGCTTTTATAAAAATTGCATCCCGCCCGCCCCGAGTTCAGAACTTACAAGCTGCTGTGATAAAGTATAAAATGTACTTAAGAAGGCTAAGGAAATATCAACACAGACATGCACACTCAGTGGAACAGAAGTTTAATTTATTTCAAAGCCCAAATAGTCTAAAGAGCGAAAAGAACTACATGGAAGAGAATGAAGTTGAAGAGAGCCAGTGTGGTATAGTGGTTTAAGTGTTGGACTAAGACCTGGGACAGACTACGGTTCAAATCCCCACTTGGCCATGAAGCTCACCTTGGGCCAGTCACTGCCTCTTAGCCTAACCTACCTCACAGGGTTGCTGTGGGGATTAAATGCAGAAGGGAAGACCCATACACGGCACCTTGAGATCCTTGGAGGAAAAGGTGGGACATAAATGCTATAAATAAAACAGCTAATAATAAGATGAAATCATTCAACGCTCCACCACCAAACAAATTTAATTCATGTTCATTTCGCCCATCAATTCTGGGAACTACTTGCGGGTGCAGTTCCAAGATTCAGTGAACTTTGTGAAATGGAACTAGTTAGTTCCAAGCGCTGAGCTCAACTACCAAGTCCAGTACTCAAAATTCCCTCGCTGCAACCACTAGTTTGAAGAGAGGATTTTGAACAGTTGTGGCTCTGAAACAGCTCTCCAACTCTACGCTATGCTTCTGAGAGAGGAGGATGCAGTTAATCATAGTGTGAATCTGTCAGTGCTTTGACTGCAAGTTGCTGGCATCCTTTTAAAGCACTGGTCCTGTAGATTCTGCCATCTTCAGATTGCTTTGTTTGTGGAAACAATCAGCCAGGTTGCCCATTGTACAGCGGCAGCCTCAGCAACTCCTTAATTAAGTGCTTTGTTGAGGTATATTAGAGAGAGAGAGAGATGCATTCTGCCAAGGACTCTCACATCTGTTTCAGGGTTTTCAACCTCTTGAAATGGCACTCAGGGAACTGCGTCTTGGTGGGGGCTTGGAGCTCCCTGGAGGCTCCAGACAAAGGAATAAAAAAACCCCCTCATTGCTCTGATATTCAGGCTGCTGTGCCAGCAGCGTAAGATCCATTCATTCCGTTCTTATGATGCAGTGATCAAGTAGCGAGTGGACAGATTCTCTGCTGGAAGGCCAAAAGCCACCAGCTGCAGGCAAATATCAGAAGAGATAGTCCAAGTCAGCTTGGAGTGTCTGAAAGTTGACATGATGCGCCCCTCCCCTTAGTGGCACATTTATCTATCTATCATCTATCTATCTATATCTATCTATCTATCTATCTATCTATCTATCTATCTATCATCTATCTATCTATCTATCTATCTATCTATCTATCTATCTATCATCTATCTCTCTATCCCTCTATATCAGTGGTTCTCAACCTGTGGGTCCCCAGATGTTGTTGGACTACAACTCCAATTATTATTATTTTTATTATTATTATTAATTAATTAATACCCTGCACATCTGGCTGGGTTTCCCCAGCCACTCTGGGTGGCTTCCAACAAAACACCAAAATACAATAAACTATTAAACATTAAAAGCTTCACTAAACAGGGCTGCCTTCAGATGTCTTCTAAAAGTTTGGTACCTCAGCGTCCGGGCAGAAAAATGGAGGTGGAGACGCTCCTTCAGGTATACTGGACTGAGGCCATCCCTGAGCTCTGCCCTTGCTAGCTAGGGGTGATGGGAGTTGTAGTTCAACAACATCTGGGGACCCACAGGTTGAGAAAGGCTGCTATATATCTATATCTATATCACCAGTAGTTCACAATTTGACACCTTGATGTGCATATAAAAATGAGATGGCCACTGCGTGAGATGGCCACTTGGATCTGCGTGATGTCGTCCAGCACCTCAATTATGAACTGTAGAATTGGAAGAGACCCTGAGGGTCATCCATTCCAATGCCCCCTGTGATGCAGGAATCCTGCCTACAGCCATCCCTGGGTGGACTCAAACCACCCACCTTCTAGTTAGCAGCCAGACACACCAACCCATTGCACCACAGAGACAGAGCTGTATCCTCCTTGGTCGGGGAAGAGCTCCAGAGTCGAAGATGACTGGGTCTCCAAATGTACCTAGTAGTGGCATATGAGAGCTGAAAATATTTCCAATATATTTCACATCTGGCAACCAAGGTGTCCCTTTGGTTTCAGATAGTACACAGGTAGACGAGTCTTCAAAGCTGGGGACACCAATTTTCACGGCCCTCTAGCAGCTATGTACCAGAAGTAATATATTTAGCATTAACTCAGGCAGTGTCTCTGCATGTATATTTTGCTCTGGGAGGCTTAGTTTGGCCAGAATTGAGTATACACTTCCAGAGTGTAGCTGAAGCGAATGGGAAAGGCTGCTTGTGCAGGAGCAATGTGCTCACACAGTATGGGTTTGGACAGAAGACTCTTGCTTATAGGATTATAGGAACATACCAACGTCCACTTTTGTACGGGGGAGGTCCCTCACCTCGAATGGAGGGGTTCATGGGATGGTGGGCTCCAAACTTAGCACTGTGCAGGTGTGTGGCTGCCGAATGGCTGGCAGAGCCCCGTGTTGGTTGTTGAGGTCCTGCTCCCTCAGTCATTCACCTAACCTACACCTCCTCCACTGCCTTGCAATGTCCTTCAGTAAACAGGTCATCTCATCCTGCCCTATGAATTTCTGTTCAGTGACAGATGCTGGTAGATTCCAGAGAACTGGCTTGCGAGCAACTGCTGGTTATGCTTAGAACAGATGTGGGGAAACTTTGCCCCCCCAGATGTTGCTGGGCTGCAACTCCCATCACCCCTGGCCATTGGCCACGTTTTCCAGGACTGATGGGAGTTGTAGTTCTACAACAGCTGGAGGGACACAAGCCCCTCACATCTGGATAGGAACAAGGACTAATTCCCTTTATGGACCCAGCTGAAAGCAGGGGAGAATGAGCATTAGGTCTAAAGATTAATGGTATTTATGTGTGCGTCTTTACATGAGGGAAAAAAGCCTCCCTGCTCTAAGAAATCTAGCAGCACAATGTTGGATTTTTCATGGTTTGTTTGTTTTTGGTGGAAATTTATACCTCAATGCAGAAATGTTATTTCAAAATCTCTTTTTTTTAATTCAACTGTTATTCAGCAATATACAATACGGTTTATAAACAAATGTCTTACCTTGTTTCCAATCTTTCTCTTTTTTTATATTTAAAAATAAATATTATCGACAGTGAATATCCATTATGGTAAGATGTGCCTTTTTAAAAAATCAAGAGTTCCCCCCAAAAGAAATAATTTAATTAAAAAAGAGGGGGAGGGGAAGGGAGGAGGAGAAAGGAAATAATAAAAATAAACATAAAAAGCCTAACCACAATAATCTACTAAAAAATAGGACCCTTCCTTAGAAGGGCTTTGCCCCCCCCATGTCTTTACATATCATCATAAAAGCAACTGTTCAACAGTTCGTGCAAAATTAATTGTCAGAGGAAAGGTTTAGAAAAAAAAGACGTTGGAAAAGAGAGAAATAATAGCTACCTTGTGTGGAACAGGGCATTGATACCATAGAATCTTGAAACTAGATGCATTATTTCAGGTGACTGACCTTTGTGTAATGTCCCAAAAATATGCTTTACCCCTCCCCTTGTTGAATGTGTTCATGCTTCTTTTCCAGTCTCTTTATGTCCATCTTTAAGATTCTAGTTCTCATTGAGGGTTCTTTTTCCGTGTGTTTTTTGTTTTTGTTTTAAATAGTTTCCTTCTCATTTGGCTGAGGATTATCAGATAAAGAAGTCCATCAGTGGTCTAAGAATAAGTGTACAAGCTTATGGAACATCAACAGGAACGAATAGAGGAAAGGATCTGTCACGTAAATTGGCTCAGTACCTAGGAGGGAACAAGAGGAAGAAAAACGAAGGAGGGAGGGAGAAAGAAAGAAAGAAAGAAAGAAGAGAAAGGTTTAATTTTTGCAGCAGTTCAGAATCATTGATAACTTTAATGTTTTGGTGAAGCACTGAGTGGTCACAGGGCAGGCATGGGGAACTTTGACCTGTCAGGTGTTGCTGAACTACAACTCCCATCATCCTTGGCCATTTCTTCTGGGGCTGATGGGAGTTGAGCTTCAGTAACATCTGGAGGGCCACAGGCTCCCCACATACCCCACAGAGAATGCCTTCAGCTCAGGCAGTTTAGAGCAGAGGGGTGCAACCTGTGGCAGTAGCCGGTTAGATGATGGACCAATAATGCAAGGACCATTTTTAGAAGTGTATGTCCATAAATACGACACATCCCATGTTCATTGCCCAGGCTGAGTGTCATTCCTAATGTGTATATAGGCAAAGGGAACTCTTGGATTGTTCTGTCTAGCCCAGGGGTAGTCAACATTTTTATACCTACCGCCCACGAATGCATCTTTCTTTATGGTAAAATTTCCTTACCACCCACCAGTGCTCGATGGAAGGAGGATTCAGCTTGTGCCGTAGAACCTCCTACCGCCCACCTAGAATCCTGAAACGCCCACTAGTGGGTGGTAGGGACCAGGTTGACAACCCCTGGTCTAACCACTACAAATCTTTCTGGACTGATCTATGCTCACAGATAGGGCTGGCTGGCTCCTTAGTCAATATTGTTGTCTAATGCATGCTGATTGTGAGCATGAAGACGCTGAACTCTGTTCAATGTTTAGAGCTTCAAAGATATTCTTTTAAAAGAAATCTTATTCCCCCCCTGCCTTATTTATTTGAAAATAAATAAAGGCATACTTGGAACATAAATTCTATGGTTGATTACAGCTTGCATGGATCGAAACAATAAAATATCATATTGCCTAGATGATGAAAAGGGATAAAACGCAAGCAAAAAGGTGCACTCTTCTCTGCCTCTATCAATCGATAACACTCATCCCCCTGTCTGCATTCCTGCTATTAGATTTCAGTGCAATCCAATTTGGAGAGCCCCAAAGAGCGTTCCAAGAAGCCACCTTGCAGGAATACGGCTGGCCTCCGCTGTTCATACGCAATTGTAATTAAAAGCTCTGCATAAATATTTGTGTAGGGTTGCATCACCATGGATTAGCTGTGTGTGTTGAAAAGAGAAAGGTGAGCTCACGCGCCTGTGCTTCTGGTACAAGAGAAATGCCAGCCAATGTAAAGGCACATATAAAGGTAAAGGGACCCCTGACCATTAGGTCCAGTCATGGCCGACTCTGGGGTTGTGGCGCTCATCTCGCTTTACTGGCCGAGGGAGCCGGCATACAGCTTCCGGGTCATGTGGCCAGCATGACTAAGCCGCTTCTGGCGAACCAAAGCAGCACACGGAAATGCCGTTTACCTTCCCGCCGGAGCGGTACCTATTTATCTACTTGCACTTTGACATGCTTTCGAACTGCTAGGTTGGCAGGAGCAGGGATTGAGCAGCAGGAGCTCACCCCGTCCCAGGGATTCGAATCACCGACCTTCTGATCAGCAAGTCCTAAGCTCTGTGGTTTAACCTACAGCGCCACCCGTGTCTCCCTTAAAGCAGAACAATATTGGTGTCGTGTAGATGGATGAAGAGGAGAATCGGAAGAAGCTCCTTCTCCTTTCTAGGGACAGAGAGAAACTCGGTTCATTTCAGCTTCAGTGAGAAATGACACAATTCACACTTTTTGAAAAAAAAACCCCTCTGTGCATCAAAACTTGGTTCTCTTTCCAAGACGGCACACCTCCAAATTTTGCAAGGTGTTTCTTCAACCAAGTGATGTATACAAAAAAGTGTATATGGGGAGCCGGTGTGTGTATAAGCATCCATACATTCATGGCAATAATGTACGAAAATATGCATTGCATCAGCAGAAATAGCTTGCAAAAGAGTGCATAATAGGGAGAAAGTGCAGAAAAATGCAGATGAATTTTCATGATTCGCTTGCTGATAAGGAAATGTAGAGAACGGAACTTAGAAAGAGAAATGCCTGTGGGAAACCCACTAGCAGGATTCGAACTCAAGAGCACCCTCCCCTGCTGTGGTTTCCATCAACTGATATTCAGAAGCATTACTGCCTCCAACTGGGGAGGTAGAGCATGGCCATCTCAGCTAGTAACCAATAGTAGCTTCATTTGCCATGAAATTGTCAACTCGTCTTTTAAAGCCATCTATGTTGGTGGCCATCACTGCCTCCTGTGGGAGTCAGTTCCACTGATCCTTCAGTTTGTCTAATCCTGTTTTTTTTAAAAAAAAACAGTCTAAGCTACTGGCCATAGTGATATATTTGGAAACCCAAAAATTATTTAATTTAATTCATTAAGCACATTTATATCCCACTTTGAAAGAAAATATCTTCACACAATGGCATGTAATTACATGCAACATACACTTAGCACTACAGATCCCCCCCCCCCCCCAATTTGGGAAGCAATCATACAACCTCATGGAGGAGAGGATGTGATAGCTTGCAGAGCCTCTAACCAACATGGTTTGGAGCAAAATTGCTTTCTGACCCCCTAGCAATGCCATGAGTGCACACGAAAATCCCTGCGGCATGATGTATTTCAAGAGAGTTCCAGGCCTGAGCTCTGTAGAACGTAAACAGTAGAAGGAGTGCCTCTGTGCATGCAGTGCCTTTCTCTCACTGCTGGGTAATTCGCGAACAGCCCCCGCAGGTCTTAGATTAAATGACCAGACACTGTGCAGCAGATCCACTTAAATCAATAGTTAACTGCAGCCTAAATATAGTTTGAAGACACTCGAACTCAGGACGCAAGGGAGAAACGTGCTAGGAGGAAGGCATGCTTGGCAAATCCACAACGTGATCAGCTCCCGCCTGGAAACCTATGTCCCCACTGTGGAAGGATGTGTGGATCCAGAATTGGCCTCCACAGTCACTTACGGACTCATTGTTAAAACCGTGTTTATGGAAGACAATCTTACTCAGCTATGAGTGATTGCCGAAGAAGAAGACACTTTGAGATGCTTAAAATGTCAAGGCTATTATGATAGAAGCTCAAATCATACACCCTTAAAAAAAAACCACCCTTCACTACAACCTGAACTTATTTTCAAGATGTGCTATTCATTAAATATATATCATCCCTGAAAGACTGATCAAACCTGAGTATGATCCAGGAAAAGTTACACTCCATTTCACACAGGCACACAGGTCCCTCGGTGACTGCAATTCTGGATGATTGGCAGCTGTACATAGGAACTAACAATTCCTCTGACTTGCATTGCAGACGATGCAGTGTGGAATGAAAAATGCTGTCTGTGGTGCAAATCAGGTGCGGATGCAAGCCATTATTTGCCCCCAAGCAAGTATCTATTGCTTTGCAGCTAAAAATTGTGTGTGCCTGCAATCCAATGTTCACTTGGGGAGCAAGCCCCACTGCACTTAAAAAGGCTTATGTCTGAATAAACATATATGGGGATGCTCTGTTAAGTCCCACTTGTACCAGTGGGATTCGAACATTTCAGCTTCTCTGCTACCCAGCTACCCTTTTGCAATAAAATCTGCAACAAATGCAAAAATGAATTCATGATGATGGAAAAGCAATTATTTGCAGAATTGCTTTGCAAATTATGTGGCCTGGGAGATGCCGCAAATCCAGTGGTTCACTAAGTGTCTCCATCAAGACCCTCTTAGAAACACGGTACTGTTGGGGAAGAGTTAAAAGCTCTGCAATACAGCACCCGCTGCCAGGTAGCGTGTAGGCAATAGATGGACCAGTGGTCTGGCTTGGGATAAGACCATTTCCTATGCCTGTCAAGTTCATTGAAGACAAAAATCAGCACAGATCACCTAGATAGACCATGAGACAGGATGTAGCTCAGTGGCAGAACACCTGCTTTGTGTGCAGAAGGTCTCAGATTCAATCCCTGGCATCTCCAGGTAGGGTTCTGACTGATACCCCGAAGAGCCTCTGCCAGCCATTGTAGACAACACTGAGCAAGTTCTACTGATGGTCTGGGTATAAGACAGCTTCCTATGTCCCTATATACCATCTTTAACCTTTGCCATTTGGAGTATCCCAAAAGGAGCTGATGGAAGAGCATTTAGTACAGGCACAGCTGCTGCAACCAGTCCGTTTCAGAGCTGATCTAACCCCAGACTGTAGCTTTCTTTGCACTTTGCTGTGACCAGACAATGGCCTCTGCCCCATCTGCTTGACACATCTGCATTATAAGTTTATTTAAATAAGCTTGAAGCCAGTTCAAATGTCATGGCTTCCAGCCCACTGGATAGAAGCAACATTCTGAAAGAACTGACAATGACATGGCACAAAATTCCTGGCTGCTTATAGAAGCACAACTCTCTCCAGCGGCTGTTAGTTAGGATGGCTTCATTACCTCCCAAATCAGAGAGATACTTTGACACTGATTTAGGGCTGAGCGATACCCGGTTTTCAACATCATGATATATCACGATGTCTGAAATAAGGATGGAACTATGTAGAAGTGAACAACAGGGTTGGGTGATATCTGGTTTTCAGCTTTGTTATGTATCACCAGCTAAACATTGCAATATACTAATATATGAAATAAGGATGGAATTATGAAGAGGAACTGGCTAGGTTCATGGTTTTTTTTCCCTATATTGTGATTATTGCATAATACCCCCCTCCCAATTTGCAATAAATTGCCAGGTCAAAAATTATGAAACCAGTACAGTGGTACCTCAGGTTAAGAACTTAATTCGTTCTGGAGGTCTGTGGTTAACTGAAACTGTTCTTAACCTGAAGCACCACTTTAGCTAATGGGGGCCTCCTGCTGCCGCTGCGCCACCGCTGCACGATTTCTGTTCTCATCCTGAAGCAAAGTTCTTAACCCGAGGTACTATTTCTGGGTTAGCGGAGTCTGCAACCTGAAGTGTATGTAACCCAAGGTACCACTGTATCATGATATGGACCTCAAACTGGTTTTGGACGATATGTTGATATATCGCTCAGCCCTACTCTGAATACCAGTTGCTGGGAAACACAAAGGGGGAGGGTGTAGGATAGTTTCTGCCTCACACTTTAATCAGCCTTGGCTCCCCCCAAAGAATTCTGGGATCTGTAGTTTGTTATGGGTGCTGAGAGTTCTTCGCAGGCCTCCCATTCTGCTCACAGAGCTACAGTTCTCAGAGTTCCCTGGGAAGAGGAGTTGATTGTTAAACCACTCAATGCATATTAATCTTTTCCTGTATGCAAACTGCGGAAGTTTAAAAATGCAGGGCAAATGTTGGTTTACAACAGATGGCTTGTGAAATCCCCAGGGGTATTTCCCTGTCTTTTGAGAATAATCTCTTATCTGTCTTGTGAGTAGGACAGCAAAGAGCTAGATAATTAATCTTTAAAGGGATCAGGTCATAACCCTATAAAATGTTAGGCTTAGCATCATAGTTCAACACTTGGTCAGTTTTTGCAAACCAGTGGGTCAAACAGTTGAATTTGCTTCTTCCATATGCCTGTGTGGATCTCTTAGATGCGTAGTGCAACGATGCCTAATATTTGTACAGCACTTTCCATTGCTTAGAATACTTCATGAGAATGTGAAAAGAGCTGGATCAGATCAAAGGCCAGTATCTAGGCCAGTATCCCATTTCTTACTGGACAGAAAGGTGCCTCTAGAAAACCCATAAGCAGGACCTGAAGGCAATAACCCTCTCCCAGTGTTGCTCATGAACCACGGGTATTCAGAAGTATACTCCTGGAGGTAGCCGCGCACAGTCATTTGATAGCCTTATTTGTCACAAATTTGTATAATGCCTGTTGAAAGCTGGGAGCAGTCTTGAGGAATTTGGGGCCAATGTGCCATCATTATGCTGCTGACACTCAGCTCTGTTTCTCCAGAACATCTGAGTTAGGAGAGCTGTGCAGTCCCTGTATCCGTGTTTGGATGCAGAGGTGAGAGGGATGGCGAAAAGGAAGCTGAGCTTGAATCCTGGCAAAACAAAGCCAGTAGCTCCCATGACCAAGAAATTGGTACAATTGCCTAACCTGGATGGGATTCCCTCTCCCTGAAGGAGCAAGTCTGCAATCTGGGGTGGGTGCTTCTGCATCCAGTTTCGTCATTGGAGGCCCAGGTAGCCTCAATGGTTAGAAGTGCAGATTGAAGCAGATGTTTTATGTCACTGTTTTTTAACTGGTAATTTTGCTGTGTTGTTCTTTTTGAGGTCTTAAAAAAATAACAATCTAACAGTATGTGCATTTTGTGAAATAATAAAAAATAAAGCCGCCTAAAGTCTGCAGGCATCAGTGTGTCTTGTGGCAGTGAGTTCCACAGGTTAACTACACATGATGTGAAGAAGTAGTTCCTTCCTTGCCTGTCCTGAATCTCCCAATCATCAAGAAGTGGAGGAAAACATCTCTATAGCCACTATGCCCAATTTTATAGACCTAGGAGCATAGGAAGCTGCCTTGGACCAAGTCAGATCTTAGCTGATCTATCACAGTATTGTCGACAGTGACTTACAGCTGCTGTCCATGGTTTAAGACAGGAGTCTGCAGAAGTACAGAGACATTTTTTTATTATTATTGGGGGAAGGAAAAACTTCAAAAACAGCCATATGAAGACAGAGTGTGCTTTGTAGCTGCTACAGAATGCCAACTGTTTGGGGTGGAGTAGGGGATGTAAAACCAGTTGAGGGGGGAGGTGGAATGGAGTATCATTTCAGCAGGGCATGGCTGGCTGGGTGGCTGGAAGATCTCTGCCCTGCCTCTCTTCCCTAATGATGATGATGATAACAACAACAACAACAACAACAACAACAACAACAACAACTTTTATTTATATCCCGCCCTCCCCAGCCAAAGCCGGGCTCAGGGCGGCTAACAACAATAAAATAGTACAACATTCTAAAATCATTTCATTATAAAATTAATTCAAATCAAATTGATGGCAACCATTGGGCTAGAGTTCTGTGAAGATTGCCAAAGGAGGGAGTCAGGATGTGCCCTGACCAAAGGCCTGGTGGAACAGCTCTGTCTTGCAGGCCCTGCAGAAAGATGTCAAGTCCCGCAGGGCCCTAGTCTCTTGTGACAGAGCGTTCCACCAGATCGGAGCCATTCCTTCATGGAATTCAGTGCGGCCTCAGGTTTCCAGCCAGTCTCCCTCGTACCTCCGCGTGTTCAGCAAGGGCTGGTGCATTGCATGCCTCCCAACCATCATTCTCTCCCTACTAAGCTTTGTCCTTTTGAAGTCAGAACTGGTGCCGGACTGAATGGTGACATCCTTTCCTTGCCCAGAGCCATATTCGCAAGATACAGATTCTGCTGTTCTGCTAAAGTGCTCCACTTCTCAGATGACAGCAATTTGCCTCCCTGTTGGTAACAGCCCAGCAATGCAAAAATAACGGTTGCTAAGGACTGTTGTGACAAATAACCCCCCGTTTCACTGACACCCCGGCTTTTACCAATGCAAAACCCAACAGGAGCTGTTTAATATTGATGCACACAGTTGCTTTGTTCCTGCCTTGCTCGCAGCAGCGCAGTGGTACATACAGGCATTGTGCACTTGCCACAAGACGCACTCCTTAAATTAAAAACCTATAATCAATTCATCTTCCTCCTAATACAATGCTGTCAGAGATTTGTACGGTGGGGGGGGGGGGAGGAAACAACAGCAACAACACAAACCGGGTCCTTTCAAAATACTCACAATTGCTGTGCTTTTCTTCTCTACTTCCAGACCTTTTTGGCCCTTGTTAATAAAAATTTTGGCTTTGCTTCACAGAAAAGAAAGAAGGAAAAAGACTCCAGCATGGAACCACCTCCAGTGTCAGAGACATCATGCCTCTGTATGTTTGTGGCTGAGAATCGCAGGTGAGCAGGGTGCTCTTGTCCTGCAGGCTTCCCACAGGCATCTGATTGGCTACTTTGAGAACAGGATGGTGGACTAGACATTGGCCTGATCCAGCAGGCTCTTCTTATATTCTTAACTAAGATGAAAGGAAGGACTTCTTTACATAGCACATAGTTAGACTATGGAACTCGCTCCCACAGGAGGCAGAGATGGCCACCAACTTGGATGGATTTAAAAGAGGAATGGACCAATTCATGGAGGAGAGGATTATCAATGGCTACTAGCCACAATGCTCTGCCTCCACAGTTGGAGGCAGCAATGCTTCTGAATACCAGTTGCTGGGAACCACAGAAGGAGAGAGGGCTCTTGAGTTCGAATCCTGCTTGCTGTTTTTTCACAGGCAGCTGTTCGGCCACTGTGAGAACAGGATGCTGGACTAGATGGTCTGATCCAGCAGGCTCTTTTTATGTTCTTATGGTTTGATCTTTACCTGGGAGTAAGTCCCATTGAACTCAAGGGGGCTTATGCCTGGGAAGCAGATACAGTGGTACCTCGGGTTACAGATGCTTCAGGTTACAGACACCGCTAACCCAGAAATATTACCTCAGGTTAAGAACTTTGCTTCAGGTTGAGAACAGAAATTGTGCTCTGGCGGCGCTGCGGCAGCTGGAGGCCCCATTAGCTAAAGTGGTGCTTCAGGTTAAGAACAGTTTCAGGTTAAGAACGGACCTCCAAAATGAATTAAGTTCTTAACCTGAGGTACCACTGTATACAACTGCCCTGTTAAGCACCTATTTACTGTTGCAGTTCCTGCTACCGCAGCTGTATTATGAAAGGAGCTGTCCAGCAGATCAGCAAGAAGGTTTTCAAAAAACCAGAGGACTTGTGCAGCTAAGGCAAGGATGAGAAACCTGTGGCCCTCCAAACATTGTTGGGCTCCAACTCCCATCAACTTCAGCCAGAGAGATCAAATGTTGGGAATCCAAACCATATCTTAAGGGTCACAGGGTTCTCTACCCCTGAGCTAAGCAGTAAAGCAGAACTTGGAAATGGGAAAGAAGGGGTGTTGCATTAGCAGTAGCTAAGCATCACCTGAACATTTTTTTTAGTTGCCCCACCGCTTTCTAGAGCATCAGCATAGCCATGATACAGAGCATGATTCTGAAGTCATCTTCCCACATAGAACTCAATATTGGAGACCTTGTGTTGCCAGATAGTCATTGAACTTCCTAGTTTGGGTATCCACTTGGCCTCAGTGCTGCTCCTGTTGTCCCAGGGATTTTGGGCAGTGAGAGCAGTGAGGGTATCCTAAATTGGCAGCTTTCTTGAGTGCAGCACATTTCAAGGTAGTGGCCTTAGAGGCGGATGCTGTTGTCCACTGTCATTAGCCCATGGACAATTATGATCCTGGAGCTTCAGATTCCAAGCTGCTAACATACTTGCAGTGACTACTATAGGTATATGAAAGCGACTGCGCTAGCAAAACTTTTGTTTTTTTGGGTAGACTCACAGCATTGATGGATGTATTTACAAGTAAATCTTGGGTTTGTGAACTCTCAGTGGGAACAGTCTTTCTCTTTTCTCAGACATTTCACAGTTAATGACTATATTGGTTGTCTCTTCCAATTTTATTTTTTTAAAGGAGAGAAGTTTTTACAGGGTGCCTCTCCCACCTACTCCACATAATTATATATCTGTAAGTCATCCCACACACATCTGGATTAGAGGAAAGACCTGCCCCATCAGATAATGACAAACCCTAAAGGCGTAAATGTTATTCTATTACTGCAAACACCCCACAAAAGGAGCCTTATAACTTAATTTGTTTCTATTGTAAACTGTTAGGAGACCCCCTATGCCACGTACAGAACTACTCTTTGATTGCTGTACAGATTGCTATAGCAATCTGTGATAGGAATAGGAGTCTCCTAACAATTCTCAGAACCCATAACAAACTACAGTTCCCTGGATTCTTTGGGAGACGCCATGGCTGTTTAAAGTGACAAATTACTGCTTTAAATGTAGGCCATTCTCAAGGTAGGGACGCGGGTGGCACCGTGGGTTAAACCACAGAGCCTAGGACTTGCGGATCAGAAGGTCGGTGGTTCGAATCCCCACGATGGGGTGAGCTCCTGTTGCTCGGTCCCTGCTCCTGCCAACCTAGCAGTTTGAAAGCACGTCAAAGTGCAAGTAGATAAATAGGTGGGAAGGTAAATGGCGTTTCTGTGCGCTGCTCTGGTTCGCCAGAAGCGGCTTAGTCATGCTGGCCACATGACCCGGAAGCTGTACGCCGGCTCCCTCGGCCAATAAAGTGAGATGAGCACCGCAACCCCAGAGTCGGCCACGACTGGACCTAATGGTCAGGGGTCCCTTTACCTTTACCTTATTCTCAAGGTGCCTCTGTGGAAATAGGCAGGAAGAATTCAAGTAAGACTCTGGCTACCTCCAGGCTTTTGCAAGGGGGAAGTCAAGTGCAGATTAGAAATCTAGGTTTGGATAATTAAAGTGGATCTGCTGCCCTGATGCAACAAATCCATGGTTTTTTTGGTTTGTTTTTGTTTTTAAATGGTACCTTTGTGATTAGGAAAATGAACTGAAAAGGATGGGATGAATGGATCACCATACAAACAAATCTTGATGAATTCACGACGAATGCTCATTGTCATATAATCTCTCCCAGGGCCAGATTAAA
Source organism: Podarcis pityusensis (assembly GCF_964106645.2). NCBI lineage: Eukaryota > Metazoa > Chordata > Lepidosauria > Squamata > Lacertidae > Podarcis > Podarcis pityusensis. Next base: position 59,648,285 of record NC_138033.1, on the reverse strand, counting down.
ACCTTTAGAGGCCCTAAACCCTGAAAAGATAATGGTGCCCCTCCATACATAATTCTAAATAAAAACAACATGAAATTATAAAATGGAAAGTTTTTTTTTTTAAATGTGACAAATCTACTATTCATGCTGAAATCAAAACAGCTTCTTTCTAGTTTTCTGATGGCAAAATTCTTGAAAAGTTCATTGAAGCTGACTCGACAAAGCAGGCCCGCTTCCAGACACGGTGGAGAAAGTGAATCAAATCTGTCCTTACATGTTGTTATCTGAGGATCTTTTCATTTCAGCCAAGAAAAAGAGTGATCTGCGGAGCATTTAGTAATAATCAACATTAGAAGAATGATGACTACTTTGATGATTTGTTTAAAAAAACAAATGTCAAATTCTTTTTCTTTTTTAATTAAAAAATTTCCTCAATTCTAGTTGGGTGTTCCTGTTTTGCTGGTGGCTTAAACACATGCTTAGCCTACCTATTCGGTAATCCAGCACTGACCTCTGCACAAACAAATCAGGACTGAAACAGACTGAATCAGGACTGAAAAGACTGAATAGAGTCTAACCTCTCTGTAAGCTTGGAGGAGCCCTAAACTACAACCTTTGCAGGTTTCATGTAGCACCCAGGGTTGCTGGAAAGATGAAATGTACAAAGGCCAATCCCCTATTTTGGGAAAGATAAAATCCAGCTCTCATGCAGATCCACCTCCATCTTTAAGAGGCAGATATTCTGTGTACCTGTGAATAATCTCCTGTGTACCTTTGGGGACTCCTCTTTTTGCATTCCTGTCTGTACATCAGCCATCTGAGAACAATGTTCCAGGCATGCATCAGATGAAATGAGCTCTAATCTAGGAAAACAGCCACCACAATAAATCTACTAGTCCTTAAGGTGCTTGGAGACTCTTTTTTTATTTTTTTTAAAAGAGTGTGTGTTCATAGCAGGGACTCCACATTCTAGGCATGTCTGAACCCTCATTTTAAGAATTAAGCACTGCCACATATAGCTCTCAACCATCACAAACCTTCCTAATGAGGAAGTTCAACCACCTATCTGTTTCCTCTGGTGGACTCTAAGGACATTTTTCATACTCTAGGAATTAATCAACATCCCATTACAAAGAAACAACAACCCCTTGTTCCCTCGCTTGACCTCACCACAATTCAAGGGAGTCCTTAATAAGCCTGGCCTTAAAAAACCTCTAGTGATGCATGTTTAATAAGAAGTTCCTTTTGCATGTTTCTTGCCTAGTGACATTTAAGAACCCTATCTTGATTTCAATTATGGCAAATATCCTTTGTGGTATTTAATATACCTAGGATAAGTAGACTAGCTGCTGGACCCAGATCTCTTCTACATCAGGAAACAATGCTGTAGCCCTTAGTTGTTAAAATGGGCAAACAGTGCACACCCTCCAATATTTCTCTGATGAAAAGAAGAATGTCCTATATCATCATCATCATCATCATCATCATCATCATCATATTTATACCCCACCTATCTGACTGGGCTGCCCCAGTCACTCTGGATGGCTCCCAACATATATAAAAACATAATAAAACATTAAACGTCAAAAAACTTCCCTATACAAGGCTGCCTTCAGATGTCTTCTAAAGGCTGTATAGTTACTTAACTCCTTAGTTTGGGAGTTGCATAACTCTATTCCCACCAGCATTTCTCCAATGAAAATAGGGACATCCTAAGGAAAAGTGGGATATTCCAGGATCAAATCAGACACAGGGACGGCTTCTGTAAATCCAGAACTGTCCCTGGAAAATAGGGACACCTGGAGGGTCTGTTAGTGAAGTGGCAGTATGTACCAGGGGTAGCCAATGTGGTATTTCTCTCAGATACTGCTGGACTACAACTCCCATCATCCTTGACCATTTGTCATGTTGGCTGGGACTGATGGGAATTGGAGTCTAGCAACCACACAGGTGCCTCCTATTATAGGAAGCTGCATAGGAAGCTGCCTTATATTGAGCCAGACCATTGGCTCGTCTAGTTCAGTACTGTTGGACTACAACACTAATCATCCCTGATCATTCACATGCTGGTTCAGCCTGATAGTAGCTGTAGGGCATCAGGTTCCACATCCAAAGTCTATTGACTAGGATAATTGGGGAAGGACAATATTAGCAACATGGGAAGTTGCCTTACACCAGGCCCAAATATTTTCCCCGGCCATCTCACAGCCCTAGCCATATCAATAATTATAATGTATTATCAATTTTAATCCCATGCTTTGTTACCCTTAGGATGGTATACACAGCTATTAACAGTTGTCCTGTGAGCTTCCATAACAATATTTCCCTCTAATTCTTGTGTTGCTTTGCAAATTTTGTATTTTGTAAAGGTCTTTGGCTATGCACAATTAACTTGAGTGACTAGAGCCCACTGTTATCTGCTTCGAATGGCAGCAGCTCGTTAAGAGTCTCAAGTTCCCATCACTTTCTACCTGATCCTTTTAAGACTGGCGATGTCAGAGATAGGGATGGAGAAGAAATTCAGTACACATGCAAAGCCAAATCACACTCTCAGTATGCAAACTGAAACACAGCAGTGCTTTGAAACTGGCATTTATCCAAATTTTGCAATTCAGTTGTCCAACCAATGTTCAGAAAAAACACATATTATGGGAAAGTGTGCGTACCGATTGAAGATATTAGTGAAAATAACATGCAAGAGAACATTGTATTAGGAACAACGGCTTGAAAAGATGTGTTCATGAGTCCAAACTGCATCTAAAAATGTATTTACTAGGAGACATTCTCACTAAAATGCTGATGGATTTTAATGAGGATTTTATAAAAGAAAAACCTTCCGATCGCTGCAAAAAGACGGAGATCTGAATTTCAGATTGGAAAAAGGAGAAGCAGAGTCAACCACAATTGTCAGGTCCTTCCATCCCAAAATAAACTCGGATGCATATATATATATGTGTATATATATATATATATATATATGAAAAACATTATCTTAGGCAAATGCATTAAAACATTTAATGAGTTTAGTTTTGAGCATCTATTTCTTGTACAGCTGCTTTTAAACACATTATTCACAGAGCGTCTGCCAAAAACACACATTTTATTAACCTCAGGATCAGAAAGGTTAAATCAAACAAATGCAGAGGTGCTATTAATGCTTCAGTAATTAGGCAAGGATACAAAATGTACCGCAAACATCTGCTAGTACATCACAAAACTGAAGACCTCCTGGAAACTCCCTTCACCCTCCAATACAGAGACTTCCACTAGGCACAGAGGCCTAGTGAAAAAGAAATGCCCCCCCGGCTCCTGCAGCTATGTAATGATGGTGCCAGGTGAGCCTCCCTGGGGGCAGCAGTCCACAAACATGTCCATGATGCAATAATAGTGCATTCGTGGTACACTTATAATGAACCATCCACTCCTCATTCCACCTTTTCCAGATGCCAAAACTTGACGTACCCCTTTGCGCTGCCTTCCCAGGCTAAGCAAGGCACTGGGCTTTGGAAAGGAGGCACAAGGCTCTGGCAGGGTCCTAAAGCCCTCCCACCCCCTTCCCAAAGCTAAGGAAGCATTAACTAGGCTTTGGGAAGGAGGTTGGAGGGCTCTAGGACCCTGTCAGAGCCCTCATGCCTCCTTCCCAAAGCCCAGTGGGGTGGGGTGTCAAATGTTGCTGAGGGCCACCAGAAAAGGTCTCAAGGGCCACCTGTGGACTGCCCTGGGATAGACTGTTGACGGGGACAGACCTGACATCAGCACATAAATCCGGTGCTTAAGAGCTTGCACCAGCACTCTCCCATTGTTTGCTTATGTGCTTCTTCCATTCACATGCCTTCATTTTACCATAACAGAACTCAGGGAAGGCGCCATGTTTTTCCTGGCCCAGGAGTCCTCAGAGCCTCAGAAGGCCTCTTCTTTGCAAAGAACCTCCTGGAAGAGGCTTTGCTCTTAGAGTTTAGTTACCCCTCTGCATCACTGGATACTCCTCTGTTTTAGAGTCCCAGCCGGGGGAAATGAGGGATATAAATAAACAAATAATTTTCCTGTCAGCTCTTTCCCCTCCCTCCTTCATTCCCTCCCTCCCTCTGGCCTCCCGCTTTTTACTCTTTCACTTTTGCTCTTTCCCTCCTGCACTTTTCCCTTTGAGGTATTGCTTCGCTGTCTGTCTCTTCTGCCTCCTCCTCCTCCACCTCCCCTCACCTGCCTCTCTTTCCTTGTCCTCTCAGTGTCACTCCTCTTTCAATCCTGTTTTCCCCTCCTTCTCCTCCTGCTTCATGCTGAGGACTGAAACGGACTCTTCCTGGATGTTGCCTTTTCATATTGCTCTGGAACACTTTCAGCACCCTCCTGATGCCTGTTGGGATCCCCTCATAATAGGACTTCCCTAGAAGATGCCCCATGAAGGCACTGACCAGACCCAGACCTGCAAAGCTGTGTCTTCAGAACACATTCTGGGACTGGCTCCACCCATCATACACCTTCTCACTTTGCACTGAATTCTCTTGTGATCTAAGATTGCCTCTCCGTTAACTGGCTGCAACATTTCCTGCCCAATCATCAGTGCAGGAGGCTTCAAATGGTTTGTTAACACGGTGTTCCCTGTTCACGAACATGTCCAACCACCAGAGATATAGAGCAGATAGAAAAGATAAGGCCAGATTATCAGGGGCAGGGGATCTTTGCCCTAACAGACATATCTGACATGCTCTTTTAGCTGCAAATGTTTATGCCCATCTGTTAGCATGGCTTTGTGCCCATTACAATCTGATCTGGCTGTTTCATTAGGGCATATGCACTTCACAACCCACAGGCGGTCTACGCAAGGCTGTGCAGGAAGCTTGATTTTTCTCTTTGATAGTCGGAAGGCTCAGGCCCCATCTGCACTGTAAATTCAAAGCAGGATCATACTGCCTCTCCCCATATGAACCAACCCAGACCGTGCCATCGTCATCTGAGGCCATTCTTCATGTGCCTCCTTCGCAAGAGTTTTGGGGTTTGGCAACTCGGGAACGGGCCTTTTCTGTGGTGGCTCCCTGCTTGTGGAACGCTCTCCCCAGGGAGGCTCACCTGGTGCCTTCGTTACATCTCTTTAGGCACCGGATAAAAACATTCCTCTTCTCCCAGGCCTTGGACTAAACCAACCATCTATGGCATTTTAAATGGTGGGGTTTTGTTCACTCTTTGTGTTTGTTATTATGTTATGCATTTTCATGTTTTTATATTGTAAACCACCCTGAGATCCTCAGGATGAAGGGTGGTATAGACATCTTAAAAATAAAAGCAGTAACGGCTTCCTCCCAAATAATCATGGGAGCTGTGGTTTGTTAAGGGTGCTGAAGGTCGGTACGCACAGTGGTGGCTAGTAACAATTTACTTGGGAGGGATGCAATTTTTTCATCACAAGAGGTTCTGCCCAACACTTATTTAGAAAAGTATGCCATTACACACAAAGAGAGTGCCCTTGTCTCCTCGTCTCTACCCCGCTATCAGTTAATGTCTACACTTCTATGGACAGGGAAAGAGCTTCCATGTAAGAGGACCCAAGTATGATTTTCATACAAGATTTTCATACAAGATTTACTCCATTCCTCTTATTTAAAAAATAAGCCATACCACACAATGTAATTTTCTGAATTCATGCATTGTTTACACCTGCTCATCCCTTGTGCAAAAACTAAACACAAAATAACCTTTTAAAGGAAGAAAAGTTGCTTCCAGTTGCGTGCAGGAATGTAGATTCCTGCATCTGCCTCTCAGCCACTGCTTACCCATGGTGAGCATAGAGAACATGGGCTGTATCCAACTAACCTTTACTCAGAGTATACCTATTAAAATTAAAGGTCATAAGTTTGTTTTGTTCATTACTTGCAATAGATCTCTTCAGAGCATGGCTGACACTGGATACATGCTTTCATCTCCTAAAGGCACCTCTAGATGGAACAGTTTTCAACCATAAATTTCCATATTTGATGCATGCAAGCTGCACTAAATACCAGCTCTGACTCTAGCAGGATGAGTGCAGGCAGCACAGACCAAAAGAGGCACCAACTCAGTTTTACTCAAAAGTAGACCCATTAAAATACATGGACAACATGGACTTAGTGAACAGCAATTGAGAGTCAAACGACTGGGTGAACAGGAATGTCTTTGCCTGGCACCTAAAAGTTGTTAATGATGGCCTTTACCAAGCGCAACCAAGCACATTTCTCTTTGAAGAGCATTCCACAATTGGGGAGTCACCACTAAAAAGGTCTGTTCTCATATTACTACCCTCTGCAGCTCCCTTGGAGGGGGCAAATGGAGAAGGGGCTCAGATGATGAATGCAGGATCTAGGTGGGTTCATGCAGGGAAAGGTGGTCCCTAACTTACTGGGGCCCTGAGCGACATGAGGCTTTATAGGTCAAAACTAGCACTAGGAATTGACCACCACTATTTCCAACACTTAAGCAAAATGCTTAAGGGAAGCTCCCCTCTAAAGCATGAAGTTAACAACCTTCATGGAGTCCGCTTCCCCAGTGGGTGATTTTCCTCCTTGCTTCCTGGAAGGAGAGGTTTTTCTCATTGTATCAAGCAGACACAGTTACTCTACTTCTAGGATCTATGCCACATTGATAGGAACCAGAGGGCAAAAAAGTACCACATACTCCTTCACAGCTCTCTCTGGAGTCAGCTCATCTATCATAAACACCAACACGAACCAGTCTTGATACAGACAGAAATGACCTCTTGCTCTACATATTTGTGTGTAGAGGGGAAATGGTGGCCGAGGCATGAATAAAGCCCAGCAAAAATTTGTTGTGACAGTTTATGACAACATACAGCTGTAACCCTCTGAGCATAGCATGCCAGATCTGTCTCTGTTAAACATAGTGTGACCAGTACTGAACTCTGCTAAGCACTGAAATTAATGCAGTAAGAAATGTGATGTTGACTTAGAATGTACTCTCTTTCATCTTGCTGGAAGTTTTTTTCCTGGGATGTTTGTTTTGGACGTCTAGTACTCTTAATCGGGGGGGGGGGGAGCATGGTGCCATCCATATATTATTGGACTCCCATCAGCCCCAGTAAACATGGGCAATGGTCAGAGATGATGGGAGTTGTAGTCCAACAACATCTGGGGGACACTCTGCTCTACACTATACATCATATTATCGTTCAGAGTTTAAAAACATAACAAAGTCATTTCTGGATCAGGCCAGTAGTCCATTTCGCCCAACATCCACAATGGATGTTTATGGAAAGCACACAAGCAGGACCTGAGTGCAACAACAATTTTCTCTCCAAAGTGGAGAAAAGTGTTGGAAAATGGAGGCAGTGTTCTATTGTTCTAATGTCACAACCTTCCAATGTCCAAGAATTTCTTACAACAGCACTTTTTAGGAAAGTTCAGCATTATTGTTACCACTTCACAGATGAAACCAAGGCTTGAAAAGGAATGGCTATGAGCGTTCATAATGGAGGATTTTCTAGTTCAGAGCACACATACTTTTACCCTCCAAAATGCTCTTCTATCAGCTCCAGTTGGCATGACCTGTGGTCGGGGAAAAGGCTGCAACTCAGGGGCAGAGCATCATCAGGTCAGTGACCCACCTATTCCAACATCCTGTTCTCACTTGAGCTGGTGCCAGTGGGAGACCAGCAAGCAGGATTCAAGCACAAGAGCACCCTCCCATCCCGTGGTTTTCAGCAATCAGTATTCAGAAGCCTTGTTGCCTCCAACTGTGGAAGCAGCGCATACCAACCATGGCAAGTAGCCATCAATAGTTTTCTCCTCCTCCATGAATTTGACTAATCCTCTCTGAAAGCCATCTAAGTTGGTGGCTATCACTGCCTCCCGTGGGAGAGAATTCCATGGTTTAACCATGTGCTGTGTGAAGATGCTTCCTTTTATCTTTTCTGAATTCCAATGTTCAACTTCATTGGACAGAAGTCCATGCATTCTAGCATCATGAGTGGAGAGGGGACTTTTCTTCATCCCCTTTCTCTATTTCTCTCATTTTATAAACTTCTGTCATGCTCCTCTAAACTAAAAAGTCCCAAAATGCATGCCACCCCCTTGAGGGGTCAATGGTCTGACTCATAAGGATAAGGAAGCTTCCTATGTTCTAGGTATTATAGGAGCTGTAGTTCAACAACATCTGGAGACCACCAGGTTGAGGAAGAATATGCTCTCATGCGGCAGACCAATAAACAAGGGATAGGTGATAGTTTGATCTTCAGAAGCACATGTATCTTCTCTTTTGTTGATATGTACAGAGCTTGTTTACTATCTGCTCTAAGCACCCACTTCCCCATGCCTGCTACCTTTCCCACAAGCAAACAGTCTTGTGGAATTGCTATCAAGTTCTTACATTCTCAAATACACCTGGAAATAAGCTTCTTTGAAATCAACAGGCCCTGCTGCCAAGGGAGTCAGTTCCAGCACGGGTGTCGCAACAAAATAAAACATCACAGAAAGAGTCAAGGCGGCCTCAGCAAGATCCCTATTACAAACATTTTCCCAGTGCTAATTTTTGCAGCGGGACAGAACTCTTTAAAACTGTCACCGAAGGCTTGTGTGAGAAAACATTTTTGCTTCCGCCAAATGGCAATTGACAATAGTGTACTTTACAGGACTGAAAACAATTCACATAAATTATCCCTATAATCATTATAATAACATTGTAAGATAGTATAAACCTATTATCCCCATCATGTAGACTGAATGGCACCCAGCGAGGCAAAAATTGCATGGAGCCCACATTTTCAGTGGTGTATTATAACCACTTTCTGGTACTGAGCAGTAAAAAAATAGTTCCTATGAAAAGGTGTGAGCTTTTCAACTGCACAATTCAGAGCACAAATCATTCTGAGAATCATTAAGCACTATTTGACAGTGGAACGGACTCCCTCAGAAGGTGGTGGACTCTTCTTCATTGGGTTTTTTTAGAAAGAGGTTTGATGGCCATCCATCAGGGGTTCTTTAGCTATTATACCTGCATTGCAGGGAGGTGGACTAGATTACCCTTGGGACCCCTTCCAACTCTACTTTTCTACAATTCTGTGAGAAGTTGCTCATAAATATATCTGAACTCTTACAAAAATATTAAATGGTGGTGGTGTGGTGGGGGAATTAAATAAAAAAACAAACCAGAGAATACTAAATAAGCCTGAGCAAAACTGAATCTGTTCGGGAAATGGCAATTTTCTATTTGTTAAGTTATTTTCTTCCTACATGAGACTCAATTCTCAGAAATGTTACACAAACCAAGAAATGTTGCAGATCTAAGTAGTAAAGAGTTAATCTATATCTATCTATCTATCTATCTATCTATCTATCTATCTATTTCCTTCCGCTGTTGGAGAGTGATTAAATTCAACTGAGCCACGAAAATGAGATTTTAAAAACTCAGAAAAAATTATTAAGTCCCAACAGAAGAATTCTCATTCTGTGTGTACATTTTGTTATCTTTTCGCTCATGTAAAACTTCTGACAATTTCGCCCGACATAGTCGGGAAATATTTTCTCAAGGAAGAAGAGGTGAACAAGGATTTGGCGTTTCTCCTCCAAACACGCCATATGCTTTTGTTAAAAGGATTAGGAGGAACGAGCTGGGAAAGGAGACCCAAAGCGGACTCCAAACTGGCACTCGGCTTCTCCCAAGCAGAAAAGGGAGCCCAATATTTCCATTTCCCGGGAGATGCTGCTACATACACCCAGCCGTGCCCCTCCGGCTCACTTTTTGGCAAGGCCTCGACATGGTCCACATTCGCCGGCAGCCAGATACGGTCTTCCAGCCGCGCCGCGGGAAGATCCCTGCGCTTCTCGCCGCGCCCCGTCGGGTGTCGCTGCGCCTCCACCTACCTGATCCGTGCTGCTGGCGAAGGATGGTGGCTTTGCCCGGCGGAGGCGAGGCCGACGACGCTGCTGCTGCTGCCGCCGCCACGATAGTCGTGGTGCTGGAGTTGGAGGAGGAAGAGGACGACGACGAGGAAGCCGCGGCGGGGATGGAGGCTGCTGACGAGGAGGAGGAAGAGGAGGCTGCTGCCTCGCCCTGCGCCGGCAGGAGACGCTTGTCCCCCAGGCGCGGCTCGGCCGTGGCTCGCCCGGGCGGGCTACTCCTGCGCGGGCCGCTGCTCTGGATGTGCGAGACCGCCTCGGCCGCCTGCACGTCGGGCGGGGAGAAGCGCGCCAGGACGCGCAGCTGCGCCTGGGCCTTGTGCTCCTGAGTGTCCTCGTCGCCGTAGTCCGACACGCGGCACTCGTACACGCCCTCGTCCTGTCGCCGCACACCGGAGAGCCGCAGCCGGTGGGAGATGTCGTTGCCCTGGACGCGCACCGTCTGCAAAGAGAGCGAGAGAGAGCGAGAGAGAGAGAGACGCCTTAGCCGTCCAGCAGGACTGGTTTCCCGGGATGAGGAAGGAGCTTGGGGTCTGTTCCAGCGCACAGCTCGAAAAGGACCCGCGATGTATATAAGGCGCTTGCCTCCCACTTGTCCGCCCCCTCCACTTGCTGGACTCCTGCCATGAACATATTTTTCTTTTGGAGATCTGAACATATGGGAGACAACTCGCCCCTCTAGAAATATCCTATATGCCTTCTGTATCCCCCCTCATTCCCCACCCCGTGCCACCACTGTACAGTCAAGATCGAAGCTGCAAACTTTCCTGGGTGTAAAGTTTGTAAGGAGGTGTGCAAAGGATTGCCCTGTTAGGTGCAAACAAGCAACGCTGTATAATTTTAATAAAATACCCTCCTCGTCATAGAGGTGTGCTCACGTGAACCCTCAACCCCTTGCCACCCACAGCTTACGGCTATATGGCGAACAAGCAACTGTGGGCACACACCAGACCTTCTCTTATGCAATGAGCTCACATACTAGATTTCCAGCTATGACTGATTTACATGCACACTATGTTTCTAAATACACGTATGCAGAACTGCCTAGAGCTTGTAGCCACTGGGAGTTTGGGGAAACTATCCCTCCCTGGTATTTCAACCTCCCCCCGCCAAAATAATTCCTAAGTAAGTGTGTGTATGTTTGCAGCCTTAATACTGCAATTCTGACACATATTTTTTATTTATTAGATTTATATACTGCCCTTCATCAAAAGATCTCAGGGTGGTCCACAAGGTAAAATCAGGAACAAAGTCCCTCCTGCACAAAGAAGCTATCTTCAGTAACTACAGATGGGCTTTGTATTGTACAACATCGAGTGCCATAGTGTTTACATGTTTCATGTTTACATAGTGTCTGCCAATGGTACACTAGGTGGCTGTGCAGGATGTGGTCAATATGCACGCTGAAGATAAACCAGTCTCTGGTCACACTGTATGGACAAACACACACTTGAAGCTGCTTTGCACGTAGGAGGTACAGTACCAGCGGGGAATTAATCTGAACCCGAGTCTGATTATGTGCATACATGTTTTTCTTGCATGTGCAAGAAGTCTCAAAGATGCCCATGTTTCTCAGGAAAATGCCAGAAACAAACCATGTGATTACTTTTAGTTGGTTGGCTATTATAAAATTGTATATCGCAAATGATGATTTGCAGGGGAAGGGCAGGTATAGAGCACCTTGTATATCTAGCCCAGCATTGCCTAGTCTAGCAGGCAGTGGCCGTTCAGGGTCTAAGGCAGAAGTCATTCCTTTCACCTTTCCCCACAATCCTTTTTTTAAAAAACCTCAATAACTGGAGATGCCAGGGGATTGAACTTGAGATCTTCTGTATGCAAAGCAGCTGTTCTACCACTGAGCTATGATACCTCCCATGAAATGCAAGTGTCTCATGAAATCATCATCAGCATCACCAGCTCCTCCTCTATTTTGAACCCTTCCCATCTCAATGATCTGTCAGAATGGCTTGTGGAGGGCTGGCGACTTCTAGTTCTGGACCTCTGGCTGGAAGCAATTTCCTATCCATGGGCTACAGCTACCACTGTCCCTGCCAACTGGCAAGAGCAGATGGGAAATGGAGCCCAGCAACATCTGGAGGTCTACAGCTCCCTTGTCCCTTCTGTAGAAAAAACACACACAATAGTTTGCTCTGAAATCCAGGTTTCTCATCTGCATTCTGAAATAAATATCTGCTTCATCTCCTCCTATTCCTCTGTTTTTGAAACAAGATGTATGTTTTCGGGACCCACTGTATTTTTTGTGATTGCATCCCCCCCCATAACTGCAATACCACCACCAATAAGTTATTGTGAAAAGCACAATAAAACTCTGTAAATCTGGCTTCAAGCACATTGGCTGTAAGCAGAAAAAAAGTCTACCTCCAACTCCCTGGAGACAAAATATTGAAACTGGCCACAAAAGCACTCTAGTTGATTCTAATGCCCCATTAAGATACATAGGGAAGAAGTTGAAGGTAATCAGATTACAAGCAAAAGGGTGCTTTGTAGGTTAAACCGGAGGTCAGTTTGGAGCCTCAGCTAACCAGTCCTCAAACCTAGAAATACAGAATTTACATTGTAATGCATTAAATGAGAGTGTCCCTGAGCATGTGCAGAGCATCTTTCGTCACAGGTCCTCACACCTGAGGGATCATGGATCTGGACTTGCAGGGGACATGAGGCAGCTCCTCAAGGAACTTAAATCCTGCTCCCTCCCTTTGTCAAAAATAGACAATGTATGGACAGCATGCCTGACACAGTGTTAGAGGGACAACTCCTTGCAAAGACGCTCTGTGGAATTAAACAACAACAAAAAAGCCTTTTTGATGCTGCTCTTTCCCTCTGTCTTAAAAATTCAATTTGTCTTCCTCCCCAAAATCAAATATTCCACTGCTGCAAGTCATTGCTTTTGGCCATTTCTATCCGCCCCCTGTACCAAGGAATACTTCCAAGCATGGGGTCACTCATCCGAAATCAAATGCTGGCCACTAATTCCATCTCCTCCTTCCCTTAATTAAATGCATTTCTCCGTTGCAGTCAACAGCTAGCCACTAATCCTCCTTGCTCCCCCCTCTGCTTCCAGCAATAATGCATTTAAAATGTATCATCTGTCCAAAAGCAACCTCACTGTGCTGGCTCTCTCTAATCCTGCCCTCGTACTCTTGCAGAAACAAGCGCAGCCAACAGCATCCAGCCATTCATGCTTCATCTCTGATTCCCCAAAACAAATGCAGACCTTCATACCCCTCACCTGATAATAATAACAACGGAAAACAGCTTCTGCATTTAATCCTCTGCAAAGCACACAAAATCCTGGTCAGAGAAAGGGGAGAGAGAAAAAAGATGCACCAGGTCCCTCAAAGTTGAACGCAGCCATGTTGCCATGAGTGAGTCCAAATCATCTTCCAAAAATAGATGCACTGGGACTAATATATTTTCCCCTTTCCCTCCCGTTTCCCCGTCTGAAATGCAGCCCGCAACATCTGCCTCTGAAATTCTGTCTCCAAACACTTTATCAATTTCCCTCTCCTCTGATCTTGTCCATATTTAGACATGCATGTTCTCTCTCTCTCTCTCTCTCTCTCTCTCTCTCTCTCTCTCTCTCTCACACACACACACACACACACACACACTCCTATTGTTCTGTTTTCTATATTTTAATTATTCCTTTTTTGTCACCAGAAATAATAGTAGGATTGCCAACATGCCTGTTATCATCAGGGATGCCTGAGCTTGACCCTTATTTAAATAAAGCTCAGCTCCAAAGTGCTTCATCAAAGAAACCCCAAAGATTCTGTTTCCTATTGATCTACGTTCCACACACCAGCAAACAGATTGTAGAGAAACCAATTACAGGTGGGTGCTCCAGATCTAAGGCAACCTCCCATTTGCAATAAACAAATTTCATAGAGGCAGGCCAGGATGGCTTTGCCTCCAAAGCTTAAGATGCAATCAGTCCAAATAATCTAAAAACAAAAAACAATGTAGCAGGTGGGAAAGTGTGTGCGTCACCTCATTTGGGTAGGGGTGAAACAACTTCTGCAAGATGTCACAATGTGTGATGTATGAAGATAGAAAACTTAATTTTGGTCTCTTGTGCCAATTTAACAGTCACAACTTCTGATGAATTCTGGGAACTGTAGCTTGGTGATGGGGCAGGACATAATCTATTAATGACTCCCCCTTCCACAGACCCTGGGTTCTTTGGGATGGGGGAAGTAAGAATATTGACTACAGTGCAGATATATACTTGGAATTAAGTTCTGAGTACATATTTAGGCAAAGGAAGTGGCAAAGCTCCTAGACCAGTGATTCTTGAAGGGTATATGAAGCATGCCACACTGATGTGGCAGGAGAGGATGGCAAATATGGAAGGAAGTTTCAAGGCAAACATTTCAGTGTAGTGTAATGTAGTATAATGGTTTTTCTCTCCAGAATATGGGTAGATATATTTTCAAGGTGAGAGAAAGAGCATCGAATGATACTGAGGACAATCCTAGTTGTGTTTTCCAATACATCTCTTATCAATTAAACAGGTTGGTGTGGCACCGGCAAATTTTCATTCTGAAAGTGTGGCCCAGAGAAAAAAGTTTGAGAGCCACTGTCCTAGAATGTGACACTGCAGTCGGGGGATTTATATGTTTGCAAGTTCTGCCATGAGAAAAGCTCCCTTATTGCATTCCTTTCATGGAAAGGGATATAGCTCAGTGGTAGAACATCTGTCCTCCCTGTTGATGTCCCAGGTTCAGTCCTTGGCATCTCCACATAGGGCTGGGGATATTCCCTACCATAATCCAGTGCAGTGGGGGGGACAGACCTGTGGCCCTTCAGATGTTGTTGGACCACAACTCCCATCATTTTTTTAAACATGGGTGGTGCTGGCTGGGAATGATGGGCATTGTAGTCCAAATAGGGTCACAGGTTTCCCCATCCCTGCTCTGGAGGGTTGACATGACGTGGGCAAGGAGGACATCCAAGGATTTGGCTGCATACCACGACGAATCAAGGCCCCATCTTTGTGAGGTCTCATGCGCAGCCCCTCTCCAAGGACTCAGGAACAGGAGGGCTCCTCCAATCCCTGCTCCCTGAGATTCTTTAAGCTGGAATTGACAGGGACTTGTTTTTCCTATGTGCTCAGGCTGTGCCTACTCCTACCCCTATTCCAGCTAGATGCCTACAGAAAAGCAGAATGTACTGAGACACACTTACACTGATCTTTGTTGCATCCTTATTTGTTACCTGAAAAAGAAAAGAGGGAGAAATTAAACAGGGAGAACGGATGCATCAGAACAATATTTCTCTCGCACCATTCTCCCTCCCCCTCCCCACCTCACATGCACCCATTAAGCAGACAGTTCTCTTCCTCAAACAGGGTTAATGGCAGACCACCTTTCCTGGATTGGGGATACACTCAATTGCTTCTTAACTTACTGCGTATGTGGTTTGGGTGAAAGACAATCGGGTTGACTGGGTGGTAGTAAAACAGTTCTCACATTTTGCTATTTGATAACAGCATTTGAGGGCAGGGATGGCCACAAGTTGGTTAACTGACATATATCACAAGCAGCTGCAGTTCCAAAGGCAACCTTGTAACGCGGAATAGCAATGGCAGAAGCAAGAAAGGGAACTTGGTGAACTGGCCTGGGGTAGTGGGTTTTGATCCATTGTATTTCCACACAAGTCTTTCTTGTCACTTATTATCCATTATTATCCATTATCCTGACCTTCAAATGCATGGTAAAGGTATCTGACAATGTCATATTAACAGTCTTAATCAAATCTACTCAGAAGTAAGTCCTATTCCTACGGGAGTGGGGTTAGGATTGATATTAAAATAAGCAGCGACTTATAAAAGCAACATCAAAATAAAACCTCAATTGATGTTAAAAAGCTAAAAAGGCATAGGAATTTTTTTTTAAGTCTTTGCCTGGCACTGGAGAGGCATCAGAGTGGGTGCTAGGTGAGGTTTTCTGGGGAAGACATTTCAAAGCCACCACTGAAAAGTCCATCTCCTGGCAGCTGCCCACTACACTACTGATGGTAGGGGAACATGGAGAGATGTTCTGATCAGGGCAGATTGCCATGCTGAGAAAATCACCTTGTCAAGCCTAGCTCTACAACAGGGGATCATAGAATGCTGTAGCTGATGGATTACAAGAACCCAATATGGTAGCATATTGAATCACAGAATTGTAGAGTTGGAAGGGACCCAAAGAGTCATCTCATCCAATCTCCTGCAAGAGAAGAATCACAGCTAAAGAAACCCTGACAGATGGCCATCCAACCTCTGCTTAAAAACCTCCACTAAAGAAGAGTTCACCACTTTCAGAGGTCATCGGTTCAACTGTTGAGCAGCTCATACCATCAGGAAGTTCTTCCTAATGTTTAGTCGGAATCTCATTTCTTGTAGCTTGAATCTACTGGTTTGGGTCCTACCCTCTGGAGCAGCAGAAAACAAGCTTGCTCCATCTTCCACATGGTATTTGAAGAAATAGGTTTTTAACATGGCGTCTAGAGTGCAGTTTGCAAACAGCTCTGCCATTGTTAGAAACAGGATACTTCAGCTGGGCCTCTTCATTTACCCCATCCATTTAAGGCTCTTTTATGCTACTTTAACAGTTGTGGCTCCCTGCAAAGGATCCTAAGAAGTGACGTTTGTTAAGGGTGCTGGGAATTGCAGCTCTGTGAGGGGTTTTCTAACAACTTTCAGTGCCCTTAATGAACCACAGCCCCCAGGATTCCTTGGAGGAAGCCATGGCAGTTTAAAGTGGTATGATGTTGCTTTAAACTTATGGTGCAATATGGATCAATGCTGCAGGTAAAAAAAGCTATTGGACATCTCAGGCTCAACGGTTGACCAAGGAGGCCCTTAGCAGTGGTGCCCGTTGGCATTGACCCACAACAGGACCTTCTCAGTGGTGGTTCCCTGTTTCTGGAATGCCCTGCCTGGTGAGGTGTATCTGTCTCTCCCATTATTAACTTTCAGGAGGAATTTACAAACATAACTGTTTTCACCCAGGCATTTGATGGCAAAAAGATGCTGTTCACGGCGACCTTAGAATTACTAGCTGTGAAAGTATATTATTATTTTAGAATGTTTTTCGATGTTTCAATTTGCTTTTAGAGGGGTTTTTTTTAACATGTTTGAAACATGTTTTTGTTTTTATTGTTTTTTAGCGGATGTGTTTGGTGCCCTGGGCTCCTTGGAGCGGAAGAGCAGGATATAATGATGGTGGTGATAGTTAAATTGAAGATGGGACCAGCAATCCAAGCAGTCCTTTCCCCATGTTGTTGTGGTTTTTTTAGGAGAAGAAAATGAGATGGGGTGGATGGAGCCCTGTCTCAGATCTCCCACGTATTGTCCACTTTGTCTTTGACTTTTGTTATGAGGCTAAAGGCAACATGTAAACCTCATCTATATGTTTTCCTCTCCGTTGCCACCCCAGCCAATATCGCTGGGCGAGTGCATGTTTTGCAACTCCATTTGAGCAGAGCTGGCATGCTATACATTCAAAAGAAGCAGATTTTCAGCAATAGCTTTGTGACCTGGAAAGGACACTCTAACAAGAAACACTGTTTTACAGCTCCTGCCTCTGGTTCTATCATTACATCTATTTCCGATGTTCCAGTGGTGAGTGCTGTTCTTTTTGTGCCTAAAATAGCACCATCCAAGCACAAGAGGGAGGCTTCAGAAGACTTGAGGAAACCCTTCCAGAAATGAAAATACCTTCAGGGCAGTGGGGACACCAAACATGAGACAAAACCCTTAGTGTCCCTTCCAACTCGGCCATTCTATGCGTCTGTGAAACATGGTCACTGGCCATGAAATGCTGGTTGACTTATTGGTGCTGGTGCTGGTGAATTGTGTGCATTTCTGTGGAACTGAGTGCCTGGAATCTTGATTGACAGGGCTCTCCACTGCAACATTTCATTGCAGGTCGCCTTGATCACATGTAAAAGCCAATAATCTGCCAGACTTTGCTGTGACAAAGGAACAGAACCCTGGGCGGAGCTATGCAGATGGCTACATGGGGCTTCACAAATGAGAACAGGCTTGGTTATCAGCGGCTCCAGCTAGGTTTCATAGGAAATGGTTGCAATTTGGGATGCAGCTGGAAGGAGGCTGCATGTCTTCCTTATGCAAGTCACTGGGAGCAGCGCAACACCCTCCCTAAAAAGGTAAGAAGACCCTGCTGAAAGAGGCCATTGGCCCATCTAATTCAGCATCCTGGCCTTGCTGTGGCCAACCAAATGCCTGTGGAAAACCTGGAAGCAGGACCTGAGCGTAAGAGCTCTAACCCCTTCTGTGGCCTCCAGCAACTGTTATTCAGAAAGGTTACTGCCTACTGTGTCTAGTAGCCACAGACAGCTCTCCTCCTTGAATGTGTCCAATCTTCTTTCAAAGCCATTCAAGCTGGTGGCCATCACTGCCTCTTGTGGAAGTGAGTTCCATAGTTCAACTATCCACTGAGTGAAGGAGGAGGAGGAGGAAAGCTTTCCTATCCACTTTCTCCATGCGTTGTAGTGGGGGTAAGGCATGCTCTGCACCCCTACAGTGGATGCCTTGCCCTTTGCCAACAGGATCAACATGCGGGAGAGCAATTTGTCTCCATTCAGAGAGCCACCTTATGCCCTTCCCTGCTGTATACAAGCCTTCTCGCCAATTGAGTGTGCACTCATAACCTATGGGTATTTTTGCTAGTACCAATTCACCAGCTGAAGCCCCAGTAAGTGGGCTGCACAGTTTTAGCCGATGTCGGTCTGGGCTTTAGCAATGGGACACCCCCCTACCCAGGTTCTCTTCTACATTTTAATTATTACGAGCCAGAGCAAAGATAAATCATTCTGCCGCAGAGTTATCCCGCAGCTTCTCCAGGGGGGGTGGACATATGCACAGGTCACATCCCACCGGAGGAGGATTGGAAGAAGAAAGAAAAAAGCTAACAACTATGAATCATCGGCAGAGAAAAAGTTCCCTGTGCCAAACAACCCACCTCCTAGATTTGTTTACTTGGCTGGTGGATAGAGGGAAATGGAATGCTCACTTGACAGCAGTGGAGCAGTGAGTCTGTGATGAGAATAAGGCAGTGGAAGCTGGTCCATTGGGGGAAATGAGGAACAGCACCACCAACCTTAGCCTGTCCTCTGCCTGCTGCCTGGCTGCTTGCTTACATCGAGTCCAGGAGGTGGCCCTGCCCACCAGCGTCCTCCTTCCTAAGTCTCATTGAGGTGGAAGGATGGGGACAAAACCAGAATTAGTCAGCTTTCCCTGTCATTGGCTCTGGTGCCACCTACTGTTGAGCTCCCTGCTTTCTGCCCCACCAGTCCAGATGGGCACCAAGCGCCGCTGGAATAAGGGGCGTTTCACACATGTTGTGGAAACAAAATTGGATGCCCTCAACAGAGAGCCATAGCTAAACCTGTATTTTTTCACAAGTGAACCTAGATAATGCACCTATTCTGCAAGCATGTGAGTCATATTCATGCATTACACTTGCATCATCTTAGATGTACACCCCCCCCCAAAAAAAAATTGGTATACCATAACAATCATTCACCAGTGTTTCAGCAGAATCCTGTCTGTTCATATTTAATTGTTTGGTGTGATCTGTTTATCTCGCCATTAAGTAAAGCAGGTTATGGATTTAGCAGTGACTGGCAAATCTTATATGCATCTGATTACCAAAGAAAAAACGGCAAATCAGTAGTAATTCTGTTACTAGCTCTACTCTTACTAGAATGAATAATAATAATAATTTTCCAAGGACTGCAACATTTAATCAATAACTGTTAAATTTCTTGAGGGGTAACTTAGACTGCAGTCCTATGCACAATTACATGGGAAAGCAATACAAATTCCTTCTCAGCAGAGATTCATGAATTTTGCCATAAAAAG
Organism: Podarcis pityusensis; assembly: GCF_964106645.2. Lineage (NCBI taxonomy): Eukaryota > Metazoa > Chordata > Lepidosauria > Squamata > Lacertidae > Podarcis > Podarcis pityusensis. Next base: position 59,628,530 of record NC_138033.1, on the reverse strand, counting down.
TGGTGCCTTAATCAACCAGGTCCCTACTTAATTTTTTACAGATGGCAAGGGCTACCTTAAAAGAGGCATTCCCTCCTGTGTATGAGAGGAGGATGCATCTTCTAAGATAAAGTTGTCTGCAAGGAAAGTCGTACATCACTTGAAAACAAAGCAAGCCCCCTTTCTCCTTCAGAACAATTGCTTTTCTCCTGATATGCAAATTTAACAAATTAATTCCCATGCAATTAATGAACTGAAATTAACATAATCAGGCCCCAGTCCTATTAAATTAATTGCATAGTCTTGGAGTAGCTTACCTAGTCATCCTCACATTTTGTCCTCTCAACCAACCTGTGAGGCAGATCTCCTCACATCTCCCATCACCCCTGCCCATTGGCCATGCTGGCTGGGGCTGATGGGAGGGGTAGTGCAAAAGATCTGGAGGGCACTAGGTTGGGGAAGTCAGCTGTACAGCAAGACTGAGATTTAGCAGCTTGCCCAAGGAGAACTTCACATCTGAGACAGTCTTCCCAGTCCATGTCTAGTTCACCACAATCACTCAATTGAACTCTGCATTTTCTGATGCAGATCAGCCTCCTACCTCTTAACTCTTGAGTGTTCATCAGGGGATAGCTCAGTCAGTAGAGCATGAGACTCTTAATCTGAGGGTTGGAGCTCCATGTTGGGCAAAAGTTTCCTGCATTGTTGGACCATCATGGGCCCTTCCTATGATTATGATCAGTGGTTGCAGGGAGACCAACAGTAGGTGGCGCCAGAGCCAATGACAGGCAGAACCAACTAATTCCAGCTTTGTTCCCACCCTCCCTGCCTGCCTTCAGGTCCTTCCAGGGCAACACTGAAACAAGGGCGACCGTCAGTGCCACCTACTGGAACCTTTGTGCAAGTAAGAAGGCAGACAGATGAGAACCAGCTGAAGGCAATGTCCCATGGAACAACCTTCACTGGTGTCTATATAAGCAGGGAGAGAGGGAAGGTCAAAGGTGGCACAAAGGGTGGAAGGATAGCTGGTAAGCAGAGGCACAGTGGCACAGCAGCACCCAGGCCACATTGCGATATTTTAAGTATTTACTTATAGCATTGATATCCCACCTTTCCTGTGAGGTGCTCAAAGCGGTGTCCCCCCCCATCCCATTTTTATCCTCACAACAACCTTGTGAGGTTGGCTACATCTGTGATCGAGTGACAGGCTCAAGGTCACCCAGGGAGCTTCATGGCAGAGTAGGGATTTGAACCCTGGTCTTGCAGGTCCTAGTCTGACACTCTAACCACTACACTGCACTGGCTTATAGTCCAAGAATATAGTCCAAGTCTAAGCCAAGAATGAAAGGGAAGTTCACCAACAATTACCATTCACAACAACCCATTTTAATAATAATAATAATAATAATAATAATAATAATAATAATAATTCTACCCATATCCTTCCCCACCTTTCATCAAGGGCAGATTTACAACTTGATTCAGTGGGCCTCAGATAGCGCTGATTTGGGGACTTATAAACATTCACCCCCTGGAGGTAGCTTGCATTTTGTGTGTCCGTTTCCCTGTGCCGAGAGAGTCCTTGTCATTTAATCTTAACTGTACGTCATAAATACCCTACAGCAACATTTGTCATGTTGCAGATAACTACTGTAATTATCACCAGCCCAGGAAACATGCTCAAGCTCCCCAGCTGTTCCCCACCTGCTCTGAACCAAAAATGCTCTGCTCCTTTCTGCTGTCAGTCCATCTCGCCTCCCATGCAGACAACCAGTTGATGTCCTCACGGGCTGATTCTTGCTTTTGAGTTCCGACTTCCTATGTGGCTGCTATGATGCATCATCATCAAAATGCAAAGGTTGTGGCTCACCCTGCAACCATTTTTTTAATATATATATATAAACCGATGAACCTAGGGGTGCTGCATTGGAAATGCACCACTGAAGGCCTGTTCACACATGCACGTACACCTCTTGACTCCTTGTCACTGGAGAACTCGCAGCAGAGTGGCTGGATGTGCTGAAGAATCCTGCACCCTGGATGTGTGGCAACATGTGAGCTCCACAAATGAGCTTTGATCGTTGGTCATCGCTCACATAGGCTCGCCACCGCTTGAAGGGGAAGGCCTGTAGCTCAGTGATGGAAATTTTGATTTGCAAGCAGAAGGTCTGAGGTTTGATCCCTGGCATCTACAGTTTAGGGCTGTGGAGGAACCCTGCAGAGCTGCTGCCCATCAGTGTAGACAGTACACTGCTTGATGAAACAATGGTTTCACTCTGTAAAAGGCAGCATCCTATCTCCCTATGTCCCCTTGATTCTGAAGCCACCAAGTCCCATCTGTGTACCAGCCATGGATCCTTCACATTCCTGAAAGTCCCTGCAAGTGCCCCCTCTGTGGCAAATGTTACACCCCCTAGTGGACTGCATTCCTCACTTATTTGTCTGAATCCACTCTGTTACGTGCCACAGAGATGGAGATAAGCAGAAGCAACCCCAGAAATACCGCTTTCTTGATGCGTGTTGCTGGACTGCCTTTCTTTCTTTCTTTCTTTCTTTCTTTCTTTCTTTCTTTCTTTCTTTCTTTCTTTCTTTGGTATTGGGTTTCTGTTCCTACCTCTCGTGGTCTGTATCAAACCTTGCTAATTAATGGTCTATGCATGGGTGGATATATATCTCTATTTGTGAGGATTTATTACCTTGGTTCTGCTGCCGGGGCCACTGATGGCTAATTCGTGAGCAAGCTCTCGTGCTGGTTCCTTAAGATACCACCATTGGATTTCCAAGGAGTAAGAGGTGGATCCGCTGGCCCGGAAAGCACAAGGCATCTCAATATCATCCCCCTCTCTAACAGTCACATCTTTAGGAACTTCTGTAAATGTAGCTGGAGACCAAAAATAAAAAAGGGGGGAGAAGGATAGGGTGGCAAACAGGGAGAGATGGAAAAAGACACAACAGAGCTGTTCTGCTAAGAGTCCAAAATTCACAGCAAAACGTTGCAGAAGGAGGGGCTTTTATCGGCTTTCCTGAACTAGCCAACATGCCATGGATGCCGCCCATGCTACATGGAACTGAAGGGTGGCAGGGACCGGGAGGAGGGAACCCAGAGGTCATGTTGTTGAGTCCCTCTACCCCCTGAAGTGCCCGGAAATGGACTCATCTGTAAGACCCCAATTATGGTGTATCACAAAGGGCGAGGTTTTCCACCCATCTTTGCTTGTTGACAAGGGATGGCCGCCATGCCCCCCACCCCCACCCTCTGGCACCCCCTGGTGATCACTGCAGTCTGGGCACCCATCCATATCAGACAAGTGTCAGAGGAGAGAATGTAAAAGTTTGCCGGATAAATTCCCCCCCCCCCCAGCAAAAACAAAAGCCTGCAGGGAGACACATTTCCCCACCCTCTCCACTTTCTAGGGACCACCACATTTCAAAGGCTGTGTGTCTGGGACATGGTGGTACCCACCCCCTACTGTTTTCACCCCCCCTTTTGCTCTGGGTTCTCCTCTGCAGCAAGAGTGCAGGCATCCCTCAGTCCTGCAGCCCGGGCTGTGTTCTCTTGCCTGCACCCTTTTCTCTTCAGTATCATTCCCCAGATCCCTGCATTTCCAACGGCATGAGCTCACTTGCCTCTTTCTGATACAAGCAACCCACAAACCACTCAAACAGTGCAGCATCTATCTATCTCTCTCTCACACAAAAATATATAACGGTGCACATATCAATTTGCCTGGCTTCCAGACATCAGATCAGTTATGCATCTATAGCCAGCTGTCTGCACAGATTATGGAAACAGAAGTGAAAGGCAGTTAAAATACAGACACTTGCTGCAGACTGAGAACCAGATCCTTGATTTTGCTACCAAAATTAAAGCAAGCGCGGGGTGGGGGGAGAAGTTTGGGACTTACCCTGGACCATGAAGAGCAAGGGGGCATTGAGCATCAGGTAACAAAGGGAGCCTAGCAGCCCTCGATTTTCCATCTCATATATGTGGACTTTGGAGTACAGGGCAAAGCGAGGGGATCGGAGGGGGTGGTCAAAACAACCAGGCTAAGAGATCTTCACATCCCATGGCAGTGCCAAGGCATTGGAGAGCCTGGTCCAGCAATAGGATCAATACGAAGAGGAATACTTTAAAAAATGAAATGAAATAAATAGCCACCGAGCTCGATTTCTTTCCTCCCCCACTTCTCTCTTCTCTCTGTTCTCTCTCTTTGGAAGCACATATAAAATCCACAGCCAGTTGGTCCAAGGGAGAAAAAAAATTGCTGTCGTGACGTTGGAAGAAATTGATCCTGAGAAGCCAAAGCGTAAATCTGCCGGTTTGATTGTAATTATTAATTCCCACCAGCCAGAAGCCTCTTCTTCTTCCTCCTCCTCCTCCTCTAACAACTCTGCGGCAACCACAATTCAACTTCCTTGGTCTGAACGGGGTTTTCTGGATTCCCCAAACGAGGAAGCAATCCCAGGTTTCCTGCCCAGACCCATCTGGGCTCTCCTCTTCCAAGGGAGAGTGAAGAAGCCGAGAGAGCGATTCCCAGTCTCCCCCCCGCGCTCTTCCAGTCGTTATTTCCAAGGGATTTCCCTCCCTCCTTCCTTCTTCCTGACACAGCGAGGAGGAAGAGCTTCCTTCTCCTCCCTTGTGGTGGTGTGTAGGGTCCAAATCAGGCGCAGGATTCGAAGGGTTGGATCCTTCTCTTATTTTTTTTAACCCCCTCTCAAATCAAGATGCTTTGCTCAACCTATAAGAGGAAATTTCACCATCTGACGTTCCGGCGTGGAGGCAGCGGTGGGAGAGAGCCCAGTCCAGGAGACGGAGGGAGGGAGGGACCGAGAGAGAGACAGAGAGAGAGAGGAAAAATTAAGTTGTGTTTCCCTGAGATCAAATGGTTGGATTTTAAAGCTGCACACACGCAGACAGGCAGAGGACGGAGCAAGTCACCCAAGCAGAGGAGGCACGTTGTCAATTGCTATCTGCTTTGAAGGCGTTTGTTTGCGCGTCTGGGAGAGGAAGAACGCCTTCTATGACAGACTTAAGTCCCCCAAAGTGCAATTCCCCTCGTTCATCGCGACCGATATTTCCCAAACTGGGGGACTGGGGCGGAGGGAGAGAAGGGGATGGCAGAGCGAGAGCGAGAGAGACAGAGAATGGGTGGCAGAAAGAGAGAGAGAGAGAGAGAGAGAGAGAGAAGGGGGTGGCAGAGATAGGGTGGAGGGAGGGAGGGAGGGAGGGAGAAAGCCGCCTCCACATCGTTTCCCGAAACTAGTTCCCTTCCCATCGAGTTTTTCTTCTTCTTAAGGGAAATTTACTCACATCCTACACAGACAGACAGAGGCTGGCGCCGTCTCCAGCTGGTCCCCACTTCCCCGCAAACGCGCAGCTGGGCTTCCAAGTGCCCAGGAAGTGAGACGCTGCTGTCCCCGAGCCAAGAGCTGGATTCGAATCCCACACACACACACACACACACACACACTCGCACACGCACCGCGTTTAACATTCCGGCGGCGTCCACAGGGCGTGGAAACAGTCTTTCTCTCTCGCCCCCTTCCCTCCCAGCCGCAAAACGATTCTGACTGCGCGCACACACACAGCCCACTCGGAAGCCACCACAGCCCCCGGTCTGGAAGTCTCACTTTTCCAAATCTCTTACCTTGGTTCTTCTCTCCAGCCTTTCTGAGGTTGGGAAATCATCCGAGGAGAGGAGAAGGAGGAGGAGGAGGAGGAGGAGGAGGAGGAGGAGGAGGAGGAGGAGGAGGAAGAAGAAGAAGAAGAAGAAGAAGAAGAAGAAGAAGAAGAAGAAGAAGAAGAAGAAGAAGACCGGCGCTGGTCGAAAAGGAGGAGAGGCGTTCGGATTTAAAAGGAAATAAAATCTAGGGAGATTATGAGCTCCCTCCCTTAAAAAAAGCAACACGCCAGCCAGAGTCCTTAGAGAGAAAAATGGGGGGGGGGGGAGAGGCGTCCCTTGCAAATAGACAGTGATGGGGGGGGAAGCCCCCTCCCGGCTAAAAGTCCGCAATGGAGACCATGAAGAAGTGATGTCGAAAGGGAGGGGCGCGAGAGAGCGATGGGGCGCGCGGGAGCCGGCAGGTGCCTGGACTGGATGCAGGGGCAGATGTGGTGGCGGGGGAGGGGACCAGAGGGGGAGGGGGAGCTGGGGACAGACTAGTTGATTCAGAGCAAGTTCGATTTCCGGTTTGGGATTGGGGGTGGGCCGCTGTGTTTGTGTGTGTGTGTGTGTGTGTGTGTGTGTGTGTGTTGCGGTTAGAGCGTGCGGTGCCCATCCTCCGTAAAGGGAGCGGGGGTCCGTGTGTCAGAAACACAAGCTTGATGCCTTCCTCCTCCTGCCTCGATCCCGGATAGGGGTGAAGCCTGGTGGAGGGATGTGGGGGAGTCCTGGCAGGTCTCCCCCCAATAGTTCACCCCCCCACCGCCCACATGGCCGGTTCCTCGGAGGGAAGGCGCTGCATCCTCAGCTCGGGATGGGGGTTGCGCTTGGCTGAGCGGCGCGGATTCCTACGGAAACTAACCGCTTCCAAATGAGGAGGGCTTCCGAGAAGAAAGGGTCTTCAGGATGGGGAGGGAGAAGGCGAAATGCCTTGATGGGATTGCTCTCGGAATTCCAACAGGTGAAGCTCGCCCCTCCCTCAAAATGCGCTTTTCCCTTCTGTGCACCCCTCTCACCCCCCCCCCCGCAACCCGGATCTCCACGGATGAAAAATAAGCAGGGAGTTGTATTGGAAGTTGTTTAGTACTGCATTTCACACTGTCTGCTCAGGTTTCTAGTCCCTGCATTCCATACATTTAGGGACTAGAAACCTGAACAATGAGAAATATTGCGGGGGGGGGGGATCAGTTTGTTTCATCACGTGAGAGCACATTTACTGAGATAAGCTGTTTTAAAACAAAAATAATTTCTCGTGGTCTGTTCAGGTTTCTAGTCCTTAAGTACAGGAAATGTAGTTCTGGCGACAGCACTTTTTAATCCTCAAGTATGTGAAGGCTTTCTTCTGCTCCCTCCATGATGTTATTTCACAGTCTTATATCATTTTGATTGATGATTAACTGGTGACATTTTATTTTATGGTAAATTCTGATGTGCGTTAAATATGTTGTGCAACAGTTTGAGGGTGTTTGGGTCCAAATTGTGGTTCGGATGTATGCAGATCTATCTTCTATCTGTCTATCTACTGATCAGTCAGTCTCAGTTTATTTGGTCTACAGACCATAAATAATAAACCAGAAACATGAACAACATCAGGCATGTCTGCATGCCAGCTGGTCAGTAAGAACAACTGTTTATAAATCAGTGCCTGAGTTTTGATTTTGATTTTGATTTTCCTCTTCCCTCCATGTCCCTTTTCCCTTGTGTGTCTTTTTATTTTATTTTTATTTTTTAGATTGGAAGCCTGCGGGCAGAGATTGTCTTCTATGTAAGCCATCCTGGGAGACTTTTCCACTGAAGAGCAAGAACCAACGCTTAGAATAAACAAAGAAACAAATAAGCAAATAAATAAACATAAGCATAAAACACAATACAGCAAAGCAAAAACTCAGTTGTACATGCATACAAATAGGTTACAGTCGCCATCAGTAGAAGAATCATTCTAAACACTGATAATGGCATTTGGAAATCTTCACATAATTTCACATCCAATCCATGCTTCTAAAGAAGCAGCAATCAATGGCAGTGCTATCACAATTACTATTGTAGAGTTGGAATGGTCATTCAGTCCAAGCCCCTGCTATGAAGGGATCACAGCTGCAAAACCCATCACCCCCTGGGTAGCTGCTGGAGCCCAGGATCCCTTGGTGTGTTCACTGGTACCAATGCTGGGCACTCCTAGCTGCATGTTTATGGCTGTGGTCAATGGGCCTGCCAATCCACCTGCTGTTTAAAGCATGGGTAGGCAGACTAAGGCCCAGGGGCCGGATCCAGGCCAATTGCCTTCTAAATCCAGCCCGCGGACAGTACGGGAATCAGCATGTTTTTACATGAGTAGAATGTGCCCTTTTATTTAAAATGCATCTCTGGGTTATTTGTGGGGCATAGAAATTCATTCATTCTTTTCTTCCAAAATATAGTCTGGCCCCCCATAAGGTCTGAGGGGAACAGTGGACCGGCCCCCTGCTGAAAAAGTTTGCTTATCCCTGGTTTAAAGTCTCACCTGGAGTTCCAGAGAGATCCTGTTGTTGGGGCATGATGGGTAATTTAAAAGGCAGTTGGCTCACAGCCACCTTATGCAGTGGTGTATAGTACCTGCCTGATGCTCACCTTGACCATAAACACTAATTTGGGGGTGGGGCAAAAAAATGATGGGAGTGCAGACCCCAATGACATTTTGCTGACCACCCCTCATAAATGGAGCCTTACAACAACATAGCCATAGAAACCTGTGGAACCCTCTCCTTACAGTGGTACCTTGGGTTACAGACGCCTCAGGTTACAGACTCTGCTAACCCAGAAATAGTACCTCTGGTTAAGAACTTTGCTTCAGGATGAGAACAGAAATCATGCTCTAGCGGCGCGGCGGCAGCTGGAGGCCCCATTAGCTAAAGTGGTGCTTCAGGTTAAGAACGGACCTCCAGAATGAATTAAGTACTTAACCCGAGGTACCACTGTACTGAGTTTTGGACAGGCTGCTTTCCTAGCTGAACCTCAGGTACATGGCCAAGAATTTCTTCCCATTTTAAGGCAGTGTTTGGGTTTCCAATGGTTTTATGATGAATTTTGATTACTTTGTTTTCTGCATGGTTTATTTTGTATGCACACTGCTTAGAAATGCTAATGACCAAGTGGTAAATAAATGCAAATAATAATAATAGTTCTGTAGACCTCAGCCACATTAGGCTGACAGCTTGTGGTTGCTTATCTTAGACATGCCACACCAGATTGTGATGCAGGAGGACAAGAAGACAGCAGGCAGCATCCAACTAAGTTCTACTCAGAGCAGACCCTTTTACGTTAATGGTCCTAAGTGAGTAATGTCCATTTATTTCAGTGGGTCTACTCAATGAGTAGAACTAACATTGAATGTAACCCAATATTTCTAGGTTTTGGGAGTCTTATTATCCACCTTTTAATTTCTTTTCTTGAAAACCTCCCCAAATGTTTTCTGCTTTATTTCTGCAGTTTTAAACTCTTGTTAGTTTTTTTTAAGTTTTGTGTACACTGCTTGAGAGTTTATAAATTCTGAAACAAACAAACAAACAAACAAACAAACAAACACCTGCAGCCTGTGCACTTGCTGAGTTTATTTTATTATTTTGTTGTTTTGTTTTATTAGAGAAGTTGGCCTCTGGATTGCTTTCCAGCTCTGGTACCTGAGATCCTCTTTAAATTGGAGATGCTGAGGATTAATCTTGGGGCCTTCTGCGTTCAAAACGTGCTTTGCCTCTTAACATTGTGAACATAAGAGCATAAGAAGCGCCCTGCTGGATTTAGATCCCTTGACGCATCTAGTCCAGCATTCGCTGCTCACAGTGGCGAACTGGATGCATATGGGAGACTCACAAGGAGGGTATGAGCACAACGGGGCTGTCTTTTATCTGACCTCCAACAGCTAATATCCAGAGGCATACTGCCTTTGCTTCTGGAGGCAACATGACCATCACTGAACTATTAGCAACAGATAGCTTTATCCTCCATGAATTTGCGGGATCCCCTTGTAGCAGTGACTTCCATAGTTTATGGCCCAGGCATGCCCAAAGTCCATTTCGGGGGCCTAATCCGGCCCACTGGTTGATTTAACACAGCCCTTGTGGCAGTATATGTCCTGGGGTAAAATCCTAAAAAAAAGCTCATCAACTTCAATCCTAAAAAAGCTGAACAACTCTGGGATAAAATTGTAAAAAAAAGCTCAACAACTTCAATCCTAAAAAAAGCTGAAGAACTTCGGTCAGCCCTCATGCACGTTCACTTCATCAAACGGCCCTCTTTGAAAAAGGTTTGGGCACCCCTTATGCTGTATGAAAGAGTACTTTTGTCTGAGAGAGAAAGAAAAACATGCAGCACATATTTAAACTGTGGAACACACTCCCACAGGACACAGTGATGGCCACCAGCCTGAGTGGTTTCAAAAATGGATCAGGCCCGTGGTCCATGTAACCTCTAACCTAACTTACAGGGTTTTTGTGGAGAAAAAAGAAAGGAGAAGAAGAGAACCTTGCATGCCACCTTGAGCTCTTTGGAGAAAAGGTGGGGTATAGATGCTAATGATGATGATGATGATAATCCAAAACACCTGGAAAGCATATTTTGCCTTTCCCTATTTTGAGATCTCCAGGGATGTTTTCTGCAGGGAACAGTCTTCAGGCATTAGGTCCGCTGGCAGACCAACTCTGTGTTACAAAGATGTCTGCAAACGTGACATGAAGGCTGGCAACATCAACCCCGCCATGTGGGAATCCCTTGCAGATGATCACAGTGCCTGGAGATGGACAGGTCGTGTATCCACAGCAGTGACCGGAGGAGGAAGGACTGTTCTGAAGAGCGCCATGATGCATCAGCAGCAGCACAACGGATGCCTTCATCTGCTCCAGCTGCAACAAAACATGTCTCTCCCATATCATTATCCACAACAGATGCTGTAACCTTCCAACAGTTTGACTTCACCCCCAAAGAGGCACTCTTCCATTTTCTCCCGAGACAGATGGATGCCAACCAACCTGCTAAAAAAGTTCCAAACTCTGCGACCTTAAGACTTGATCCTCCTGTACAGTTGCCCCCTAGCTTTCACAAATCAATGCGTGTGTGTGTGTGTGTGTGTGTGTGGTGTTCACAGGAGGTGCACAACACAGGTTCAGCCGGCTGACACGTCACCCCCCCCTCACTTTCTCCTGAAAGGAACTGCCAGGCTGCAATTCAGAAGAGGCAGCAAAGATCTCGGGTGCTTTTACAGTCCCTGCCCAGTGCATGCGAGGAGGCCAGGGCTTCAGAACCCAGCTGGCAAGCTGCACGTGGGGACCTGCCTCTGGCTTGGCCCCCCGGGGGAACTGCCAACAAGGACCAGTCGCGCACACGATGCGACGGAGCCGGATCTGCGTGGGAGTTTTCATTAACTCCAGCAATGGATGGCTGCTCCGCACGGAGGGAGCGGGCCCTTGATGGCTTTTCCTCTGGCAGTTCCCCTATGCCCCATCATGTCACGTTCGGCATCTCAGCCATTGGTACCCTGAGCACGTCCTTGCACGGAGCTTATATTTCACTGGCCTTGGGGCAGGTAAATGAAAGCGCGAGAGGGATGCTGCCGGTTGTTGCTTGTGTTGTTCATTATGTGATTCCCTGTGCTTTTCATAAAGTGCAGTGGACCCCAACGAGCTCCAATGGGAGTTAGTAATGTTTCTTTAACTGAGATCCTCCCAGCCACCGAGATGGGGCAAAAGACGCTTTTGCAAGGAGATTGGCCGAGGGAGAGACAAAAGAATATTTTCACACACTGCAAAGATTCCATGCTAGGGATTTCTCTCTCTCTCTCTCTCTCTCTCTCTCTCTCTCTCTCTCTCTCTCTCCTCCCCCCGCTCCGCTACATGTTCTTAGGCTGTGTAGTTTGTATATTATGTTGCTGCAGTCGGCTCAACATACCACTTGCTTAAGTCTGCAGTTCTGATGCTTTTCTGGGAGGAGGGGAGGCGAAAGGAAAACGTCTTCACCTCCGAGTTTATAGTCGGCAATAAGTGCCACAAATTGTGAATGAATCAAAAGGGGGTAATGCAAAGACGGTGCGCACGCGCGCGGTGCATTCTTTCTCCTCAATCCTGCTTTACGCCTTGTGTCGGATCAACAAATGCTCTCCATATGTCCCATTGCAACAGTGCCTGGCTGCAGTAACGGGCTGGATGAGGGCCAACACATGGAAACTCAGTCCAGACCCAGATGGAAGTGCTGAGAGCGGGTGGCTCATCTGTTCGGGAGAGTGGCGCTTTCAACCTGTTCTGGAGGGGCTTGTGCTCCCCCCCCCCAAAAAAACCAGGGCTGCGGGCCCATTTGCAACTCCAGATGTTGCTGGACTACAACTCTGATCAGTGCCGCGGAGCATGATGGGAGCCACATGCAGAGGTCCAAAGCTTTCGCACATCTGCCCCAAAGAATCAGGTTGTAGTTGGGAGTGCTCAATGACCCATCTTTGTCATGAGAGGCACAAGAGTTCTCTGTGGGGAGCTGATACCCCAAGCCTACTTGGATGGAAATAGCTGGGCTTCAGTGACCCTAATCCAGGGATCAGCAATTTTTTTCAGCAGGGGGCCAGTCCACTGTCCCTCAGACCTTGTGGGGGGGCCGGACTATAGTTTCAAGGGGAAAAATGAATGAATTCCTATGCCCCACAAATAACCCAGAGATGCATTTTAAATAAAAGGACACATTCTACTCATGTAAAAACATGCTGATTCCTGGACCATCTGCGGGCTGGATTGAGAAGGCGATTGGGCCGGATCTGGCCCTTGGGCCTTAGTTTGCCTACCCATGCCCTAATCTAACATAAGGTTACCAGATTTTTTTTAATGAATCCAGGGACACTTTTCAACTTCAATGGATTTTGTCAGGGGATTGATTTGTAAATCCGGGGACTGTCCCTGGGAAACAGGAACGTCTGATAACCTTAATGTAACAACCACCAGAGATGGCCCAGAAGCTCTGGCATGGCTGCAAGAGTGGTAACATGAGCTTCCTTGGAGCTAGAGGCACAGGGGAGCACAGCTCCAGGATTTTTTTGGAGAGCAGTAACAACAGTGTCATCTGTTAGAGCGCATACTACCCATTGTCACCTAGCGTCAAGAACTTTTGTCTTTTCTTAATTAGTAAAGGTAAAGGTACCCCTGCCCGTACGGGCCAGTCTTGACAGACTCTAGGGTTGTGCGCTCATCTCACTCTAGAGGCCGGGAGCCAGCGCTGTCCGCAGACACTTCCGGGTCACGTGGCCAGCGTGACAAAGCTGCTCTGGCGAACCAGCACCAGCGCAGCACACGGAAACGCCGTTTACCTTCCCGCTATAAAGCGGTACCTATTTATCTACTTGCACTTAAGGGTGCTTTCGAACTGCTAGGTGGGCAGGAGCTGGGACCGAACGACGGGAGCTCACCCTGCCGCGGGGATTTGAACCGCCGACCATGCGATCGGCAAGTCCTAGGCGCTGAGGTTTTACCCACAGCGCCACCCGCGTCCTTTTCTTAATTACATGCTGCTAATATCTGGCTTTATGATGTGCCTTTAATGGGACTGCTCACCTGATGGGGTTTTCTTTTCTTTTTTCAACTTTCCTGGATTAATTAATGCTTGCTATGATTTGTGATTTTTCTCTGATTACACTGTTGTGCAGAATCGTTGACGGATGTGGACTAGTGGTGTTAAAGTGAATTCAATTATGTTTTTGTGTCTCCGAGAGAGCAATTGCTGTGCGATACCCGCTAAGCAGAGTGTTAAGTAAATAAATTTTAACCCTGGCAACAGCAAATATAAATTCTGCTCTCAGAATAAATTATGGCCCTTTACGGAGCTGGCCCAGCCATTAGGCAGGGTGAGGTCACTGCTACAGGTGGCAGAAGCTTCCCAAGCTTGCTGGGTGCCCTGCCTGCCCTGTCCTTTCCTGAAATTGGTGCTAGTGTGCCCCAAGTTGGCACCAATAGTGGTGGTGCTTCTCCACCAGTGTCAGGAAACATGGTGGCAATGGGCAAAGCAGCACTCCCCATTCTGCCTCAATAGCAAAACAGGATGTTCCAACCCTGTTGTTGTTGTTGTTGTTGTTGTTGTTGTTGTTGTTGTTGTTGTTGCTGTTTTGAGAATCTTGCAAGGAAGGCAGCCATATGCTCTGAGGCCATTGCTGTGTTTGCCCCTTAGGACTGTTCTTTACAATGGCTTAAATATTTGATTTTTCTTATGTGCACTGAGACACACACACACACAGAGTTTATAAACCACTTTGGGTGACATACAGAAAAGCAGACCATGTCTGTTAAACCTGGGAAGGGGAAATTATGGCCTGTCAGATGCATTGGGGGGTGTTACTGGGTTGTTGTTTTTATTTTGATTACCGGTATATATTTTGTGGTTTTATATTTTGTTTTTGTTCTGTGAATTGCCCTGAGACCTCTGGGTATAGGGCGGTATATAAATTCAATAAATAATGATAATGATGATAATAATCTGGACTACAACTCCCATCATTCCTGGCTATTGGCCTTGCTGGCTGCGGCAGATGGGAGTTGTAATCCAACAACATCTGGAGGGCCATAGGTTCCCCATTAAATAAATAAGTAGTCATGATGGGTATATGCTATCTCTAGGATGAGGGGTAGTTTTGCCTCTGAACGTCAGTCACTGGGGAACAAGAGTGAGAGAAGCCTATTGGGCTCATCAGGGGTGCCAACTTGAATAAAATATTGTGGGGGCCCAGGTGAGCCCCACCCTGCATAACTGATCACATGCTCCATAAAATAAAATCCCCTCCACCACCTCTCTCTTGGACAGAGTTTTGTTTTGTAGTTTAGCCTGTTGTTGCCAGCCCATTCTGTTTCATGCCCCACATCCCATCAAGTTCATCCCTTTCTGTTCTCAGCAATTTAATTAGAAATGTGGGTCTGATCTTAGTGCCGTGGAAATCCTTCTTCTTCTTTGCTTAACAGCAGCAGTTAAGCAATATGCTCCAGGCTAGAGGTGGGTTTTTTGTTTTGTTTTAGCCAAAGATATTGTCATTACCCAAGTTATTATAGGCACTCGTCTGTAGTTATTTGCTTCTTTATACTTACTATATCACCAGAGGGGAATGTATTGACTAGCAGCTATGCAAAAATAACCCTTCAAGCATGGAGTAACAGGGGGAACGCAGCTACTTGAGAGCATCTCCATAAATATCAGAGCCTGGCTGTCAAGCAAGAAAATGCTGAGGTGCAGGTTTGTGGCCAACAGGCTGGCTCTGTCAGGTTTAAAAGGAGGGGAGTTACTGCGGTCAAGCAAGAGTCAGCAGGCAGATTAACAAGCACTGGCAGATTAAGGCACGCTTTTGGTTATGAACTTGACTGAACTGGAAGTTTTCAGACCAAAACCTTTGCCTTCGAAAATCAGAGCAGAGAAAAATTCCAGGGTGCATGTGAAAACTGGGAAGTTAGCTCAAGGCATTCCGCTGCCTGAGGCAAAATGGCAAAATGGCACCTGCTAGAGATTGGGAGGAAATGCAATTCAGTTTGCATTTAAAAGTAAATCTACCAATTTATTCAATTATTGCATTTATACCCCCAACCTTTTCTCCAAGGAGCTCAAAGTGGTGTACGTGGTTCTCCCCATCCTTTCAAACCACACAGCAACCTTGCAAGGTTGATAACCACCTCTTTCAGCGGGTCTGGAAAGGCTCCCTCACAGAGAGAAGCATTCACCACCCCACGAAGCCCATCGCCCAGCCCTTCCTGGCTAGCTTTTATAAGCCAGGATGGGCAAGGATCAAGGAGACGGGTGATTGGTTTCACTTGTCCAAGCAGCCTGTCCACATCCTCGGTGGTAATAGATTGGAACTGATCCAGTGCAACTTGACTAGACAGGACTCTAGCACTCTCCCGCCCTGGCCGTGCTCCCACGGTGGAGTCTACCTCTCCCTGAATCTGAGCGACTTTATCTGCAAAAAACTTTGCAAAATCATTGCAGAAGATCATGTGGCCCATACTGGGCCCTGATGGAGCAGGTGGTTCCGCTAAATTGCGAACCACCTGAAAGAGTCTCCTGCTACTGTTTTCTGCAGATGCAATAGACGCGGTGAAGAAAGTTTTCTTCGCCGTCGCTACCGCCACTTGGTAGGCTCGACATTGAGCTCTAACCCGCATCCGGTCAGCTTCAGAATGAGTTATCTGCCACCGGCGCTCTAGCTGTCTCAGTGATTGTTTCATTGCCCTCAGATCCATGGAAAACCACAGGGCTGTCCAGGCTCCATGCAATCGGAGAGGGCGCTTTGGAGCCAAACAGTCAATAGCCCTGGTTAACTCCACATTCCAGTGGGCCACCAGGGAATCAGCTGAAAGGCCATCAACACGGGATAAAGCATCCCCTACCACTCTCTGGAAACCATTTGGATCTATTAAGTGGCAGGGGTGGACCATCCGAATCAGTCCCACCTCTATGAGTCTATGTTCTATGATATTCTTATTGAGTGCTATCTTTGAATACATGTTCAAGTTTCTTGCTTGCCTGGATGGAGAGAGGTGTGTGTGCATGTGTAGAAACCTTTGGCTTGTGTGTGATTGGAATGCAGGCCACTGTCCCTAGGTAAGATTCATGTTGCTCTGCCCACTTTTTCCTCTGGCCCCGCCCACTGCTGGCATTCTGGTCCCTGGGAATTTGTTCATGAAGCAATGTGGCCCTTGGGCAGAAAAATAGGTCGTGCCAGGTGTTGCTAAAAGACTCCCATCTTTGCTGCCTGCACTGCGACCTTCACCAAGGAGTTTCTGCTTCAGTGTAGCTCACAACAATAGACTGGCAAGTGTCAGTTTAGTTCTCTTTCTAAAATGTCAGTGGTTTAACATGAAATTGGGAGGTTTTATTGCATCACCCGCCTTCCCCACCCTTCTGGGGGATTTCAATTCCAATCAAGCCCAAACCAGTGTGATGGGGGTATTTGTATTCCCATAAGAAGCTGGTAAAAGGTCATCAATGCAGGAAGTTCAAAAGGGTCACTGTTGTTTTTAATATACACTCCCCTCCCCATCCCTCATCCTTCTTCTCACTGCTGTTTGCAGGCAATAGACAGGGATGCCTCTGTGGACTGAGGAGGATTGTAGAATCATAGAATTGTGGAGCTGGAATGGACTGAGGGCAATCCAGTTCAACCCCCTGCAATGCAGGAAGCACAGCTAAAAAATCCCTGGCAAGTGGCTATCCAACCTCTGTTTAAAAATATCTAATGAAGGAGAGTCCACCACTGCCAAGATTGTCTGTTCTACTGTTGAATAGCTCTTACCATCAGAAAGTTCTTTCTAATGTTTAGTTGGAATCCCCTTTCTTGTTGTTTGACTCCATTGGGTCCCGCTCTCCAGAACAGCAGAAAACAAGATTCCTCCATCTTCCATGGAACAACCGTTTAGGTATCATTTCTTCTCCAGGCTAAAGAAATCCAGCTCCCTTAACTGTTCCTCATAAGGCTTGGTTTCCAGGCCCTTGATGTCTCTGAACTAGTCTGAACTAGTCAGCCCAGATAGCTCAGTTGGTTAGAACATGCTGCTGATAATGCCAAGTTTGCAGGCTCAATCCCTGCATGGGACAGTTGCATATACCTGTGTTGCAGGGGGTTGGACTAGATGATCCTCAGGGACCCTTCCAGCTCTTATTCTATGATACAGCTGCCATCATAAGGATTCTGGCTGAAATATACTCAAAGTCAAGAGTGGATTTCATGCTCTTTATTCAGCTCATAGTGGTGAGGAGGAATGGAAGTTCCCCAAGAATGTCTGCTTTATATACATTATTTACACAATGGGCTCCACGTGATTGGCTAATTCTGGGGTTCACCTGTAGGCCAATCAGGTTGCGGATTCACTTCCACCTGGAGCTGGATTGGGTGGCTCCTGTAGACCAATCAGACTGCTGCATTCTGGACCCTATTGTTCTAGGACCAATCAGACTGCTGCTTTCTGAATCCTATTGTTCTAGGACTAATCAGACTACTGCCTTTTGGATCCTATTCAACTCAGTACATATCACCAGCTAAGCCGTAAAATTGCCAGTATGAAGCACCTTCATCAGCAGTGGTTGCATGTCTTAGATTTCTGGCCTACAGGTGATGTGTGCTTGCCTTTTCTTTTTTTATGTTCCCCTATCAAAGCATCACAACCCTCTGGAGTGCCTTGGAGGTTTCCAGTGGTCTTTCTACCATTCCTTGTCCTTTAATTTTTAATGTACCTTAAATAAATGCAGCGTGAGTGATGGTGGGGCTGAGAGCGGTTTGGGGGAAACACACACAATGTAAATGCATGGGGATTATTGCAACCACGGTCTATTTTGGGATTTGAGTATACGGCAAAGCCTGTGGCTGAGCATTAGCATGGCAATGTCTTAATTAATGCTGCTGCTTGTCTCTGGGGGTAGCGGCAGAGACAGCAAGAGTAGGAAAGTGTGTGTGTGGGGGGGAGAGAATCCCTCAAAGAGGAATCTTACAGCACTGATATCATCCAGGTGAAGCATGGCTTTGGAAATGGCACAATCAGACAGCATGTGCCAACTGTTCAATCGGCCAGCATGTGCATGCGATCTGAGAAGGCATCTCCACCAGGCCTCCCCTCAGCTGTCACCTGGGGGCAGCCATTCCATCAGTGGGGAAGATGGGAAGCAGAAGGCTCATTCCATCAACTTTGCGGGAGGCCCAGCTCCATTCTCTTTCTTTCTTTCTTTTTAAATAATTTTTATTGATTTTAACATATAAATAATAAAATGTACCACAAAACTTATCACTTATACAATCTTTTTAGACTTCCATCAGCGCCTCTGATGATCCACCGTTTTAACCACTTCTTATACATTTCTTAACTTTATATTGCCGTTACATCTCTTAACAAATCATCCTTTCCCTTCTCCATTTTTGCAATACTTCCAATAATACTCCTCACAAAACTTGCAAACCTACAAACATCGTCTGATCTTCGCAAATACTTTTCAAATAATCCGTAAATTTATTCCAGTCTTCCATGAATTTCTGGTCCCGCCGGTTTCGAATCCTTCCTGTTAGTTTATCTAGTTCTGCATAGTCCATTAACTTTATCCTCCATTCTTCAGTCGTCGGTAATTCTTCTTGCTTCCATTTTTGGGCCAATAATATTCTTGCTGCTGTTACTGCATATAAAAAGAGCTTACATTCCTTTCTATTTATATCACTCCCAACAATGCCCAGTAAAAATGCTTCTGGTTTCTTTATAAATGTATATTTCAACATTTTTTCCAACTCATTATATATCATCTCCCAGAAGCATTTCTCTTTCAAAGCATTGGTGGTGATCACTGACTCCTGCAGGAGCAAGGTCCATAGTTAAACTATGCACTGCATGAAAAAGTACTTTCTTCTATCTGTCCTGAGTCTTCCAACGTTCAGCTTTGTTGGATGTCCCCAAGTTCTAGTGATATGGGAGAGGGAGAAAGACCTTCCTTTGTCTACTTTCTCCACAGCATGCTTGATTTTATAAACTTCTATCATGTCACCTCTTACTGGCCTTTTCTCTACACTGACAAGTCCAGAATACCCCCACCTTTCCTCACAGGGGAATTGCTCCATCTCCTTCATCATTTTTGTTATAATAAATAAATAAACCGAGGAGACCAAGGGAGAATTAGCTGTGGGATCCCAGAGCGGGTAATCTTCATAAAAAGGGGATGGGGAGGGAAGGAAGGGGAATAAAAGATCAGGCTAAGTTCAAATTGAAAGCCAGGCAGAATAGCTCTGTCTTACAGGCCCTGTGGAAGGAAGTTAAATCCTGCAGGGTCCTGGTCTCTTTGTTGCCCATTTTTGAACCTTCTCCAACTTGACAATATACTTTTTGCGGTGAGGTGACCAGAACTATACACAGTATTCTAAACCAAGTCGCACCATAGATTTGTATAATGACAATATGATAGCCACTCTTCTAAAGGCGTCTTCTCTGTGCCAAACAGATGCCTCTTGGAAACATATAAGCAGGACCTGAGCACAAGAGGGCTCTTCCCTCTTTTGGCTTCCAGCAACTGGTATTCAATAGCATTCCTGCCTCACACAATGGGCTAGATGGACAATTAATCTGATGGGATATAAAACAGCATCCTATTTGTAATGTTGATGACTTCCTGGATGAAAATCTGCATTCAAAATCCATGACTTTGCTCTGCGCTCGTTGGATATCTCTGGCTAAAATGTCTCTGCCTAGGGCAGGGGTAACCAGAATGGGGCCCTCCAGATCTTTTGGACTTCAACTCCCATTAGCTCCAGCCAGCACAGCCAATTGTGGGTATTATGGGATTTGTAATCCAAAATATCTGGAGGGAACCAGGTTGAGAGAGGCTGATCTACACACACTGGCAAATCCATTTCACAGGATCAAGCAAACATCAGTTTACATTATCATAAAGATATGATGATTCCCAGGGGAATCAGGGTGTAGCAAATTTACCCGCACTAAAATGTGGGAATGGCTTAGCTTGGCAGATGTACATTTTTCTTCTACTGAGCCGTTGCTACTCCTGATGTTGCTCAGGGGTACACCCTGCAGTGACTGTGGTACAGTTGTTCTGGGGTGAAGACAAGAGGAGAAAACCAGAATGTAGTTGATGAAGACACTGACAGCTAAGATAACCAGAATTAACCCAGTGGTTGTGATATTATTCAGCAGGTGAACTCGACATGCGGAAATCGAAAGAGGCGAGTTATCAGAGGTTTCTGACTGTGTAAAATGAGTATTTGTGTTATGGCCGTGGAGATCCCTGCTTCTTTTCTGCTAACATTTTACTTCTATCAATTTACACAGAAGCCCAATACAGAAAAAGAAAAGATCTATTGAATATTCCTGCTGCAGTGTCCTTTGCTTGAGCAGGCAGCAGAACCAGGGAATGCTCTGCGAAAGCTTATGTTAACTCTCAACTGGTGACTTTCAAACTATGTTCTGGGGAAGTCTGGGATTCATTGGAAGCCCATCAGGACTTTTCAATGAGACAATGAGCTTGGTTGCTGCAACCAGTCTTCCCCTGAAATTCACAGGGGAGAGTTGAATGTGTTCTGGCTTCATATTATGTTGTTCTGCTCCTTTATTCTTCTGCCATGCACAGCTCTATGCTTTCTTGTATATCTCTATACTTTTCGAGATCCGTGGACTTTTCAAGAAGTGAGGCTCTCCAAAATATTGGCTGCAACACACTGAAGAGCTCTCTGGATGTTGTTGTTGTTGTTAGAGCACAGCAGAAGGATTTTTTTTTTTAAGTTAAAAGCTTAAAGGTTTTTTTTAAATAAAAAAAAATCCTACATTGTTCGGCTTTATAAATAAATAAATCACAGAGCTCTTCAGAACTCTGCAGGTAGCATTCTGGACAGCCTCTCACATCTTAAGGCCTCTTGGGAAGTCCCTAAAGGCCTCTTGGAAAACACAAACACCTGCCAGAAAGAAAGGCAGTTGTGAATGTGAAGCTGTGATTTTCAAAAAGATGTACCACCAAGAGTACACACCACTTTGCTACCTCCTAATTATTTTTCAGGAAGAAAGAAAGAACACCCCCTCCCCCCACAAGCGATTAAGGAGGAAAGTGGATCTTTGTTTGCCTCCCTGCCTCTCCCCCCTCCCCCCCCGTGCACTTCAAGCTATTTGTCTACAATTTGGCAGGTTGAATCCACTCTGTAAGGACTCCTGTGCCTGCAAATTTCATCCACTTTGGCCAAAAAGTCATTTTTTTCAGATTCCCCATTATAGTGAGTGGGGGAACACAAAGCTTCACTTTAGGCAGATCAGCTTGGGCCCTTAAACACAGAGCAAATGAGAGAGAGAGAGAGAGAGAGAGAGAGAGAGAGAGAGAGAGAGAGAATGGAGCAACTCAGATTATATTTTTTAAAAATAAGCAGATACAGATGCAAGGTGAATCTTGAGGCCTGTGTACATCCTTAACATTTATGAAGAGGCAGAATGGCCACCTGTGCCATGGATGCTGTAGTTGCATCCTGCATTACAGAACATTCATTGAATAGGGGATTAGACTAGCTGACTTCCTAGAGCCCTTCCATCTCCATTATTTTATATCTATACTCCTTGCCCCCAAGTTCTCTCCTTAAATGATCTGGTCAATATTTCTCACTTTGGCATTTTCATTTTCTCTTGTTGCTTTTTGGCTCCTTACCTATCATCCTTCTTGTTTCCGAGTATATTTTCCTGCATTGGCCTTGATCCCCAGCAACAAGAGAAGTTCAGTCTTCTTGGCAGCTCATTCTTGACCTTTTCTTAAACAACAGCTGATGATTTTCCAGGTTCCTTTTCTAATGGTCAAGGTTAAGAAAGGGCCAAGATGTTCATCTGATTTCACTTGAGCTGGACAACTCCTTACATATAAAATAGCCAGACTCTTTGAGTGAGAGGCGCTTGCTTACTGAGAAATATGAGCATGCAGCTGCGTTAAAATATCCTATACTACTGAGGCATGCTGGGTGCCAACTTCGTCTCCAGCCCCCCACAA
The DNA here is from genome assembly GCF_964106645.2 of Podarcis pityusensis. Lineage (NCBI taxonomy): Eukaryota > Metazoa > Chordata > Lepidosauria > Squamata > Lacertidae > Podarcis > Podarcis pityusensis. The sequence continues at coordinate 59,606,409 of NC_138033.1, read as the reverse complement.
AGTCACTGTCAGTATTAGCATTTCATCAGCCACATAATGTGATGCCTTTCTGGAAATGCATAATTAGCAATGATAGCCTTAGAAAATGTGTCCTTATTTATAAAATTGGATGCATCAAAATTAAGAACTGGAGCGAATGACTTGCCCTTCGTTCCTCCAATGAAGTCGCTTCATTTTCTCCCCCTTGTGAATTTAGTACTGTAATCGAGTAGCTTTAGTATACTATGGCTTCTGCACAAAAGCACATTACGGTACAGAATGTTATTCGATGTAATGAGTCCACTGTTAATTATACAAAGGCCTTCTTGCAAATCTAGGATACCATCTGTCCGCAAGCTATCTTCTCGATAGCGTTATGCCTCCATGCGCCACATCTGTACATTGCCCTTACACTAGAGGAGCTGAGTAAAGAGAAAGCTGTGGTATCTGTTAATGAATAAAAGAAGAATTACTAAGGCTGTCCAAACAGATTACTCATAGTCTTATTTTCACAACAAGTCAGAGGGACAGCATTTTTCTACATCTGTGTGGCTCTTTGCTGGGTTTGCACTTTGTTACGATTCCTATTGACTAGTCAGACTTGCCGGAAAAACAGTAGGATAACAATTGTGAGCACATGCAGATGTCACATGTTTTCCTACTGCCCAGATTTGATTGGCAGTTCACACTGGTCTTCCTTGATGTAAGAAGCCACTGTTTCCCATTCTCCCCGGCATTTGCCCCATGCAGCAGCACTGCTTCCATTCAACTGTAGGTCACTTTCTGCCAAAAGCGATGTTATTCATCTTGCTCACTGAGGAGAGCATTCAGACCATCGGTTCGCCTAGCTCAGCGTCGTCTATACTAACTGCCAGCAGCTCTTCAGGGTTTCAGAAAGGAAGCCTTTCCCAGCCCTACTTGGAGATGCCGTTGGGGACTGAAGCTCGGACCTTTGTTTATGCAAAGTGGATGCTCTGCCCTTGAGCTAAGGGAAGATGCTATTCTGCTGATACTTTGCCTGTAAGATCAGAGGCATCTGCTTGGCCACTGTGGGAACAGATATGTTGGACTGTCAGTGACAGAGAACTGGGCAAACAAAGGCCAACTTGGAAACCTAGCCCAGCAGCCTAAACTTCTGGAGAAGCAAGAACCTCTGATTCACACTGGGCTTGTGTAGGAGAAAATTCCTTTTGGGGGTTTAGTGCAGAGGCTCCAACCACATTCCCCATTAGTCAGGCTTTCATTCAGTAATGCATTGCACGACCAAGTCCAAAGAGAGTTTTCCATTATGATAGATAAATAAATAAATAAATAAATAGTGTGATTTAGGCTGTTTCCTCTTCTCCCCAGCCATCTTTCACTATCCCATTGTCCCACCATCTCCCAGACACCCCCTGTCCTTGGAAACACTTTCCCCAGTTTTGAGCCATGGGCAGAGCCCTCCTTGTACCTTATCTGGAGTTATTTTTTCACTCCAGGCAGTGTTAGATTCCCCCTAAACTGGTTCTTACCAGTTTTGTGGGCAGGCTGCACTCTTGCACATTTGCAGGCCCCGCTGATAATGGGTTTTGTGGAATTTCTACCTCACTTTCCAAGAGGTCTCCTGAATATATCCAGCTGTGTATCAGAATCACAATTGGTCAACAAGCAAGTGGTGGGTCTGAGGTACTACGACAAGCAGAGGCAAAAAAAAATCCAGGGACTGAATTCAGCTGATGCTGTCTTTGAAAAATTAATAAAAGAAAGAAAGAGTGGTGGTGTGTGACTCAGATGGTGATGCAACCCAGTTTGGGGTCATAACTAAAGACCAATGAATCAGGGAGTCTACTCTTATGTCCCTTTAGCATTGCTTTATGTGATGCTAAAGGGACATAATGTACTTTATGTGCTTTAGTATTGCCCAGAAAGCTAGAACTTTGGTCTGTAACCATGTCCTTTCCCCTCACAGCCACAATTTATGGTGAGAGAAGCTGAATTGTGTAATATAAAGCCATTATATACAAGAGCCAGTTTGGCCTAGTGGACAAAAAAAATTGGCCAACCAGACTGATCCAGCTTCAGATGGCTGCTCAGTTGTGATAAGGGGTCGGCCCTTATCTCTCAGACCGATCTACCTCACAGGGTTGTTGTAGGGGCATGAAAGGAAATAAGGAGTATGAAAGGAGCTTCCAACCTAAGCTCCTCTGAGAAAGGGTGTGATAGAGGCATAACAAAACAAGTGAGCAATTACTTGATATTTTTATTGTAAATATATCCCCCCTCCGCCCCTCATCTCATAGCAAAAGTTTCAGAGCGGTCACACTGCTTCATGCCAATTACTACATATCCTGCTGAAATTTTGTAATTGTGGGACACACAGAGGCAGTAATATCCCTGAATACCATTTGGGGTGAGGGACTACTGGAGGGGAGAGTACTCTGCTGCTTGAATCCTGATCACAGGTTTCCCACATGTTGTCTTTTGTGAGAACAGGATCCTGGACTAGATTGGCCTGATCCCGCAGGTTCTTCTCATGTTCTTATGTCAATGGAGAAGTAGTTTGGGATTGGTGATCTTGAGGGAATTCAGCAAGGTCGAGGTAAGAACCTGGCAAGCAGCTGAATTGCCAAATAGTTGGTCCATTCCGCTACTAAACCAACTTCCCCTCCCAGAGCTACAATGTCCAAAGTGCTTTAACAATCAATCCCTCCTCCCAGGGAACTCTAAGAACTGTAGCTTTGGGAGGGGAATGGGTGTCTCCTAACAACTCTCAGCACCCTTAAGAAACTACAGTTCCCAGGATTCTTTGGGGGAAGCCTCAAAGTGACATGATACTTCTTTAAATGTATAGTGGAGATGGGGCCTTAGGAAGATGGTAGGAGAACAGATACATTCACACCAATTTGCCTAGCTTTGGCAGGCAGCATCACTCCAGAGCTGGTGAATGCTCCAACTTGGGAGTCCCAGGAACTCACTGCTGCAAATCTACAGCCCTGGGACAGTTGCCAACAAGTTAGGGAGGGATCTGAAGTGTAAAAGGATCTGATATTTTCCACCATCTAACGCTGAATCATCAGGTCCAGTAAACCTGCCTGTTTAGCACAATTTGATCTGCTCTTGGAATCTGGGGGTTGGTGATGAGCGTAATGTGGAATTCGAGACCTAACTGCTTGCATCAGTCTTCTCACTCTCCTACCCCAGCTGGATTGATAATAAAAATATAGAAAATGCATGCAAAGAGGGGATTGAGATCAAGGTAGGAAGTAAGCCTGCGATAAAAGCAGAGAAGGTAGGAGGGGCATTGTTGCAAAGGTCTTGCTGGCTGTCCAATTTACAGAGGACCCAGTGAAAGATAAATTAATTTTCTAATGTTGCGTCTTAGCACATCTTTTCACATGTGCTAAAAATTTCCAAGTAACCATTTGGTGTCTACTAAAGGATGAATCACAGTTAATGACCAGCTGTGTAAACAATAGATTCATTACTTTTCATGCTGCTTCAAAGCTGGGGATTTTTCTTCTTCTTTGTCGAAAGAAATCAACTTTAAATTTGCCAAGTGTTCAGGGGCCAGAGGGAAGAGTTACTGTCAGCAAGCAAACCGAGGTGACAGAGACCTGCCCTTCATTGGCCCTCATTGCTATCACTGCCCAGGAAGAAGAAGAGTTTGGATTTGATATCCCGCTTTATCACTACCCGAAGGAGTCTCAAAGCGGCTAACATTCTCCTTTCCCTTCCTCCCCCACAACAAACACTCTGTGAGGTGAGTGGGGCTGAGAGACTTCAAAGAAGTGTGACTAGCCCAAGGTCAGCCAGCAGCTGCATGTGGAGGAGCGGAGACATGAACCCGGTTCCCCAGATTACGAGTCTATCGCTCTTAACCACTACACCACACTGGCTCCAAGCAATCATCAACTATCAGCAGTTGTGTTAAAGGGTTCAAACCTCCCTCTAGACCAGTGGTTTCCAACCTTCTTTGGTCATGCCCCACCTAAGCACCTCTAAAATCCTGATGCCCCTCACCCCGTGACATACAATTCTTATTATATTATCCTCACGTGGAGGAAGCCTAAAAGGTCATTAACGTGGTCTAAACAAGCTTCCAAATATTGCCCCCCTGTGGGGCATTGTTCGGAAACATGATCCTTTGGTTGATAGATATTCCAGAGAAGCAATAAGATTCATGTTTTCTATCCTCATGCTGCTGGGTCTCATCTAAACTGGGTGAGGTCTTCTTCCTTGCGCTATGGTCTCCTCATAATAATAATAATAATAATAATAATTTACTATTTATACCCTGCCCATCTGATGGGCCTCCCCAGCTACTCTGGGCGGCCTCCAGCAGAATATTAAAATACAATGATTTATCAAATATTAAAAGCTTCCCTAAAGAGGGCTGCCTTCAGATGTCTTCTAAAAGTCCGACAGTTGTTTATTTTCCTGACATCTGATGGGAGGGCATTCCACAGGGAGGACGCCACTACTGAGAAGGCCTTCTGCCTGGTTCCCTGTAACTTTGCTTCTCGCAATGAGGGAACCGCCAGAAGGCCCTCGGCACTGAACCTCAGTGTTTGGACAGAACGATGGTAGTGGATATCCTTCAGGTATACTGGGCTGAGGCCATTTAGGACTTTAAAGGTCAGCACCAACACTTTGAATTGTGCCCGGAAACATACTGGGAGCCAATGTAGGTCTTTCAGGACCGGTGTTATGTGGTCTCGGCGGCCACTCCCAGTCACCAGTCTAGCTGCCACATTCTGGATTAGTTGTAGTTTCTGGGTCACCTTCAAAGGTAGCCCCACGTAGAGTGCATTGCAGTAGTCCAAGCCGGAGATAACCAGAGCATGCACCACTCTGGCAAGACAGTCCATGGGCAGGTAGGGTCTCAGTCGGCATACCAGATGGAGCTGGTAGACAGCTGCCCTGGACGCAGAATTGACCTGTGCCTTCATGGACAGCTGTGAGTCCAAAATGATTCCCAGGCTGCGCACCTGGTCCTTCAGAGGCACAGTTACCCCATTCAGGACCAGGGAGTCCCCCACACCCACCCGCCCCCTGTCCCCTAGAAACAGTACTTCTGTCTTGTCAGGATTCAACCTCAATCTGTTAGCTACCATCCATCCTCCAACCGCCTCCAGACACACAGGACCTTCACTGGTTCCGATTTAAAAGAGAGGTAGAGCTGGGAATCATCCACATCATAGGAGGCTATGTCTATCATCTCATCTTCAGTGGGACCCAGTATTATGGGGAGAGGAAGTACAAAGGACACATCCACTCAAGTATCAACTGTGGCTATTGCAGAATACCAATACAGTGATTTACCTTATAGTGAATCAAGACCACTGGGGTCCATCTAGTTCAGTATTGACTCCAGATTTTTTTTTGGGAGACATTCCCAGCAATAACCTGGAGATGCTGGGGACTGAACCTGGGACCTTCTGCATGCAAAGTAGATGCACTATGCCCTGAGCTACGGCTCTGTAAAACATAGCAGCTCACGTGGGGCTCCTGTTTGCTTTGGTTTGGCGAGTGTTGATTCAAACATTGCCCTCATCAAGCTTTCCCCCCTGTCGGCACCCACCAGGCATTTTTGGACTACAATTCTCATCAGCCTCAGCCTGGACAGCATCCAGAAGGCACCAAGTTGGTGACCAAAGTGCTACTGTGCCACAAAGCACATTACAACTCAACAAAGTCCCAGCCCTGACAGGAAACCCTTAAAAGCCCTTCTTGCCTGGAAAAGCCCAATGGCCAGTAGGATACTGTGGCCTGCAGTTCTGGTGACTTACCAAACGGGGCAGCTGCCTGCAGAGTCAAGGGCTCCTAACACTCTTTTCCTTCTCTCTCTTTCTCTCTCTTTCCAGAGAGCAGGCTCAGCTCTTGAGCTGGCATTCAGGTTCCCCTTTTCCTATATGCATGACCTTTCCGGAGCAGCCACATTTACAGCGGCAATTAGCTAGAGGGGAGACCGAAATCCGCTGGAATATTAACGTGATATTGTTTGTAAATGCACAGCAAAACATGTGCTTTATTATGCATTGTGCTGTAATCATATGCCTGGTATGTTTTGTTTCATGGCCGTCAGCTGGTGAGATGGTATTTTTATTCCACGCTGAAATGCATAAAGAATATCGTGTCTCCTTTCATCATACTTTGAATTAATTATCAAAGGATCCTGCCTTTGCAGCTTCCATTTTACAATCCTTTTGGAATTAATGCATTTCCCTCTTTTCCCAACTTTTTGAGTGCATATTTGTAGTGTGGTTATTTGTGGGAACACAATGAAAGGTTGATTTTTATTTATTTTTTTGGTGTGGGAAGGAGAAAAGCCAAGCGGATTTCATTGGCTGCTATAAGCTCCGTAATGCGCTTTTTATTGTGATGCACACACCCGCTCGCAACAAATAAAATGCATTGTATTTTGATCGCAAAGGAAAATGTGGGCATTAATACTCTTCACATTTCTTTGTGTTGGCTACACAGAAAAGAATAGCTGGCGGTGACTCCAAAGAGGGCTTTATGAATTCTTTTACATATTGTAGATTATCATTGCCTCTCCTTTTCCTTCTCTGGCTCTTTTGCCCCACTGCCAAAATATACTGTGTAAGTTCCTTAAGGCAGAGACTTGGTTCCCTCACAACACTTTGCATCACTCTGAGTTGCTTTCAGCTGAGATTACTCAGATCAGACCATTGGAAATGAATGGGAATGACTGATTTAGGCCCATCAATTTCAGTTGAGTACAGTGGTACCTCTGGTTACTACTTAATTCGTTCCGGAGGTCCGTTCTTAACCTGAAACTGTTCTTAACCTGAAGCACCACTTTAGCTAATGGGGCCTCCCGCTGCCGCCGTGCCACCATAGTGTGATTTCTGTTCTCATCCTGAAGCAAAGTTCTTAACCCGAGGTACTATTTCTGGGTTAGCGGAGTCTGTAACCTGAAACGTATGTAACCTGAAGTGTATGTAACCCGAGGTACCACTGTAAATGTTACTGGAATAAACACCTCTGAAAATAGCCATGTTCATTGATGGCACTGTATAAATCGAAATAAAACTTAAAATATCTCTCTATTGTTCCATATTAAAATGGCATTTAATGGTCCTAAGCGTATCTGCTGATTTTAAATTATATTATGCTGGTTGATTCTTACTGTGTGTGTCTGTCTGTGTATGTATGGATAATTGTGAAACTTGATTTGAATAATAAGAATAATTGTACTGCATTTTGAAATTATGTTTATATATTAATTTGTTTTACATATTATGTTTTATTGTTGATGTTTTAATTGTTAAATCGAGACGCTATGATTCATAAATGGAATCAAATTATTGCAACAGCAGCAACAACAGCTCCTTATGTGCAAAAAGGGATAATGGGTAAAGGTGTGTCACTATCATCTTAAACCATCGCTCCCAGATGCTGGGAGTCAATTGCGGTGCCTACACATCATTGGGGATGTTGTACTGAATAGCACTTTCTGTGCCAAGAATTGTCAACTTGTGAATGTGAAAGAATGCCCTATCCAAAAGGTTCTGAGCTCTCAGGCTCAGTTGTAGCACAACCTGCTACTGAAGGTTGCAGATTCTCAGGGCTAAGGTGGGCTGGTTTGGGCCCAGATGAGGCTAGCTGCAGACTCATGATTTATACGGCAACTGGAGAACCATCCTGATTTGTATGTTTTCCAGGATCCAGCAAATCTGAGGATAATTAATTTAGCGATTCCCCCTCCCCTCCCCTGCTTGCTTCAGCACAGAGCTTAAAACCTTTAGACGTGCACCAAATCTCCTTACCAGCATCCTCATTGTTCAGGTGACAATTAAAAACAAGAAGCAATATTCTGCATTTGGCAGAATAACAATGCACTACTTAATTTCCTTTCCTAAGGTAGCCTGGGCCAACAATTGCTTCTTGCCTTTGGATCTAAAAATATTTCTGTGTGTGTGTGTGTTTGTGTGTTTTAAAAAATAAAAAGCTGCTCCAGAGCATTTGTTGTTGTTGTTTAACTTCATTTGTTACTCTAGAATAAAGGTAAAGTGTAAAGGGACCACTGACCATTAGGTCCAGTTGTGGCCGATTCTGGGGTTGCGGTGCTCATCTAGCTTTATTGGTCAAGGGAGCCGGCGTACAGCTTCTGGGTCATATGGCCAGCATGACTAAGCCACTTCTGGCAAACCAGAGCAGCGCACGGAAACGCCGTTTACCTTCCTGCTGGAGCGGTACCTATTTATCTACTTGCACTTTGACGTGCTTTCACAGTGAGGGAACCGCCAGAAGGCCCTTGGAGCTGGACCTCAGTGTCTGGGCAGAACGATGGGGGTGGAGACACTGCTTTAGGTATGCTAGCCTGAGGCCGTTTAGGGCTTTAAAGGTCAGCACCAACACTTCGAACTGTGCTCAGAAACGTACTGGGAGCCAATGTAGGTCTTTCAGGACTGGTATTATATGGTCTCGGCAGCTGCCCCCAGTCACCAGTCTAGCTGCCGCCTTCTGGATTAGCTGTAGTTTCCGGGTCACCTTCAATGGTAGCCCCACGTAGAGCGCATTGCAGTAGTCCAAGCTGAGCTAGATTAGGCATAGCCACGATGAATCTCTCCACGTGTTTCTCACCAGTCTTAGCCAGCATGGTCAGTTGTTAGGGGGTGATGAAAACTGTAGTTCAAAAGATCAGAGGAGCACCAAGCAGGGCAGCCTTGGGCTAGATGGATTAATCATCTGAAGATGCATCGTATTTCTAGTATTCATTTATTTATTGCAGTATGTATATGGTACCTGTCAGGGCAAAGGTGGCCTACATAAACAATTACATCAAAAACAGGAAAACAATCCAGATGCAATGACAAATCTGCAGCCATTTAAAACAAAATGAAGCAATCACTTTGTTCTTAATTTTTCTTTCTTCTCATGGGTTGTTTTTATAGCTGTTCTGAGTGATTAGAAGCACCTCCTACAACGACCCCACAGGAGCTAGCAGCACACATTGCATGCAAACACATGTTCCAGAGCATTGATGTGGTGTTGTTTGGTGTTTTTTCTTTTCTTTTTTAAAAGGAAAGGAAAACAGCTTTTGGAAAAGGAAGGGTCCCCTTGCCCCCACCATCAGTTTTGCACTCCAAATCAGAGCTGAGCAACGCCCCCCATCCATTCCTTTATTCTCATCTTACTTGCTCTGGCTTACAGTTCACAACCCCTGAATAAGGGTTTCACCAAATGCATTTCTGTTTTAACTTTTTGTAAAACCACTTTGAGGTTTTTCTTATAACCAAGCAATACATAAATTTTATGGAATAAAAATTAGAAACAAATAAAATCAGTTACTTAGGCAGAACGCAGGCATTTTGCAACAGCTTTCTGTATCTTTCTGTTCCTTGTTTTGCACCTCTTTTCCACTCTTCCTCATGACCAGGTACATGGGCACTTTGATAAAAACAATGTTTAAAAAGCAACCATGAACTGATCCGATGGCTGACTGCATCAGGAATCTTTTTGTGCAGTGTTTTTGATGTGTGCATGCAAGGATTCCTATACATCGGTAAAACACCACTCCAAAAGAATCTCAATGCAAGGCTAAGCACAATATCATCAAGTTTGCATTTATCTTCTTTGCTTAGCAGTCTTTCTTTCTTTTTTTATTATTAAACTTTATTTGACAAACAACATTTAATTACACAACAAACCACACCACTCCATAGTATACTACAGAAGACAACTATACACAACTATACACAACTATACATTGGATACATCACCATTAACTAATTTACAGAACAAAAAGAAAAGGAAAGAAAGAAAGAAAGAAAGAAAGAAAGAAAGAAAGAAAGAAGCAGAAGTAGTAGAAGAAGAGATTAAGAAGAAATAAAATTGACTTCTGATTAAACCCATTTTTTACTGTCGCTTATTTTGATGATTTTATTTTGATGATTTTTGTTTGGCAGTGTTTCATCTGTGTTTCATCTGTGTCCCTTTTTTCATAATTGACAATTAGGTCCTCCAGACCATCAGTGTTTTGCAGGAGAGATTTGAGTGCATACTGGAAAATTGAAGTTTGTGGAATTAAAGTTTTTGACCCTGCCCTGCAAGGCTCAACAAATGCACTTTAAAAAGAAATGGTGTTTTTGCAGCAATGGAAGTGACAAGGATCATTCACAGGAAGATGTATAAAAAACACCCTACAAGCAAATCAGAGGGAATTCAGGAGCAATGCGCATTGTCACACAATCTCCCTGCAAACAAATCAGAATGAATGCCCCAAAACAACTGGATATAAGCTAACATCTACATAAGGTCTGTGCAAGCAGATCAGGATGGATGCTCAATAAATAGGTCACCTGGAGAAGCCATCGAGGACAGGGGTGTGGGAGAGCTGGAGAAATGAACGGAAAGCTTCAGCCAAATGTGTAAGTTCAGTGCTTTGCTCCTGGAAATATAAAACACAATTGCAGAGCATTCCTGGTGCATGGATCCCACTTCATTAATGAAAGCAGCTAATGTCAATACTTGGAGAAACATTTTAAGGAGGAGAATCTCAGATGCCTCCTTCCTGCTAAATTCATTTCTCCTGAAGATGCTTTTCTGTGAACACTAGATCAACCTCGTCCATGCCAGAGCCTCCTGGATTCCACACACGGGAATGTTGTTATGTTAAGAACATTTGCATTTGGTCCCCTGGGGTAGAACATATCACGAAAACTTAGTTCTTGAATGTATTAAACCTTGGGGTTTCCTTGAAGCCAACAGGATTAATTTACAAGTTTATATGTGGGTTTAGCATTGGAGTGTTGGATGTTTAATTTCTTTTTTTTTTAACTCCTATTTTTTGACAAGACCTGTAAGCAAAGCTGTTCTAAAAAAAGTTAAGTTCAAAGAGATCAGATGAGTTTCCCCTCCATCATGTGCAAATCTTAGCAAAACTTCTAGAACACCTTGGTGTAAAACAGTTTCAGAGGGTGCTCACCAGCTACTCTTTGCTATGCAAAGTCTATGTAATATTTTTAGTAGTTCCTTCTAATGCCAGCTTTCAGGGTGAGATAAGGTATCTTGGCTGTTTCATATGGCATTGAGTGGAAATCCAGCATGCAAATTACAGCCTCAGACAGGCATATTTGACATAAAATTATTTAAATTTGCTAAGCTGTTTCCATTGTTACAAGGAAGAAGAGGAGAGGATTATTTCTGGTTTTCAGATATGTGCTTCGTGAAAAATGTGTGTGTAGGGGGGGTGGGAATAAAAAAGAAGGAAGAGGTTCTCTTTTTCAAAAGCAAAATCATATGATATTTATGAGCTATTCCCCTGCCATACCTTACCTTTGTTTCAAAAGTGACCAGGGCAGCCTTGATCATACTCATCCAAAATATCCAGCAGCAAGGTGCATGATTATGAAAATATGTTTGGTGCACTTATTTGGCAATGAGCTGAGTTCTTAGCCTGGATTATCAGGAATGAGGCTCAAACCCATCTCAGAACAGTGTTGGGTGTTGCAAGGAAGCATTGACATTGGTCACAGTGATGATCTGTGCACAGGTCCAGCTCTAGACTTTTTATTGTCTGATGACAGGAGAGACATCCCACAGCCCAGTCTGTGAACAGAAGCTGATTTGGTTGGCAGTTGAATCTTGCTTCAATGCTGGTGTTGGGGAATGGTCCTCCACCGCCTTTAAGGACTGCAGATGATTTTAACACAGGTGTTGGTGGTGGGGACCAAGGGCAACCTTCTGGAGGCTGTGTGCCAAATGATGGGCAGGGCTAGAGGCAAAAGTGGGTGGACCAATAAATTCACATTTTACCTTTGTAGAGTAGGCTCTTTTCACATGCCCCTTCTATCCATTCAGACAGGAAAGATGCACCAGAATTCAAGAACCAGACAAAAACATCAAGAGCAAAGGAAGGTCAGTGAGAGGCAGTGGCAGAGGAAGGGGTGTGTGGTAGGTTCGGTCTGTTCCGGGTGTCACCACTGAGGGGGGTGACAAAATGCTGGGTGGCACTCACCACGGGGCCTGCAGTGCAACCGAGCAACGCGTCTCTTCTGGCAGTGACGTGGTGGCTTGGGTGCCTGCAGGCTCCATGCTGCCCAAATGACCTCCCTGTGGCCTCCCCCCCCCCAGTTGTAGGGCGGCTGAGTGAGAGGAGGCAGGCAGACTCTGGAGGCCCCAGTCGCCCAAGCGGCTTCCTCCACTGCTGGTGAGATGTGTGGCCCAAGAGGGTTCTGAGGGCCAGAGAGAGTCAGCAAGCCCTGGAGGCTTATATTCAGCTCATGGCCCTGAAGTTCCGACTCCTGTTTTAGGGGGATGCAGAGTAAACTGTATAGCATACACCTCACTTCTGATTGCATCGTGGTCTGCCTGCTGCTTGCTCACTACCTCCTCAAACAAATGCAAAGCAGTGGTACTGCCTGTGTCATGTGAACACAGCACTGGTGGTGGGACTAGATGGACAGCAGGCAGGGAGGCCAACAGTAGGTGGAGCCAGAGAGCCAATGACAGGCAAAGCCAACTAATTCTAGCTTTGTCCATATTGTCTTTTGGGTACAAGCAACCTTGCATGCCTCCCTTCAGCAGAGGGGAAGATTGAGAGTAACAGAACACTGGGGAAAATACACTCTGTGGTTTTTCCTGCCAAACTCCCAAGCTCCACCCCTTCCCTTCTTTCTGGCATGAGGCAGCCATAGAACTTGCTGCCACCATGTGAGCTTCATATTCTTGTAAATGGTAGGGCCAGCCCTGCCAGTGGCGCATCTGATTTTGTGGTTGGGGTGTGAGATTGTTCCCAAGGGAGAATGTGAGTGTGTCTCCCATGATGAGATGTGCGAAGTGGACCTTATCAGAGCTGGTTCCAGAGTCGAGGGTCTGTGAAAAAAACTGTCCTCCATGGCCCTTTCTTCTCATTTCTGATAATCCGCAGCTCATTCCCAGACACATTTCCACCATCACAGATGACTCTGCTGTGCATTTGGGATGTGCACGGTCTACCAATGGATTCTGGTGGGCGTGTTGCAGTGCTGGTCCATGGAGGTGAGCTGGAGGCAGTGCCAGATTTATGTATAAGCTAAACAAGCTATAGCTTAGGCCCCCAAGTGCCCCCCCCCAAAAAAATTAAAGGAAAACAACAACTGGATGTACATTTCCAAAATAAAAGATAAAAAACAGATAAAACAAAACCTACATACATAATTCTATTTCAGTTCAACAATTACTTTGATAAAATACATATTTTGTAATGTGCAAATGGCTTTAGATGCCTATTGGGTCCATAAATTGCCATATAGCATATATTCAACACAAAAAACAGCAACAATTTGTTGTTGACAAAGGACAGCTGGACATATAAAGGGCCCCATTACCTTCTGTAGCTTAGGGCCTCATCAAACCTAAATTCGGCCCTGGCTAGAGGTGGCTACCATTTAAATTTCTTATAATGCTCCAGAGGGACAATGTGTTAGGTAGGGATGGGGAATTAATTTGATTCAGTTTACAATTAGAGGTGGATTTACCAAATTCATGCTTTCTGAAACAAAATGAAAACAGACACACAGCCATCCTTCGAAATTTGCACTTATCTGAATTTTGCAATGCAGTTCTCCCACCAAATAATGTGTACAAAAATGCATATAGTGGTGTAAGATGGGTACAAGAACAAATGCATTACTGAAAGTAATACACAAAAATGCATTGTTAGGGAAAATTGCTTTTTAAAAATGTGCATACATTAGTCAAAACTGCATACAAAAAATGTATATTTTGAGAAATCTGACATTAAAATACTGGTGCATTTTTATGAGTGCTTTAAAAAGAGATTTGCAAACCGATGTGGAAATGTGGAGAACTGAACTTTACAACTGAAAAATGAGAAGCTGGGAGAAACCGAAATTGATAATACTAGTACATGCCTCATGTTGCGACATTGTGGGAATTTAAAATGGAGTCTAGACTCCAGTATAGAAATAATAATAATAATAATAATAATAATAATGGTCAGAGCAGGTATTGCTCTGATTTCAGATACCCTTTGGAACACATCTAAGGCTTGAACAAATCATATGGCCCTGCTGATCCTACCTAGCAGCTAGATTCCAGGCTCTTCCACCCCCAGGACAAGTACAGTCATACCTCAGAAATCGAACACCTTGCAACTTGAATGTTTTGGCTCCTGAATGCTGCAAACCCAGAAGTGAGTGTTTCAGTTTTTTTAACATTCTTTGGAACCCAAATGTCCGACGCGGGTTCTGTGCCTTGGTTTCCGAATGTTTTGGAAGTCAAACAGACTTCCAGAATGGATTGCGTTCGACTTCCGAGGTACCACTGTATTGTATTGAGATAATAGAATCATAAATTGCAGAGTTCAAAGGGCTCCTTAATGATCATCTAGTCCAACCCCCTAGTCCAACCCCCTGCAATACAGGAATTACAGCTACAGAATCCCTGGCGGGTGGCCATCCGAACTCTGCTTAAAAACCTCCAATGAAGGAGAGTCTCCCACCTTCGAAGGAAGTCTGTTCCACTGCCAGAAAGTTCTTCTAATGTTTAGTTGGAATGTCCTTTCTTGTCATTTTTATCCATTGGTTGGGTCCTACCCTCTGGAGCAGGAGAAAACAAGATATTGAGAGTTTTAAAATTTGCCTACTTCTGAAAAAAATAATACCACCACCACCCTGGTCTGGTGATTAAAGAAGGGCAGCCGCTATGGTGTCTCCAAGAAGTTCCAGGTGAGAGCAAGATTTGGAAAGTCTAGATAATGTCTTCAGATTCATTCATGGCTGTAATCAGCACAGTAGTTAATGTAACTGATAAGTTCGGCCCTTCTGCTCTCGGGTGTATGTCCTTTAACATTTGTCACATTGTAGGAAGGGTGGTTTCTATTTTATTTTAATGCTCTTTGTACATTCAGTTTTTACTATTTGAATCTATCGTCTAATTATTCTTCCTAGCTAATTAATACTGATGGCCATGAAGTCAGTTAGGAGCAATGCTAACTCTGTAGATGGGGTCTAAAATTAAAATCGGCAATCTCTGCACTCTTGGCTTTTATAATTGCCATTAATTACAGTTCTAAATCCACCATGGTTTAGCTTGTTAAAAATAATATGGGTATGGAAAATGCTTTTTTAAAAAATCTTTTAAGTAATCTCCCCTCCCCCGCTTTACATGTTCTTCTTTAAAGGAAAAGAGAGGGAGAGTAAGCTAATTATTTTTATACATACAAGAGGATTATTTCGCTTAATTTAATATGCTAGATTAAGTTCTTACAGAGAGAAAAGGCCCCCATTATCCTCACAACTAGAAAAGAAAGCGGGGAATTTATTTAGCAGTGACTCATTCATAGTTCCAGTATTATTATTTTTTGCATACCGCTTTATCTAGTAGAGATATATATTTTTTCACCATTAAACACTTATCTCATAGTAAATTCATGCATATTTTTAGCGTGTTTTTCATAGAGCAGAGAGATTCACCCTGTCTACAACATATATATATATGGACTACTGCAATGCGCTCCAAGCGCGGCTACCTTTGAAGGTGACCCAGAAACTAGAACTAATCCAGAATGCGGCCACTGGTGGCTGGGAGTGGCCGCTGAGACCATATAACACTGGTCCTGAAAGACCTACATTGGCTCCCAGTACGTTTCCGAGCACAATTCAAAGTGTTGGTGCTGACCTTTAAAGCCCAAAACGACCTCGGTTCTGTATACCTGAAGGAGCGTCTCTACCCCCATCGTTCTGCCTGGACACTGAGGTTCAGCTCCAAGGGCCTTCTGGTGGTTCCCTCACTGCGAGATGTGAGGTTACAGGGAACCAGGCAGAGGGTGTCTCGGTAGTGGCGCTTGCCCTGTTTAATGCCCTCCCATCAGATGTCAAGGAAATATACAACTATTTGACTTTTAGAAGACATCTGAAGGCAGCCCTGTTTTTAGGGAAGTTTTTAATGTTTGATGTTTTGTTCTGTTTTTAATCTGTTGGGAGCCACCCAGAGTGGCTGGGGAAACCCAGCCGGATGGGTGGGGTATAAATAATAATAATAATAATAATAATAATAATAATAATAATAATAATATATAGACTTAGCGCTCTCTCTCTTTCTGGGCCCTTGGCAAGCAGGAAAGAAGTATCAGGACTGCAAACAACCACCACAACCCCTCTCTCTCTCTCTGCCACTCATCTGGCTGTGCTGCCCCAGCTACGCTCGGCGGTTTCCAACAAATTATAAAACCACAGTAAAACAGCAAACATTAAAAAAAAAATCCCTATACAGGACTGCCTTCAGATGCTTACCTCTCACTGACTCCCCTTCTCTCTTTCTGCTCCCCACCCAAGGTCCTACCTCTCCTGCTCTTGCAGTCCCCATTTGTTAAAAACCAGAGCACTCTGTTACTTCCAATACAGGGAGTTCTGAGTTAATACTGGTTTACTAACCAGAACCTTAAACAAGGACCAAACTCTGGTTTTAGGTCCCTGTTAGTAAACTGATGTTAAACCCTAATTCCCAGTTCAGGTAAGGAACACTGCTGTAAACAAAACCACACAAGGGCAGGGTGAAAGGTGGATGATGGAAGTAGGTGCAGGCCAGGAGTTCATTGCCTACTTAATTTTGTGAGACAAGGGCCCCACCTGCACCATACATTTAAAGCACTGTCACCCCACTTTAAACAGTCATGGCACCCCCCAAAGAATCCTGGGAACCGGAGTCTGCTAAAGGCACCAAGAGTTGTTAGGAGACCCCTGTTTCCCTCCCAGATAAACAATCCCCAGAATGGTTAAACAATCAATCCCTCTTCCCAGGGAATTCTGGAAATTGTAGCTCTGGGAGAGGAATATACTGGAATAAACCATCGGGGGGTGGGGGTGGGCACCACTGCATATGTTCATGTATTTATACTTGAGAAACCACAGAAGAGGTCTTGGAAAGTTCTCCCCCCACCCCCGTCCTAGACATGAAAAGCTGCTCACACTCTCTGTATATTTTAAAAGGGTTTTTTTATGTTATGAAAGTTTCATGAAGGCAGGGGAAATGGCAAAGATTACTGTGGGGGAAAATTCACAGCCCAAAGCCAGTTTGAGTTTATATATTCAGGGGAATTTGTGGAACAAACCATGTTATCAACTGTACTTAAAAGGAATTGTTGACAAGGTTGTCCACACCGACAGCCATGGCAAAGACTGGCCAACTTTATGATGATCTCTGCAGGCCCTCAGCTCAGATCCACTGAAGAATTAATGACAGGCTGAAGATGACAGGAGGAGCCCTGTTCATTCATGAGAGCTTTGAGATCCATGCCAGTTCCAATAACACATTTGAGAGCTAGGGACAGGTGAAGTCGCCAGCTTTGGTTCCTCTCAGTTTCTCATTTGTCCAGTTCTCCACATTTCCACATCAGTTTGCAATTTTCTTTCAGTATTCATGAAAATTCACCAGCAATCTGCCTAACTGGACTCTTGATAATGTTCTTCCCTTGCATGGATGGAGCATAGAGAAGGGTGCATGAGAGTGTGTAGAATCTTGCCCACTGAACAGAGGTACATTCCACATTCTGACTGCTTTTGCTCCTCCCACTACCAATGTGTGGCCCCCAGAAGGTTTTCTGGGAGGGAATGTGGCCCTTCAGTTGAAAAAGTTCCCCACTGCCAATTTAGCCCTTAAATCTGAAAGGGGATTCCATGAGATTGTCTCCAACTAAGTCGAACTCAGAGTAGACCCACTGAAATCAACGAACCTAAGCTAGCCATGCCCATTAACTAACTACAAAGGGTCTACTATGAGCAAGACAAGTACTGGATGCCACCCATTGTGTGCATTTCAAATCCTGGATCCCACTAGAACTGACCTACATTCTCTCTCTGACTCAACATAGGCAAGGCTCTCTAGGTCCACAGTGTACCCAGGACTCTGCAGCACCGTAACTTACAGAGCACCATGATTTTATCCATAAAGCAAGAACTGGCTTGGCCTATTTTAAGGGTATCAGGCAGCCTCCATCGAGAGGTGATAAACAACTGCAACAGCTGAATGAATTATGGGCTGCAATTGTTTTCCAGCCAGCTCCACTTTTGATACCATAATATAACTGTTGTCATTCTGCTCATGACTTGTCAAGATTTATGGTCCCTTAGATTAATTCAAAATATGGAGAAAAGCAAATGCTTCATTCAGGTTGCTATATTTCGCTGTCAGCCTACATCTGGAGAGAGAGAGAGCAAACACTCTCCATGTCCTCTGAGCAGCACAACCTTGTATACTCAAATTCGCAAATGCATTGTTACGGCTACTGGCTGACCATTCCTTTGTTAGCCATATTTCTGGCTAAAGCAGTGCAGGAAAATCTTTCTCCTGATAGGTGATGATAATCTCCTGATAGCTGGGGCTCGCTCTGTCTGTCTTTTGGAATGTGATACCCCATAAGGCAGGGGTGGGGAACCTTTTAGGACCTCAGGGCCACATTCCCTAGTACAGGCAACCATCCAGGGTTCAACTGGCAGTGATGGACAGGTCCAGAAGCAAAGGCAGGCAGAGTAATAAATACAAATTTTGCTTTTTACTAATTTTTTCCACATTCGCACATCCCCCTCTATCCTCCATCCAGGCAAGCCAGAAGCTCAGCCTCCCTCACTGCAACCTTGCAAGGGAGGTTTTTGCCAACATCTGTAAGTATCTATTTCTGGGAGCCCACGCCGTTCCTCTCAGGAGAAAGACAGAACCTCAGACCAGTCACAGCCTGTCTTTTGCGGGGGGTTGTCACTTCCAATTGCCATTTTAACTAGCTTAAATCTCACCTGTCCAGGGAACATTTATCCCTAGGCCTTCATAAGGCCATTGCATGTTCAGGCTCCTTTCAGCTGAGAAAACTAATTGGCCAAAGTTGGCAGGAGACACTCCACACCGGAGGCAGTAAGCTTGGGGGAGAAACACATTGGCGTGAATCTTCCTCTATTTTTGCAAGCGTGATGTTCATTTGGCTGTTTCTTGCTTACAGCATCCATGCCGAAACAAGTCCTTTATCTTCTTTATCTCTCCACATCTGACCAGTTCTCACTGACTGGGGAAAAAAAGTCCTGGAAAACTAATTAAACAGAATCATATCCCCCCCCCCCCCCCGCTAATTGAATTGCATTCCATACATCCATTGACCACTTCCTTCAGGCTTCAGAAAACAGCAACGACTCTTTCCCATTGGATTTTGATTTGGTTTGTATTCATCTTTGCAAAAAAGAAGAAGAAAAGGGGGTGGAAAATTTTCATTTTACCTTGTGCGCTCTCAGTTCCAGGTGGGGTTTCAGTGTTTACTTGCCACACAGACACATTATCTCATTCTCAGCAGCAGCATTGACTGAGCACAGAGGGAGGATTTCTGAGAAGAGCCTGGAGCCTGGAACGGTTTTTGCTGACACTGTGTAATGGCTGCCTTTGTGTTCAGTTACAACAGCTAAATGCTGGGCCAGGGGGTGGGGACTGGGGGCCACATTCCTTCATGGATAGCCTTCTAAGGGCCGTGTTGTATTGGTGAGCAAGGCCAGAGGTTTCTAAACCCTACCCTCACACTTCTCAATTCCCCATGCTGGTAAGAGATATTTTCCTTGTTCAAGGAAACATTTCAGCTAGGCAAATGGCATGGAGCAAGGCTGGCAAGGAGTGTGGTCTGCAGAGAATCAAAGGGGCCAGATAGTGGTCACAAGGGCCACATTCAGTCCCAGGGCCTGAAGTTTTCCATTCCTGGTCTAAAAAAAACTTTAAACAGGGACAGCTCCAGGGCCCCACCTTCTCTAAACATTTTAAGCAGTATCATACCACTTGCAACAGCCATGATGGTTCCCTCCTCCAAGTATCCTGGGAACTGTAGTTGGTCAAGGGTGCTGAGAGCCATTAAAGGTAAAGGGACCCCTGACCATTAGGTCCAGTCGCGAATGACTCTGGGGTTGCAGCGCTCATCTTGCTTTATTGGTCAAGGGAACCGGCGTACAGCTTCCGGGTCATGTGGCCAGCATGACTAAGCCGCTTCTGGCGAACCAGAGCAGCGCATGGAAATGCCGTTTACCTTCCCGCCGGAGCGGTACCTATTTATCTACTTGCACTTTGACGTGCTTTCGAACTGCTAGGTTGGCAGGAGCAGGGACCGAGCAATGGGAGCTCACCCCGTCACGGGGATTCAAACCGCCGACCTTCTGATCGGCAAGTCCTAGGCTCTGTGGTTTAACCCACAGCGCCACCCGCGTCCCACTGAGAGCCGCTAGGAGACCCTTATTCCCCTCACAGAGCTACAATTCCCAGAGTGGTTTAGCAATCAATACATCTTCTGTGGGAACTCTGGGATCTGTAGCACCAAGAGGGGAATAGGGGTCGCCTAACAACTCCCAGCTCATTAAAAGATAGCAATTCCAGCTCACAGTGCTGCAATCATCCAGGGGAGGGTAAGATCATGAATGGAAATGCAGAACACACTGAGGGATGGTGAACGTGCCCAGGAAAATCACTGCTGCATTAATGAGAAACCAAAGGTATTATAGCACATTTAACATGCACATTTCTTTACCAGCTTTAGTGATTGCATCTAATCACTTAGGTCCATGGTTTTATCATACCACGTAGGGTAGGTTAGGCTAAGAAATCATGGCCACACTACACTAGATCTCTTGGACATCCAATGAAGCCAAATTTTGGAAGATTCAGGACACAGGAAAGACACCTGCCTGTCATTCACCTGACACCACAGTGACATCGAATGACCCGTTTCTGCTTGCTTAGTTTGAAATCAAACTGTGTTGGGCAAAAGCACAGCATGTTGCAGGCCCCGATGATGTTCTGCTTTTATTAGCAAGATGGTGTGCTCCCCCCCCTCCCCCAGGATCTGGCACTTTTGAAACTTGTCCATAAAATATCTGGAGCTAGGGATGAGCAATGAGGGGGCCAAGTTTTCAGAGTTCACAAAATCATTCAGTCAAGAAGTTTAGGAGTACCAATCTAAATGCACACACTAGGCTCAACCTACTTATCTAAAAACATGCTAAGGTTCTATTATTATTATTATTATTATTATTACCCCTTAACAATAAAACCACTTTCTTTACAGATAAATAATACACACACACAACCCTCATGGGCCTTCTGGAAGCCGAGAACTGCATCGCTAAATGCACTCCCATGGATGAGTCGAACTAAGCCTCTTGTATCGCTAAATTGCAGAGGAATTTTCTCAGCGCACTTTGGTTCAAGCAATATAAAAGGTCAGCACACACATATTGAGAGGTGCAAGCGTGAGGTGAGGAAATACTTAAGCTTTTATCTTGTTTCCGAATGCGTCAGGATTAAGCCTTATAACAGCTGAGAGCTTTACTGGTTATATCTACTGAAATATATTGTTAAATCATGGCTGTACTGATGGGGCCTTTAGACCACTTTCCACCCCTGACTTGTTGTAGAAAAAGGAAAAGCAGCAGTAATAGGATTGAGTCTGGGAGAGGGAGGGAGACCTGCTGGTTTCTACCTTTGTGAAATGAAATAGGTCAGAAACGTTCAGTACTGTGTATAAAAACTGTGTGTTTCTGTGTTGTTGTTTTTCTAGACATAAAGGAATTCAGTAGGGCTGTGTGGGGAAAGGGTGTGATTCCAGAAGGGGGCTAAAGATTGTAAATGGACCATTCAGATATTGCAAATGGGTTCTTTCTTTCTTTCTTTCTTTCTTTCTTTCTTTCTTTCTCTTTCTTTCTTTTTTTCTTTCTTTCTTTCTAAAAAACTTACTGGATTATTTTTCTCAAAAAGTGAAAAATGCATATTAAACAGAGGGGGAATTTCCATGCCAAATTCATGTGGGTGTTGTGAAAAAATTGTATACACCAGTTGCACCCACACCAGAATCAAAACCCAAGGATATTAGCAAGCTGAAACGTGTGCAGAGGAGGGCAACCAAGATGATCAAGGGTCTGGAAACCAAGCCTTATGGTGAGTGGTTGAAGGAATTGGGTATGTATTGCCTGGAGAAGAGGGGATTGAGAGGTAATATGACAGCCATTTCCAAATATCTGAAGGGCTGTCACAGGGAAGGTTGAGCAAGCTTGTTCTCTGTCGCTCCAGAGGGCAGGACCTGAACCAATGGATTCAAAAGACAAGAAAAGAGATTCTGACCAAATATTAGAAAGAACTGTTCAACCTTGGAAGGTGATGGATTTTCCTTCAGTGGAGGTTTTTAAACAGAAGCTGGATGGGCAGCTGTCAGAAATACTTTAGCTGTGATTCTTCCATTTCCGGGGATTAAATTAGATGATCCTCGAGGTCCCATCCAACTCTACAATTCTATGGCTCTATGATTTCATCTAGAAGCACCCAGATTCTTAATGTATGATTGCTATGAAAGTGGCACATTTAAATCTTGCTTTCTTCCACCATCAAATTCATATATCACCCCTGGGCAGTCTCTCACCAAAACACTGACCAGACCACATTAAGAATATAAGAAGACCTGTAATAGGTTTAGAGGTTGCTCGTGCGTAAGTTGCCGCCACTCCTGGCTAGGTTACCTGGTTGAACCCTTTCTGACCGGACAGCCTCTAGCTTCGTGGCTGTCTCAGTCGCTGGCAGAATCCGTCAGTGGGCGTTTCTTGAACTTCTTCCAGCATAAAAGTTCCTTTACGCCTAGTCTCTGCCTAGTCTCCCTGCACGGAAGCCTTCTGCGCAGGGAGGGTGTGGGCAGCGGAGTACCCGTACTCTCTCCGCTGGTCTCCGGCGAGCAGTCTTGGAGCCTCCTCTCCGATTCCCCCATCTGCCCCCCTTCTACACTGGTGTTACGCTGATTTCCTTCCCCAGCGGACGGGCTGCCTCTCTCCCTACTGGGACCCTCTCCTGCATCTCTCTGGAGCCTTCCCTCCGCCTCTAGCTCCGATGGCAGTTCCCTGACATCCATCTCCCCCCCAGGACCCCCTCCACCCCGACCCGACCTTCTGATCCAACCTCATCCCTTTCCTTGGCCGGCGATGCGGGGAATCCCCTGAAGGAGCTGTCGCCATCCTTTGAGGATTCAAAACCCGCTTCCCACCCGCTCCGAACTCTTGCCGCGGGGTGGGCCTCCCAGTCTGATTCTTCTCCCTCTGACACCTCCCCTCTCTCCTCATCGGAGGCAGGAAAACCCACAAATTCCTCCTCGTCGTCTGTGGTTCCAAATTCTTCCTCCCAGAATCTCGCTAGTGGTTTTGGTTTATCTGGGAACAGGCTGTGGAATTCTTCCACTAGATACCCGTCAGTGACCGACTCAGCGGGGACCCACGTGTTTTCTGACCCGGGTTCTCCTTCCCAAGCTACCAAGTACTCCACCTGGCGCCCTCGCCACCTTGAATCGAGTATTTCCGTGGCTTGGTTGTGGTGTTCCCTCTCCTCTACCCGCGGGTGGGAGGTGACTCCTCCCTCCCGCCCCGGAAATTCCTGCCCCTCCCTGTACGGTGAGAGTAGGGACCTATGGAACATCGGATGTATCTTCATGCTGTCAGGCAACTTGAGCTTGAATGCCACAGGGTTCACCTGCTGTGTTACCTCAAAGAGTCCCAGCCGCCTTGGCTGCAACTTCTTGCACCCTCCCTTTAGGGGTAACCCTTGGGTTGACAACCACACTCGGTCTCCCACCCGTATGGCCTCCCCCTCCCGACGGTGTTTGTCTGCCTGCCTCTTATAAACTTCCTTGGCCCGCTCCAAGTTCATCTTGAGTTGCTGGTGCAAGGCCTCCATTTCTTCCACAAACTGCTCTGCCGCCGGTACACTCCACCCTTCCTCCCCCCTCCCCGGGAAGGCCCTGGGGTGACACCCATAATTGGCCATGAACGGGCTCATTCCCGTGGACACATGTTCAGCGTCATTGTACGCAAATTCAGCCAGCGCTAGTTTCTCTACCCAATCGTTCTGTCTCTCGCTGACGTAGCAGCGTAGGTATTGTTGGAGTATACTGTTTGCTCTTTCTGCTTGCCCGTTGGTTTCCGTGTGTCGCGCCGTCGAGAAGCCCACCTTGACCTGCAGCAAGCTCATGAGCTTCCTCCAGAACCGGGAAGTAAATTGTTTCCCGCGATCTGAGATGACCCTCGAGGGAGCCCCATGCAGCCTGAAGATGTGATCCACAAACAACCTGGCTGTCTCCTCTGCCGTCACCGCATGTGAGCAAGCTATGAAATGGCACATCTTTGTCAGTAGATCGACTACTACCATGACTGCTGTCTTCCCCCTTGACTTGGGCAAATCTGTCATAAAATCAATGGACACCACCTCCCAGGGTCTTCCCGGCGTGGGTAAGGGTTCCAGTAACCCTGCGGGGGCAGTCCTCTCCCCCTTTGCCCTTTGGCAGCGGTCGCACCCCCGTACATATTCCCGTACATCTTCCCTCACCCTTGGCCACCAGAACTGCCTGGTGACGAGCAGCATGGTTTTGTGCTGTCCAAAGTGCCCAGCTGTTGGGTTGTCGTGGAGTTGTTTGAGTTCTTTCCCCCTCAAGGTCTCCCCCGGTACATACAGCACCCCCTTATAGTACAGCACCCCTTCCTTTTCCTCAAACCCTCCATGGTTTTCCCTTCTGTCTCGGAGTTCCCTGATTTTAGTTTGAGCGAACACGTCGTTTCTAGTAAGCCCGGCCAGTTCTCGTTTCCCAACCAACGCTCCCCCCCACACCCATCGGTCCTCGGGGATCACGTGTCGGATCTCCGGTGGTCCCTCTCCTTCCATGTACTCCGGCTTCCGGGAGAGAGCATCTGCTCTTACGTTTTCCTCTCCCGGCACGTATCGGATCTCGAAGGAAAACTTGGAGAACTCCTGCGCCCATCGAATCTGTCTCTGGTTGAGTACTCGCGCGGTCCTCCAGTATTCCAAGTTCTTGTGATCAGTACAAACCTGGATCTTGTGCTGCGTCCCTATTAACAGATGTCTCCATTGGCAAAACGCCGCATAAATCGCAAGCAGTTTGCGGTCATACACCATATAGTTTTGCTCCGACTTGCTCAGCTTCCTCGAGAAAAAGGCACACGGCTTCCAGCCCTGCTTGGCCCCTGGCTGCAAAAGTATCACCCCAATGGCTCGGTCGGACGCGTTGGTCTCCAGCCTCATGGGCTTCTCCAGGTCAACGTGCAAGAGCTGCTCTTCCAAAGCGAACGCCTTCTTCAGTCTTTCAAAGGATTGCTGGGCACTTTCTGTCCAGGCGAACTTCCTTTTGCTACTGAGACAATCTGTGATGGGCGCTGTCAAGTGGGCGAAGTTCTTGATGAACTTCCTGTAGAAGCTGCTGAACCCTAGGAACCTCTGCACACCCTTCTGGGTTTGGGGGGCTTTCCATTCCAGCACCGCCTGCACCTTGCTTGGGTCCATAGCTAGGCCCTTGTCTGACAACTTGTACCCCAGAAACTTGACCTCTCTGGCGTGAAATTGGCATTTTTCCAGCTTGACCCACAACTGGTGCTTCTGCAGCCTCTCTAGCACTTCCCTGACATCTTTGACATGTTGCTTCTCATTGTCTGAATAGATTAAGACGTCGTCCAAGAAGGCTACTCAGTTCTTGTACAGCAGGGGCCCCAACACGTGGTGCATGAATGCTTGAAAGCAGGCAGAGCCCGATTGTAATCCAAATGGCATGACCAAGTACTCAAAAGCCCCCAGGGGGGTGAACATGGTGGTCTTCCATTCGTCCCACTCCCTTACCCTGATCAAATTGTACGCTCCCCTGAGGTCCAGCTTGGTGAAAATTTTCCCCTGCCTCACCCGTGTTAAAATGTCATCAATCCTGGGCATTGGGAAGGTCACGGGTTCAGATACCAAGTTCAGGGCCCGGTAGTCCATGACCAGCCTGGGCTGATTAGCCCCTTTTTTGTCCACAAAGAACACCGGACTGCCCCCCCATCACCTTTGATTCTCTTATGAACCCCCTCTTCAGGTTCTTGTCAATAAACTGCTGTAACTCCTGCATCTCCCTGTCCGACATGGCATACAGCTTACCCACCGGCAGCTGAGCCCCTGGGATTAAGTTGATTTGGCAGTCAAAGGGCCTATGGGGGGGTAGTCTGTCCACCTCCTTCTTGCTGAAGACTTCCTTTAGGTCAGCGTATGGTGGTGGCACCTCTCCCTTTGTTTCCACCGCCAGCCCAGCCACCCTAGCCACTGTCATTCTTGGGGTTTCCCCCCCCCCCAGACAGTGTTCCAAACAGTAAGCTGACCCAAAGGTGACTGACCGCTGATGCCATGACACTACTGGATCATGCAGTGCCAGCCAGCTCATTCCCAGTATTATTGGGGGTCCTGCCAGTGTGGCCACATGAAAGGCAATGGTCTCCGTGTGCCTGGAAACCCTCATTTGCATTGGTGGGGTCTGGTGTGTCACTTCCCTTCCCAGAAGTTCCCTGCCATCGATGGTGGTCACTTGCAAGGGAAAATCCAGGGGTAGCATTGTTGGAATTCTGCCTGGGTCAGAGGAATGTGCCACAAGCAGGCACCGGCAGATATTCCTGTCGACCTCCCCGCGTCTCCCAACCTCTGCTGATAAGCAGGCGAGGTCCGGCGATTCTTCTCAGATGTATGAGAGGAACACACCGTTCTTCCTCTCTCCCCTTTGGTGTCCCCAGGGAGGGGAAAGAAGCAGACAGAAAACTATTTACATCATTTATTTCTGCCTCTTACATCAGTACAGAGAAACATGTCTGCACTCAACAACAGCAAGAAGAAAACTCCTCCCAAGTACATCCAGTACGGGTCATATGACACACACACACTGAGCTAACATCCGGTGCTCAGTACAGAATGGACTGCCCCTTTGTTCCCATGGCAACAGTCACAAACATCCTGTCTGGCTTTCCAGCCACAAGCAGCTGGCTGAGCTGCTAGAGCCTTTGCTTGCTGCAGCATTGGTGCTTTATGGTAACATACTCCCCCTAAAGTATCAATGTGTGCTGCGAGCAAAGCGTCATCCAGAGAAGAAAACAAACAGTTGTTATATTTATAACATTCCCCTGTTGTTTCAGTTCCACCCTTGGAACTACCCGCCACTGGTTTAACCAATGTACCTCTCTGGTTGTGTGACTTCGCATTACCTCGGTTAACAACTCTCTGTTGTGCCTTTGTCTCTGACTCAGACACAGCTTCAATCTGTCCTTGGTCGTTTACAATAGCAACATATGCAAGGTTAGCAAACTCCTTTGAATACCTCTTGGGTGGTACACCCTTCGTTGCTCTCTCAGACCTACGTAAGAGGTTCTGATCCTCTGTGCTCACTGGTTCAACCTTTGGACTCTCTGGAGAACCAGTACTAAGCTTAATCAATGGTTCATCCTCCTCTTCTGAGGGTCTAGTCATTATGTGAGATTTCCTCTCAATGACTGTGACAACTGAGCTGTCTGAGCTATCGCTGTCATCATCAGTACTACTGAACTCAATAAGATCAAACTCATCATCATCATCATCATCATCGTTTCCTGTGGGAAATGTCTGTACTATCCGCTCTTGCTTTGGAGCACTCTCTAGGAACTTTGTGAGAATCACCTGACCAGATTCAGACAAAATTACTCTGTAGAGACCCTTTTCATAACCCACAAAAATGCCTCTGGCATTCTTTACACCACCTGGAGCTTCTGTTCTCACATGAGACCCGAAAACCTTAAAATAGGCAACAGAAGGTTTTCTATTGAACAGCTTCTCAAAAGGAGAACATCCCAACTCTGTTGAGACCTTTCTCAACCACACATGAAGATAGGACGCTAGCGACTCCGCCCAATATTCATGTGGCAAATGTGAACTCAGCAATTGTGCATTCATTCCCTTTTGCAATTCTTTGTTCACTTTTACACAGATCCCCCTGTTCCACGCTTCTTGCGAGACTGCCACTTTGTGGTCTATCCCTTTTCCATCCAGGAACTTCTGAAACTTCTGCAACAGAAAAATTTGCTTCTCATCTGTGAAAAGACATTCAATGTTAGCATCATGCATACTTTTAACCTTGTCACAAAACTCCTGAAACTTTTCTAAAGTTTCTTGTGGTTTCTCCATCATATAAACCCAAGAATAATTAGTGAAACAATCCACACACAAAAGGTAATATTTTGCATTGCCCCTAGATGGTTCTAGAGGACCAATCACATCAGCATACACCCGCTGAAATGCTCTGTCGACCTTCTTGGTCTTAGTCACCTTCCTGGTGCTCACACTGGTCATACCTGCAAGAGAGATTTCGTTAGAAACATCAGAATTACATTTCATGTAATCACTTTGATCAAAAGTCAACAAATACAGTCCATCTTTCTCTTTGGCAGTAAGAAACAGTTCTCCATCTTTGTAGATCTTGCAGCTTTTAGCATCATAGGACAGTTTCAGTCCTTTCTTTGCAATCTGCGACACGCTCAGCAGATTAAATCTCAGTTCTGGAACCAGGTAAACATCACTTATAGTCAAGTTCAGACTCTCAAGATACACAGTCACAATTCCAGTCGCTTCCAACTCCTGACCGTTGGCCTGTTTCACAGTGAAGCTTTGCTTCTTCAACGTCGAAAACAGTCCTCTGTGCGGGCACATGTGAACCGTTGCGCCCGTGTCAATTATGAACGAGTTCCCAACATCTGGCGTGGTTCCTTTCGCCATCATAGCCTTTGCAGGTTTCACCTGGCACTTGGTACGGCTTTTGCCTGACGCCTGAGGCTTCGCAGAGCTGCTCTTTGCTCCTCTTGACTGGCGCGGCTTCTTACAGTTTCGCTGTAGATGCCCAGTCTGTCCACAATTGTAGCATCGGACAGCACTCAATGCTACACCATGCTCCCCAGTAGCATCAGCAGTGGGGGAATTAGAACTCTGTTCTTCCCTCCCCCTGTCTTTTTCTTCCAGTGCAGCAAGTCTGTCGTGTTCATTCAGGACCACAGCACAAACTCTCTCCGCGGTCAGCTGCGCGGCCGGTAGGGAACCAAGCTGACTGGCAACAACCTTGTAGGTGCGGCTAAGGCTGTTTATCATCATGAAGCAAAACACTTCCTCCTGAAGACGGAAATTGCGTTCCACCATCTGTTGACGCAGAAACTTCATTTCTGTCAGGTGCGCTTGAACATCTCCATCAGGCGCAAGTCTCAGATTGGTCAATTTCTCAAAATACAGCAACGCTGAAGAACCAGCATCTCTCTGATGCGTTGTACGCAGCGTGTCCCATACCTCTTTCGCATTTTCTAAATGCTGAACATGCACCAACTGATCATCTGAGACACACAGAATTATAGCAGTCCTGGCCCTTACATTCTGTGACTCCCAACCTCTGGTTGGTGCTGCAGGGATGGGGTTTTCAATCACATCAAAAAGCCTCTGATTCTGCAGCAGGGCCTTCATCTTTACAGACCAAGATGAATAATTGTCATTGGTTAAGGAAGGAGGGCAAGGCAAACCTCCCCCTTTCTTGGCATCCATCTTGAAGCCAAGCCTCTTTCACGCTGTCAAAAAAAAACTGTAAAATCCAACAGTTGTTTTTTCCTTTCTCACGCAGCAAACTGCAAATTGTTTACGCTCTTTGCACCTGGCAGCTAAACTCAGGCTGCTATTGAAAAGTCCCTTCCAAGAGCTCGTAAACCTTGTAGCCGAAACATTCTCTGATTTTGTTTCGCTTTCCCAGGCTTACACTCACAGTCCAGCCCCTCTGCCAGTAACTTCCCAGGACCGTTACCTAGCAACAATGCATTTCAAGAGGACATCTTATCTACCACAAAAATTTGTGGAATGCAGGCTTCAGCCTTCAAGCTGCAGGCCTCTTCTCCCGGAGCTCTTGTTTTCTTTGAAACGCAGCTCCGTGAACCAGGGAATTAATCTTCCTGCGTTCACACTTTTAGCCCGAAATGCAGCATACCTTGAACTTTGTTGCTCTGGAAAACACCTCTTCTTTCCATCAGCTGTCTGTTGAGCCTCTGGCATCTTTCAGACGCTTGCCTTCCTCCTTGGAGCAGAGGAGGACAATCCATCAGCCTCTCATGCAGATGTCCGATGAATCGCAACCATCCGAAGGCTGCCACTGTTGGAATTCTGCCTGGGTCAGAGGAATGTGCCACAAGCAGGCACCGGCAGATATTCCTGTCGACCTCCCCGCGTCTCCCAACCTCTGCTGATAAGCAGGCGAGGTCCGGCGATTCTTCTCAGATGTATGAGAGGAACACACCGTTCTTCCTCTCTCCCCTTTGGTGTCCCCAGGGAGGGGAAAGAAGCAGACAGAAAACTATTTACATCATTTATTTCTGCCTCTTACATCAGTACAGAGAAACATGTCTGCACTCAACAACAGCAAGAAGAAAACTCCTCCCAAGTACATCCAGTACGGGTCATATGACACACACACACTGAGCTAACATCCGGTGCTCAGTACAGAATGGACTGCCCCTTTGTTCCCATGGCAACAGTCACAAACATCCTGTCTGGCTTTCCAGCCACAAGCAGCTGGCTGAGCTGCTAGAGCCTTTGCTTGCTGCAGCATTGGTGCTTTATGGTAACAAGCATGTGTAGTTGGTGCTCCAAGGCGAAGTCCCTGCTGAAGAAATTGCAGGAGCTGCCCGAATCCAGCAACCCCTCAACCTTGACTTGGTGCCCATTCGGGAGTTCTAGCACCACTTCTATGGCTATAGCTGCCCTGGGGGGGTCAGGCTGGGGCACTTCTATTGGTTGCTGGCCTGGCTGCTGGCCCCGCTGGTTGGCAGCCAGGCATTGTCGTTTCCCTGCGCCTGCCCTTCCTCTCCCTTCTCCTCACAGCCAGCAGCCCCCACCATCCCTTGCCAGGCCTTTCTTTGAGGGCAGACCCTGGCAAAATGTCCCGGCCGTTGGCAGAGGAAGCACTTCTTGGTGGTTTTCCAATCCTTCCCCTCCCTCTTGCGACCTTCACTGGAGTTTGAAACCTCGTGTGTGCGCGCGCGCCATCTATTTCCATTGGCTCAGCCGCCTGGGAAAGCCGTCTCGGTATTTCAGGAATGCGGTAGTCATGGCAACGTTCCCCTCTCACTTCGCGTTTCTCCTGAGCCCGCGCTTCCTGCCGCACTCCAATCGCAAGCACAGCCTTGGTCAGCTGATCCATCGAAGGAAGGACGAGCTGTCCCGCACAGTTGGGGACAACCCCTCCTCAAACTACATTTGAATCGGGTCAGAGTCCAGATCCCACCCGAGCCAGTGGATCAACATTGCAAAGCGTGACCAGTAGTCTCTAACTGACTGGCTCCCCTGCTTGCACCCCATCAGTTCTCGACGAGTCACACTTTGCTGCACTTCACTGGAATACATCGCATCCATGGCCTGGAATAATTTCTTAAGGTCCTTCAAGGCATGATTTTGTGTCGCCATAAGGGGCCTGATCCATTCACGTGCCCCATCCTCCAGATGCCCCACAATGTAGGCTACCCTCTCCCCATCATCAGCAAAGTCCTTATGCTGCAGTTCCAAAGCGTACTCTATTTCCGTTCGGAACGCGTTGTAGTCCTGGGGCTTCCCCCCAAACATGTGTACCAGCCCCGGTACCTTCCTTGCGATGGGGGTGGGTCTGACCTGTGCATCCTGAGTGCGTCTTTCGTCCAGCCACGCCGTCAGGAGAGCTACATGCTGTTCCAAGTCTCAGTTTCTCTCTACCAGACTTTGCACTCCAGCTGCTTGCTCCGTCTCTCCGGCTCCCCTGGTCTGGCTCATCGTGCTGCCTCTCTGGAGCTGCGCACAAGCAACGTCGGTGACTGACGGATTGCTGTAATGGGTTTAGGGGTTGCTCATGCGTAAGTTGCCGCCACTCCTGGCTAGGTTACCTGGTTGAACCCTTTCTGACCGGACAGCCTCTAGCTTCGTGGCTGTCTCAGTCGCTGGCAGAATCCGTCAGTGGGCATTTCTTGAACTTCTTCCAGCATAAAAGTTCCTTGACGCCTAGTTTCCGCCTAGTCTCCCTGCGCGGAAGCCTTCTGCGCAGGGAGGGTGTGGGCAGCGGAGGACCCGTACTCTCTCCGCTGGTCTCCGGCGAGGAGTCTTGGAGCCTCCTCTCCGATTCCCCCATCTACCCCCCTTCTACACTGGTGTTACACTGATTTCCTTCCCCAGCGGACGGGCTGCTTCTCTCCCTACTGGGACCCTCTCCTGCATCTCTCTGGAGCCTTCCCTCCGCCTCTAGCTCCGATGGCAGTTCCCTGACAAGACCCTTTAGGCTCAGGTCAATGGCCCATCTAGTCCAGCATCCTACTCTCACAGTGGCCAAATGGATGCTTCAGGACTTGAGCACAAGAGTCCTCTTCAGTCCCATGGTTTCCAGGAACTAGTATTCATAAGTATTACTGCCTCGGAAAGTGGCGGCAGGGCATAACCGTCATGGCTAGCAGCCCTCAATAACCTCCTCTTCCTCGAATTTGTCCAATCCTCTTTGAAAGCCATCTAAGTTGGTGGCCATCACTCAGTGGAAGCGGAGCATAGCTATCACGGCTGGTATCACGGAAGTTTGGTTTTGAATAAAGGAGAACTGAAACCACCTTGTGAAGTTGTGGTTGGGGAAAGAGCTTTTCTGGTTACATTTTAAAAAGCCATTTCTTTATTTATAGCCCACCTGACCACCAAATGGTCTCAAAGGTAGCTTACAGTAAAGAGAATAATATGTGCGTTTGCAAAATTTACCAATTTTCTGGAAAGATGCTTCCATATTTACACATATATTAACAATAGGCTTAGGCATAGGAATGCATAAGGCATAGTAGGCATCTATCATCTATATCTATCTATCTATCTATCTATCTATCTATCTATCTATCATCTATCTATCTATCTATCATCTATCTATCTATCTATATCTATCTATCATCTATCATCTATCATCTATCATCTATCATCTATCTATCTATCTATCTATCTATCTATCTATATCTATCTATCTATCATCTATCTATCTATCTATCTATCTATCTATCTATCATCTATATCTATCTATCTATCATCTATCTATCTATCTATCATCTATCTATCTATCTATCTATCTATCTATCTATCTATCTATCTATCATCTATCTATCTATCATCTCTCTCTCCCTCTCTCTCATCTATCAATCTAATAAAATGGCTATAGACGCATCTCCAGTGCTGTTTTAAGTATTAAACTTCCATTCCAAACTCTCTGGTTCAGGATTCCTGACCCGAGTTAGGGCTCAGTTGGCATATTGTAAAAGGCAGAAAGCAGAAATCATTTACTTCAACAAAAGTCACACTGTATGACAAAGGATGGCAGCTGTGATGAAAAGAAGGAACTTGGGAGTCTTTGCAAGAGATTTCTGGCCTGCAGAAATCCCAGGCATCAGATTAAGTAAAGGTGTGTGACAAACAGCTGCCATGGTTAGGGAGGAGAAATTGCTCACCCAATCAAGTTAGCATGTTTAGCATCAATGAATCTGATGTAATAATGAGAGTTTCCCACAGGCATCTGCCTGGTTGCTGTGAGAATAGATGGGCCATTGGCCTGGTCCTGTTTTTACGTGGGATACAGCTGAGCAAACACACTGAATAGCTTTAGCTCAATTAAATTTGCTGAAATTCAGGCGGTTTCAGTGTAGAAGGCCACTGACATCCCTGTTAAAAGCATGATCTTGCTTGAGGCAGGGATCTGAAGCAGAATGTCCCTTTTGCTGCAGATTCAAGTATCTCCTGCGTGGATCCTTAAATTGCTGACATATTGCTGTTGTTTATAATACCATGACCCAATTAATTCACTTTTCATAATACTGCACAACAAGGAGAACAAACTTCCTTTCTCGGTGCCTCCGATGAGTTACAGCTTGCAAGCTGTCTCACTTTGCCAGTTCACGACAAGCGACAACGTCGAGACAACTTGTCCAGATCAAATCCCTCATGACACGTTTTTTCCCTGTATCACAAAATTAGGGCCAAGGATCTGTGCACTGAAATTCAATGGGAGACTCACATTATGCTATCCTCAGCGCCTTTGGATACGAAGCATTTTAATTATAGCAATTGTTATTCAGATAGCATAAGCTTAGCTTTAGAAATCTGAAATTATCTTGTAAAGTAGGGTTGCGGACACACTCATTGTGGGTAGGATATTCTCCAGTTTGTTTGTTTTTCTAAAGTAGTTGTGCATCCCTGGTGAGGCTACAAAATATGGTTTGGGTTTGGGCAGCAAATGCTGTCAATTCATGGAAGAAATGGGATGAACAACTGGGATCAGGGCTATATCCTATACTTTCTAGGGAGTGAGTCACACTGAACACAATGGTGCTTATTTCTGAGTAGACATGTATAGGATTGCACAGTAGATCTACTGTACTTCCAAATATGCTTTTTTCTACTTCCAAATATGGGTTTTTTTTGGCTCTGGGGTAGACTATGCCTCTGAAACTGCCTTACACCTGGTTATATTATTTTCCATCTAGCACAGTATTGTTTACAGTTTTCCAGCATCTCAAGTAGGGATGAGCAAATTCATCTATTTTGTTTCCCTCCTCAGTTTCTCATTGTTGTGTTCTTCACACTTCCACATTAGTTTGCTTAAAAAAAAAAAGTCCTCACAGAACTTCATTGGCATTTTCATATTAATTTCCCCCAACAAGCACATTTTCACGCACTTTGGCCTACTTTTGCAAAGCAATTTTCCTCAGTATAATGCATTTTGGTATGTTACTTTTCCTAAAATATGTACGTTAATGTACAGTTTACTCTACTCAGTGCATTTTATGTTCATATTACTTGGCTGGAGAATTGCAATGCAAAATTTGGAGAACTGTGAATGGGAAAAACTAGCTGTGTTTTGTTTCCCATGTCCTTTCCCATTGTTGCTTGAATTCACCTTTAAATGTCCCCTGTCCCTAATCTCAAGAAGAGGTCCTTTCCTTTCTCACCATCTGCTGCCTTAGCCTTTTAACTCGGAGATGTCAAAGACTGAACCTGCCTGCAAAGAGCGCATGCACTACCTTAGTCTTCAGACTGCTAGGAAACCACATTTTGGAATGCTGCCATACATTTCATGCAAGTAGAAAACTAGCACAAGAAAGTGATAGGTTCAAGCTCAGCCTGTTTGACTAGGTTGTTACTTGCAGCACTCAATTTCTGCTTGCTTATTTATTAATGGAAGTATTAAAAATGTGATACCCCCATTTGCAGTCTGAGTGGTAGGATTCATTTACCCACTTTGAGAGCTGACCATCCTATTCTCACCTCACCAACAGATTCAGCTTGAGAGGCAGTGTTGTGTAGGGCATACTGCTTTTGATTATGGTCAGCACTTGGGTTCAAATCCTTGCTAAGCCATGAAGGTCAGTAGATGATGTTGGGTTGTTCGCCATCCTGGCCTACCTTGCGGTGTTGTCATGGAGAAACAATGAGAAGGAGAAGAATCTATGAGATCCCTGGAGGAAGGGTGGGGTGAAATTGCAACAAA
The DNA here is from genome assembly GCF_964106645.2 of Podarcis pityusensis. Classification (NCBI taxonomy): domain Eukaryota; kingdom Metazoa; phylum Chordata; class Lepidosauria; order Squamata; family Lacertidae; genus Podarcis; species Podarcis pityusensis. The sequence continues at coordinate 59,571,110 of NC_138033.1, read as the reverse complement.
TGAGCACCCTCTGTAGCACTGCCCATTTGGAGCCAGAACGGTGGATTTTCAGAACCAATTGAGAATAAATTATGTTTCTGGACCGTGAAAACACAAACATTGTGCTCGTTATTGCAGCCAGTCCTTCTACATATTTAATTAGTGATGGATTGGCAGAATTAAATCAGTTCCACTGTGGTCAGGACTCATTGCTCTGTTTACAGAGCAGATTGAATAACCATACCCTTGCAAGAGGTTGCAAATGCATTACCACAGGTGCTTTCGGTCCCTGTGTTTTTCTAAGGTCTCCCAAGACAGAGAAATTGCTAACACCATGTTACACATTCAGTAGGTCCAGAACAGAGAAGCACTGGGGAAATAATAATCAAATGAAGTATAAAGGAGTAAGTGTAGTTAGGTCTCAATTCAAAACCCACGAGGAACTAACTGCCCTTGACAGCTTATTATTCAACCCCCTATTACTGTTCCATTCTTGCCTCCATCACCCATGTGGATTCAATGTGTTTAGGTCCAGTGCGTCTGCCCCCTTCTGATGGTTACTACTATGGGAAGTGAGCAACTGTTCCCATTCTGCTTCTGTGCAAAGGCTCCTTGAAAAGCTTGGAGCCAGACAGGGTGATGCTTCTCCACCATCCAGCTCATTTGTGTGGATGGGAGAGAGATCACACCTGTACTTTCTGCCTCACCAGAATGCCTGCTCCACCTCCAGCATCTTGGGAACATAAGAATAGGAGAACATAAGAGCAGCCTTCTGGATCAGGACAATGATGTCCCATTTAGTCCAGCATCGTGTTCTCACAGTGGCCAACCAGGTGCTTCAATGGGAAGCCCATAGGAAGATCCTCCTGGATCAAGACAATGGCCCATATAATCCAGCATTGTGTTCTCACAGCGGCCACCCAGAGCCTGTGAGAAACCCTCAAGTAGGACCTGAGAACAAAAGCACTCTCCCCTTCTCATGGCTTCCAGCAACTGGTGTTCAGATTATCAAAAACATTACTGCTCCAGCTGTGGAGGCAGAGCATAGCCATCATGCTTACAATCATCAATGGCCTTATTCTCCTCTGTGAATCTGTCCAGTCCTCCCCTAAAGCCATCCAGGTTGGTGGCCATCACTTCCTGCTGTGGAAGGAAGTTCCACCATTTAACAATGTACTGCATGAAGAATTATTTTCTTTTATCTGTCCTGAATCTTCCATAAGGGTCTTCAAATGCAGCTTGCCTGCATAAAATCTAAGGTGCTTAGGGCAGATCATGAAGTTGGTTACAGGATCTTTTCTGGGAAACTGACTATGCAAAACCAACTTACACACACTGGTTTTTATGCACATCAGCCACAGTGAAATATTACCAGTATGGATGGGGGAGAAAATTGATTCAGTTCCCATTTAAAGGCATCTTTACCTAATTCACACTTTCTGAAATGAGATTAAAGACAGAGAGAATCAGAGCAACCAGAACCTTAATGAAACAGCAGGTTAAAAAAAGCAAATGTTATAGTTAGTTGATGGTACAACACTGGCAAAAAGCAATCATCTCTTGGAGCAGGAATCTAGTGTCACAACTAGGGGTGGAGAAGAAATTCAATTCAGTTCTCATTTAAAGGCAAACCTACCTAATTCACACTTCCTAAAATAATACACGAGCCAAAATGCAAACCATTTTTTGAATCCGTGCTTCTTCCTCAGAAAACAAATCAATGTAGAAAAGGATCTATGGAGGTAGGAAGTTCAGCTAGTTAGGTAATAATTTTATTTATTTAGCTGTAAGCCTTAACAAAGCAGAAAGAACATTGAGAGTTGAGCCACAAATTTAGCCAGCAGTCAAATAAAGAAACAACTAAACTCCATCAAATGTTTTATGTGGGTATCTTTATAAAGTGCGCACTGAGTAATATAATAGCCAATATCCTCTGTAATAGGTTTAAAACACACACAAAGACGTTGTTCCAAGAGTGAAACCCCTTACCTAGATGGGCAAAGGGTGTGATGCAACAAAGCAATGTTCTTCAAATCTGAATTTATCCTTCCTCCATTAGGGGACTTTGCTGCTTGGACTGTATTTTGTTTGGCTTGCAATATAATTGGTTATGTTGCAACGCCTCTTTCACGGTTACGTTTTGAATACATAAAAAGATAAAGGGACCCCTGACCACTAGGTCCAGTTGTGACCGACTCTGGGGTTGTGGTGCTCATCTCGCTTTATTGGCCGTGGGAGCCGGCGTACAGCTTCTGGGTCATGTGGCCAGCATGACTAAGCCGCTTCTAGCAAACCAGAGCAGCACACGGAAACACCGTTTACCTTCCCACCGGAGGTACCTATTTATCTACTTGCACTTTGATGTGCTTTCGAAATGTTAGGTTGGCAGGAGCAGGGACCGAGCAACGGGAGCTCACCCCGTCGCGGGGATTTGAACCCCCGACCTTCTGATCAGCAAGTCCTAGGCTCTATGGTTTAACCCACAGCCTCACCCGCTATTATAACCCATTATAACCACAGTATGGCTTCCAGGGTGTGATGGCAACACAAGTTTCAGAAAGTTGCAGAAAGATTGTTGATCTCAAACAAAAACTTGGGAAGGAAAGGGGACACAAGTCCAACAATCTGGTCTAAGAATCAATCAATTTAGGAACAGATGTTTATGAAAAAAGCACCAATCACTTAAAAGAATTAAATCTGACAGCCAGTTACATCTTCTAATTCCCACAACTGTGCAGAATATAAACTTTCATTTGTCATTGGAAAAGTTCAGTGAGGAGTGTGAGGGTAGAAGAGAGGAGGCTCCGTAGAGTTGGGCCCTTGCTTTCATTTGATATTAGGCAATGTGAGCTGGAATTGCCTTTGGCTAACGTGCTGTAGGTTCTTATGTGATCCCTATTGTCCTCACAGAGTTCCCAGAGTTGCTTGGGAAGAAATTGTAGATCTGTGGGTGGGGAATAGAGGTCTCCCATAGGCACCAACGTCTAGAAGCTGAGGCAGTTTTGGCCCCCTCAATGTATTTTCCCCATCAATTTTCAGAGTGTGTTCGAATCCACTCCTTGGCTCCTCACGATGTCAGGACATTGCGTGGTGCCCCCCTCAATCATATGGAGAATCTGGCACCTCTGGGGTCCCCTAACAACTCTCAGCACTGTTAACAAACTATAGTTCCCAGGATTGTTTGGAGAAAGCAGTGGCTGTTCAAAGTTTTATGATATTGTTTTGAATTTATAGTGAAGATAGGGCCTTGGTAGTGGTGGGATCAAAGGCTGGACAGAATACTCCTTCTCTTGGTTCCAGACTATGCATGCAGAGGGGAGTCAGTAACCTCCTCTAGCTGTAAATATCCACACAGGGATGTAATTCTAGAGATGGGCAAACCTGTTCTCCCTTTTACTATTTTTTTTTAATTATTGGGTTCATGTCTCCCCATTTCTAAATCAGGTTACTATATATCTATATCTGCATCTGCATCTGCATGTGTATTTATATCTGTATCTATATCTATATCTATATCTGCATCTGTATCTCTATATATCTCATTGTGAAAATTCACCAGCTTTTTAGTGCAAAATTCACCTGATATATTTTTGTATGCAATTTTGCCCAATATACACATCCCCCCAATATAATGCATTTTGTGTGTGTTATTTTTGCTAATTTGTGAATCTGTGTGCACACTAGTCTCATATATGCATTTCTGTACACATTACTTGGTTGGAGAACTGCACTGCAACGTTCAAATGGTACCAAAGCAGTGGCAGAGATGGAGGCAGAGGCAGAGAAAGCATGAAGTCACTGCTGCAGCTGATTCAAGCAGGTTGGGAAGGGTTTTGGGGAGGAGTCCCCATTATTGGCTTCATGCCACATGCCTCCTTAAGCCTGGTACCAGCCCTGGACACAGGTCCAGCTTAGTCACCTCTAGAGATGGAAGGATCTATCAATTTTGGTCCTCTCATTTTCTCATTTCCCCCATGTTAAATGCCATTCTCTATACTTTGCAGTAATTTGTATTTATTTATTTTTAATTTTAAAAATCATCATGAAAGTTCATAACCATTTTAGTGTGAATTTTTTAAAGAAAATATTCTCATTTTCATCTGCAGTTGGGACTATAGTTAAGCTTTTTGCAGACAATGTCCCCCAGTATAAAACACCCTTAAATGTTATTTTAATGAATCTATTCACTTCCCTCAAACATATGCATTTCTGCAAGCTGGAAAACTGAATTGCAAAATTCAGATAAGTGCAAATTTTGAAGGGCTGCTGCGTTGTGGTTCACATATTGTTTCGCAAAGTGCAAATTTCATAGCTTTATCTTTGAAAGCATCTTGAATCGAACTTCTCTCCACCCCTAACCCACCTCTCAGAGTTGTATTTTAATCCACCGCTTTTAGGGAGGAAATATTTTTCTGTGTGGGGAGACATCAGGAATTCCTTCTGGCTGCCATCTCCACTCTTTCCAAAAGCCCCATCCTTCATCTTGTTTGTTAAGAATTCAGATGTGCCCATCAAACTACAAGTGGCAGATAGAAGGAGAGGAAGAGCAGGGAGAAAGAAACAGCCTGCAGTCCTCAGCAGTCCCAAATGCTTCCCGTGCAGCTGGTGGAGAACCTCTTTATTTATCTTCTTAAATCCATATGTCAGCTCCCCACAGGGATGCTTGGGAATGTTAAACTCCTCCTGTTAATGCTTTATGAGTGATACCCTGATTGCTTAGCACACATCATGGCTCTAGGAGCTACTGTACCCAGATGCAAACTAGAGTGTTCATTGAAGCAGATACCGTTTGAGAATTTCAACAAGAGTCTATGTTGTTTTGCAAGAAGCATGTGAATATGGTATGTATGAGTGAGCAGTTCATCTGCTTGAGCATAAAAGTTGGGTAATGCATTTCTGACAATTGTGGTGAAGCAATAAGAAATATTCAGAAAATGAAATCATGGGGCATATGCTTTGAAATATGCTGTTCAGTGGCATATCCCAAATGATTATGTAATTACTTTTGTGAATGTAATCTGTTGGGGGTATTATTCTAATTATAGACCACAATCCTTCTTAACAGCTTTCAGAGAAATAATTTGTGTAATAAAATAAAGGTTCCTGCTGCAGGCTTGAAGATGACAGATACAGATTTCTGGTCCATTCAGAGTTGGTATCCATATCCAGATTTCTACTTGTTTTATGAAGAGGTTCCTGTGGGTCGCAGCATCTCAGGGTCATGGAAGATGGACCATTTGTAAACTTCATTGCAAAGGGTGGTTCTGATCTAACACGTTGCATATGGAGCATCCAGGATTGTACAAGTGTAGGCCTTTAGAAATATCTAAAACCCTGCTGATGAGCTGTTTTTTGAAAGAAGGGGAATGGTGGAAGCCCGTGTCCATCTCCCTGCCCAGCAAATCAGCATGGTCCAAGACCCTTTCACATTTTAATCACATTGAAGGGGTGCTGGGTGATTAAATAACACTTGTGGTGATTCTCATTGCCTTTCAGCCTAGAGATGAAGCTAACCAGAAATCTCGAAACTGTAGTATCTCATCAAAACAAGGTTATAGAATCGTAAAATTGTAGAGTTGGATGGGATCCCAAGGGTCATCTAGTCTAACCCCCTGCAATGTAGGAATCACAGCTAAAGAATCCCTGGAAGATGGCCTTTTAACCTCTGTTTGAAAATTTCAGTAAAGGAGAATCCACCACTTTCTGAGGTAGTTTGTTCCACTATCAAACAGCTCTTACCACCCAAAATAACTCAATACCAGCAACCTGTAATAGAAAATAAGTCACCCAAGCAGCAGAATTAAATGAATATATAAAAATTAAAATAGAAGTCATTCACTAGTCACCAACCTGCAACCACCACCACCCCAAGCCGCTATGGGGGAGAGCAAATCGTGTCTGTCTGGTAGAGGAACAGACTTCTGCCTCTTCCCTTCCTCCCTGCAGGCCCCTTGACAAAAGCTCTTTGTAAGGGTTGAGGGACCCTCTGAAGTAAATTTGGATTGGGAGTCCACAGGGGAGAGGAGAAGGTAGTAAAATACACCTGAGCCAATTGCTGGAGATTTGGACATTCTCACCACATATGTAGCAATGGCTAGCAAGCTCTTAGATTCATAGTTTCTGGACATGACTACCCTGTTTTGTTTCTTCAAGATTTCTATTTGCAACAATCCTGGACTTTAAAACTCATCCACCCTCCCTACTGTCCCAAAGCTTCTTGATTCATGCATTTTTTTAAAAAACCCCACCTTGTTTTCAAATGAGATTTGATGAATTGTAAGACAGTCCTGAGCTGCATTCTCTGATGGTGCTTGGAAACAGATTGCTATCCCTTGGTGAATCGACAGTTTGAAAATGGGGATATTATTGCAAAGCAAGATGATCACAGCTGGCCAAATACAAATAATAGCAGACCCACTGCTTCCTTTCCGATGTGCTACATCTGAATACGCCGTGTGCACACGCCTTGGTGATTCTCATTATCTTCCATATGAACATCATGGTTTAGGAATCAGCGTAGTGGCGCCTCCTTCCTATAGAGGCAACAGCTTGTGCCGTGGCTGATGAATAATGTGGCACAGTGAGCAAAATTACATACTACAATCTTCCGAGTGAGAAAATAATGCCTGTCTCAGCGGGCACACAATGTGCGCGCGGAACCGGATGCATGTATTAAGACAATAGCTTTATCCATGCTGGATTATTCATTGTTTGGCTTGGGCAATGTTCTCTTTCAAGGCAAAGGGGGTTCAGAGGCATTTTCCTGGTCCCCTAGTGCTACCTTTGTGGGAGAGAGAGGTCTCCTTCCCTCCCCGTTCTCGATCTTATTCATCCACTTGCAGCATTTCTACAGTGCCTTTCTTTTGATGAACTCAAGACAACTTGCAGTTTAAAAGAATGGCTTGTCATTGAATAGGCATATAGGAAACTGCCTTGACTGAGTCAGGCTATCGATCCTGCTCGCTCAGGATTGTCTGACTTGCAGCGACGCTCTGGGGTGTCATACATGGGTCTTTTAGACCCCTGCTTGGAGAACTGAACCTGGAAACATTGCGGACAATATATTGCTCCAAAACAGCTCCAAAACATCAGGTGTCTTCGGCTGCGAACATTCCAGGAAGAATTAGCAGGTGCTGGGAAAGGATTTGGAGAATGTCTGCCAGTCTGTGGAGAGCTCTGGGCTAACCTTTGAATGAGGCAGGGATAGGGAACTTGTGACCTTGCAGACATTGTGGGACTCTGGTTCCCCTCAGCCCCAGTCACAATGGCCAGTGGTAAGGGATGATAAGAACTGGAGTCCAGCAACATCTGGAAGACCCCATTTTCCCCATCCATGGTGTACGGTATATGGTATAAGGTAGGCTTATGTGTACATCCCTTCCTTGTACACAGGTGTCCAGTGACCCACATTTGGGCACAGCAAATCAAAACAACAAACATGGCTGTGTGAGAGCAGCAGCTTCACATACGTCTCCTCTGTCCGAAAGCAGAGAACAAAGAGAAGGTACAAAAGCATATAGAACGGAAGTTGAGTGTCTGAGTTCCGTTCCCACACTCCTATCACTATGGAATGTAAACAGTGGATCACGAGATCCAACAGCAATGAGAAAATGAAATTACTAACAAGGCTAGCCTAGTGTATGTGTCTGTATAGACCTACCTACCTACCTACTGGTTAGTCTAAGGCCATAAAGTGAGTTTCATGGCTAAGGCTCCAATTCTGAGCCAAGATCTACTGGGATGAGTGAGTTGGGTGTTACACCAGCATAACTCCCCCATCCTGGCTCGGCCAGGACTGGCCAGTTGAACTAGCTGGTCTTACACTAGTATAAGCATTGAAAAAGGGTGTTCCAGGGAAATGGTGTGGGCAGGAACAGGCTAGGGGTAGAGGTAGAGGTGGAAAGCTGGATTCTAATTCCCATTCAATCACCTGGCAACCTGGCATATGTTCTGCTGGCAAAATAATGATTAAAAAGGTGGTGTAACAGAAACCATGCAATGGAAGTCAGCTGAGGCACCCAATCCTTAGAAATTAAGTCCCAGTTCAAATGACCGCCCTGACTTCACTGCTCTGATAGAGAACTCGGGATCCTGTCCCCCCAGAGCTACAGTTCTCAGAATGGTTAAACAATAAATCCCTCTTCCCAGGGAACTATGGGAAGTAAGTCCAAATCTCAAAGCCCCTCTCAATAGGTGTGGTCTCAAAGATCATTCTGAACCTCTTGTTGACTAGCTGGATGTGCGTGTATCTGTTTATATTAAAATAAATAAATACATTTAGTATTCAGGGCAACTATTCCTTCCCTCCACAGACACCCAAGTTTCAGTCCAAGTCTGAACATCCCAGTCACCTTTCGATGTGAGTGGACATTCACACTATGACATGAATATTGTAGGATGCTAAACTATAAAGGAACCCCTAAGGCGGATTCCTGAGGTGGAAAACAGGGGACTCAACACAGCGACAGCCCATGATGCAATCTTAGAATGAGCAAAGGCATCCTGTGCAAAGTCCTGGCACCGTGAGTTGATTGTCAAGTCCAGACCTGGTCTGAATGCTCACTTGTATGTGTGAAGGGGCTATCGCAGATCTGACATCCCAGGTTGAGCGTTCCCATGACCTCAAGTGCCACCCATGCTTTTGAATGGAGTTATTCAGCTGCCAGTCATCAGGTGAATGTTAAACTCAAGTTTAGAGAAATCCAGTGGGATATGCACATGTGTGAACCAGACCATTAGCCCAATGCAACACCAGTTTCTTTTAAAACCTTTGCGGTCATGCAAGTTGAACATAATGCACGGGGTGAGGAGGAATGGACCTTTCTTCCCCCTGTCTCTCTGCTTCGACACAAACAGTGACGCTGTTCAGACCCAGTCGCTTTGAACTGTGTTCTGTCCATCACATTATGCATGCAAATGAATTCCTATTAATCTTTGCAACGTTAAGCTATTGCTAAAAATGTTCATTTAAGAGCCGTCTTTGTTCTTCCCTTCCCCTAATTTCAATTCCCTCCTGTCCCCCTCCCTCCATGTCTCTAAGTCCTTTATTAATTTGGCCACATTAATCTGATCAAGATTAAAGACGCCAATGTCTCTCCAAAGCCTTGAGCCATCAAGCTTAGCAACAGTGGCAGGGCTAACAAAGAGCTCCATATGAGCAATGGTCTATGTGACCCACCTTGTTTGGGGGTCTGAAAGCAGATGGAAGCAATGTATTAAGAGTTTAAGATGGAGATTGGCGAAAGGAAGGAGGGGTTCTATTGTGGCAAAATTAAGTGAGATGATGTCCCCATATATCTATGCATGGGAATACTAAGAGACAACAGATGCAAAATCCTCATTAAAATAATAAAGGAGACAAGATGAGGTGGGGGGTGGGGGAGATGGGAGGGAAAACTTTCCCTGTCGTTCAATGTTTTATTGACTATCAGGCCTATGAGCAAAGAGGATTATCTATGAACGTTGATTACTCAGACGTCGTATGTCAGAAGACTGTACCTGCGTCTGTGTGGAAACTGGGATTAATTTTGAAATAGATAGGATTAAAGCAGAGCAATAACTAACAAATGAGAACACACAGCTACCCTTTTTGCTAGATGTACACATGTCCTCGCAGCTTGCAGGCTTACTCTGGAGGAAATGCTACTGCACTCAGTGGGACTTAATAAAAGAAAGTACTTCTTCATGCAGTGCATTGTTAAACTGTGGAACTCGCTCCCACAGGAGGCAGCAATGACAACCAATTTGGATGGCGTTAAAAGTGGATTGGACACATTGCTGGAAGACAGAATTATTGACGGCTGTCAGCCATCAATGGGTGTACTCTGTTTCCACAGCTGGAGGCAGTAACACCTCTGAATGCCAGTTGCTGGAGACCACAGGAGGGGAGAGTGCTCTTGAAATTGGGTCCTGCTTCTAGGTTTCCCATTGGTTGGCCATTGTGAGAACAGGATTCTGAACTACATGGGCCCCCTGTGGTCTGATTCAGCAGGCTCTTCTTATTTTCTTGCTTTCGAGTAAATAGGGATAGGACCAAGCCGTTGGGGTGGGTTTTTTGAGGCTCTAAAATGTACAACAAAGAACCACAGCAAACACACACACACACAAAAAAACCCCATATGAATGGTTGCAAGTAAACATTCTAAAGTGGCCACCATTGGCTCCTGCGGGTCAGCATGGTGTGGATGCACTGGCAGAGCCAATCTGACACTATCAGCCACAATCCTGACCTGGTCACTCTGCCACCGCCTACACCCCACTGAGTGAGAAGCTTCTGGCTGTGGATTCTGTGGCTCCACCCCCTCTTCTAGAATGTCCCCAGGCTGCTGCCCTCTTCAGTTTTGGAGTTCTGACATCAGACTGGAACCAGTTGTGGGTCTTTCTTCAGCCCCATGGAGGAGGCATCCAAAAATGGATCTCTCTTTCCAAGGATGGGCCTCCAACTTTGGAGAGGGAGGTAAAAGAGTTCTTATGGCCTCTGGACACCATCCCTGGGGCCATAGGATTGTAGCCTAAACCAATGTATATAACTTTTACTGAAGTTCATTGTATGTAAATTTTTTTTAAATCTGTCAAATGTTGTCTGCTGCTTCATGTGAGCTGTCAAATACTGTCAGATATTGACTTGGGCCTGTCGGATGCTGTTTACTGAAAATTACAGCCTGTCATCTATCAAACCTAAGGAAACATTCACTACTCTAAGTGAGATACTGTCAAAAATTGACAGTTGCAGTAGGCCTGGTGTCTGATACTGTCAAGCATTGACTGCTACATGTCTGTGTCAAATACAGACCAGTATACATCAAATTCTGTCAAAGAAAGACTGCTATTGCATGCTAGCTGTCAGATACTGATAAATTTATTTATTTAGGTACTTAATTATGCCATATTTTCCAAACAAAAAGGCTTTTTATCATATTAAACCAGTAGAAATACAATTAATCACAACAAAAATTTTATATAACATATAATATGATGAAATCATCTCTATTTAATTCAGGAGTCCAAAACTTACAAAATCTTCAGATCTCAAATATAGGCACAGAATGCCAAATATTTGTTGAATATACACATACCCAGAGAATATTTGGAGAATATTCACCATTAAGATTCACTCAGGAGAATTTTGAGGAAAGCATGTGGATCAAATTGACTCCATTTGTAAAAGCATGAGTTGGCAGTGCATTGCGCATGGGATAGAATTGTGTACTCATTAAAAACTTGGATTGCTTTGGAAATGTGATTGGTTGATGGATGCACCATATATCTGAATATTCCACATGGCAGAAGCTTCCAGCACCCCCCCCCCCCGCTCTCGTAAACTAAAACCAAACGATCAGATTAAGCATAATCACTGTATACAGCAAATTAGCAATTTTAGGGTAAATTCTCCACATTGACCTACATTGCTGAGCTCTTAATCACAGGATCAGAACCCAGTCAGTGCATGTAAATAAGCAGCCTCCATTAAAATAATTGGTAACTGTATATACGTAATAGGCATCTGTGATTGTGTGTGCATAATATATTGGTTTTATTCCAATGAAATTTGCAGTGCAACAGCACGGTGGAGGGGTGGGAGGTTGGGATTTCATAAGTCAAATGGAATTTTCCACAGGAAACAGGGTTGGGGGGAGAGAAAGGGTGGTATTATTTGTTACTTGCATTTATATCCCACCATTTTCTCCAAGGATTTCAAGGTGGTGTATGTGGTTCTACCCCTCCTCATTTAATCACTCACAACAACCCTGTGGAGTAGGTTAGGCTGAGAGGCAGCAAGTGGCTGAACTTCACACACAGTGAGCTTCTTCATGACTGAGTGGGGAGATTTGAACCCTGGTCTTCCAGGTGTACGTTCAACACTCTAGCCACTACACTATGCTGGCCCCAAAGCTAGTCTTACTCAGAGCAGACCACATTAAAGTCCCCAAGCCAGTTATTGTGCATGGTTATTTGTTTCCCTGACCACACCCTAGATACTGAAGAATTTCAGCTGGTGGTTCTGGATGGAGATGCTCATCCCCACGGACATCAAAAGAAATTTTTGCCCAGTTCAATGGAATATGGAGCATCATCATTATGTAAATAGGGATACACACCCAGAAATCTTTTCCCTCCCACGGATCTCTCTTGCTGGATCAGTGCATTTGTTCCTTTGCTCATCCCCTTCTTCAACCTCTCCCCCCCTTCCCCCCCTGTTGTCCTTGTTCCCCCGTCATCTCTTTCCTCAGAGCATTGTGGAAAATCTCATCTTGAAGACCAGACTATGGACCCTCTGAAAGGACACATGTCTAAACCCAAAACAAAGGGAATCAGACTGCCACTATGAGGATGCAATGGGCAGACATTGGCTTTTCATTATTTGGTAATGTTCGTAATGATTATTAATTCATCTTCCATCATGCTGAAGGGATGCCGAAGTCGAGGCATATTGGCCAATGCTTGCTAGTCACATCTCTAGAATCTAATTGCACCATATTTGCAATCAATACCAATCAGCCAGCTAAATGAATCAACACGGAGTCTGCTTGAGAGAGGCTGTATCTCTCTCCTAGAAGGCAGAGTTACTCGAGATTTCCCCCAACTTCTCAGATACTTGGTTGCCTGCCTTATATACCCTTGGAGCCCTTACTTCAGACTCCATTTCTTGCTTCTTTATCTTTCCTTTGCACATTCTAACTTGTTTACTGATTTACTAAGCATTTTTAAATTAGCTCCCACCCAAAGGACCACTGGAAGTGCCCTGAAGTATTTGCTTTCAATCAGACAGCCCTGGGTTTCATTTGTTTTCTTGACATTATCTGTACCTAGTGAGGAGGCAGCAATACACCCTTAGCACCCCTAGTGAATGCACATTTAAATCGCAAAGAGAAGAGGAATGAAAGAAACCGAACCTAAGGGAGCCTGAGAAACATTTCTGTATAAAATGGGTTGCTTCATCTCTATGAATATGGACTAGACTTCTACTGTTTTGGAGAAAGGGGGATATGATTTGTGGTCAGAAAGGAGCCTTCCCTGATGAACTTCCAGGGCCCATGGAAGACCTTCTGAATTGCACCAGACATTTTAACTGAAGTTTGATTTAATAGTTTTAACTGGTTATTATTATTTTTATTGTATCTCTGTAAACTGCTTGAAGACTGCTGTAGTTATGAGGTGGTTGTTGTTTAGTTGTTTAGTCATGTCCGACTCTTTGTGACCCCATGGACCAGAGCACGCCAGGCACTCCTGTCTTCCACTGCCCTCCGCAGTTGTTGTTGTTGTGGTTGTTGTCATCATCACCCAATAAATCTTATAATGTGAGGAAATCTAGAATCCCATCCAGTGAAGGAATCTGCTCAGGTATATAGATTCATTGCTTGTTTTCATTCATAGACAAAATAAAATCCATCTTCTTGCTTCTACAAGAAGTAGTGATGGCAACCAGCTTGGATGGCTATAAATGAGGATTAGACAAATGGAGGATAAAGTTAGTACCAATGGCTACTAACCCTGATGGCTATGCTCCGCTTCCCCTGCTGGAGGCAGTAAATGTGTTTGAATACCAGTTGCTGGGAATCAAAAGTGGGTAGAGTGCTGTCGTGCTCAGGTCCTGCCTGCAGGCTTCCCAGACACATCTGGTTGGCCACTGGGAGAGCAGGGTGTACTGGTAAGCCCATAGTCCATCGGTTCCAAGTTTCTGTACACAGCAGCAGTCAGCTAGATGTCTCTAGAACCTGAGAAGTAGGGTGCCAATAGCATCTTAAATATATGGCTTCCCCTTCCCCTTCTTTTTCTATTCTGAGCTACAACTGGGACCTTGACAAAATCTTGCAGTTCACAGAACTCCTATTCAGGCACCCAAATAAGTAAGACATGCTCTTGCCTGAGAGCCAGTGTGGTGTAGTGGTTAAGCGTGGTAGACTCATAATCTGGTGAACCGGGTTCGATTCCCTGCTCCTCCACATGCAGCTGCTGGGTGACGGTGACCTTGGGCCAGTCACACTTCTCTGAAGTCTCTCAGCCCCACTCACCTCACAAAGTGTTTGTTGTGGGGGAGGAAGGGAAAGGAGAATGTTAGCCGCTCTGAGACTCCTTCAGGTAGTGATAAAGCGGGATATCAAATCCAAACTCATCTTCACCAGAGAGACTAGGCTGAATGTAGTGATGGAGAAGTTTGAGTCATTTTGCTTCTAAAGGTGAACTTGCCTAATTCACACTTTTCAAGACAAGATGCAAGGTCACCAGTAATTCAGTTGCCCCTCTGAAAATAACTGTCTATTTTCTGCTACCAAATGCAATATTAAAAATTGAGTGGATTGTCAAAACAGAGTCTCTCAGGTAAGGATGGATAGATTTCTCAATTTCCAATTTTCTCGTTCTTCAGTTCCCACATTTCCTCACCAGTTCATGATTTTATTTTGTTTAAAGTCCTCATGAGCATTTTAATCTGCTTTTCTCCTAATACACACATTTTGCATGTAATTTTTGACAATATACACATATTTTTGCTGAGCAATTTCCCCCATACAATGCATTTTTTGTATATTGTTTTCACTCATATATACCTTTTAATGTAAGCTTTACCTTAAATACACACATTTTTTGCATGCATTTTTTTTGTTTTGTTTCGAGAGCTGCATTGCAAAATTCAGAGAAGTGTAAAATTTGAACAATAGATGTGCTTAATTTGCATACTGTTTCTGGGGACGCGGGTGGCGCTGTGGGTTAAACCACAGAGCCTAGGACTTGCCTATCAGAAGGTCAGCAGTTCGAATCCCCACGACGGTGTGAGCTCTTGTTGCTCGGTCCCTGCTCTTGCCAATCTAGCAGTTCGAAAGCACATCAAAGTGCAAGTAGATAAATAGGTACCGCTTTGGCGGGAAGGTAAACGGTGTTTCCGTGCACTGCTCTGGTTCACCAGAAGTGGCATAGTCATGCTGGTCACATGACCTTGAAACTGTACGCCGTCTCCCTCGGCCAATAAAGCGAGATGAGCGCCGCAACCCCAGAGTCAGTCACGACTGGACCAAATGGTCAGGGGTCCCTTTACCTTTACCTCTGGAATTGGGAATGAGATAAATTACCATAGGAATGAGAAGTGAGCTGGATTTCTCCGTGAGGAAGGCAGGGGGACAGACTGTGTAAGCCCCCTTATGCTCCTCGGAGGAAGGATTAATTTACATGGATGCCAGCTTTCACTAGTTTTAAACCAGCTTAATTCCATGACTTCCCCAACTAAGCTGGAGATTGTAGGTTGGCCTGGAAAAGGTGTTGTGAATTTTCTGTTCGAGATCCTTTAATTCTCAGGGAACCAGAATGACCACTAAATAATTATTCTCTGTGTTGATACACTAAAAAGAATAGGAGGGTATCAAGCAGGCCTCCTTTAGAAAAGGCTTCTTCAGAATTCAAATCTACACAGTCAAGGAAGTCAGATCTGACAGCGATAGGCTGTCCGGATTTATAAAAGAAAACTGATACTGATAACTCGCAGTCTAAAACTGACACCAATTATAAGTGATCCTTACCCATCAGCCGATCCCCTCTAGAAAACACACAAGAGAGACTCAGAGCTCCTCATCTCGCCTATTTTCTTTTTCACCCAACCTTCTTTTTCTAAAGGAACAGGGAGTATTAATAAGTTGAGTTCAACAGTCGAAATGATGGCTCTGAGCAGTCAGCTTGTGCATTCTCTTAAAAAACACTCAGGTTGATGCTTTGTTTTTAGGAGATGCTACACACTGGCCTGGAATAACTGTTTCCTTTTCCCAGCCTTCAAGGACTGCTTGGAGTTAGCATCACACTTAGTCTTTGGGATTGGGAGGTGGGGACACCAGTGTGACCAGTGGCTGGACACATGGGAACACAGAAAGCATAGAAAGCAGCATTATACTGAGTCAGACCATTGATCCATCTAGCTCAGTACTGTTGATACTGACTGGCAGCAGCTCTCCAGGGTTTCAGGGATCTCCTCCTGTCCTACCTGGAGATGCTGGGGATTGAACCCAGGACCTTCTGGATGCAAAGCAGATGCTCTACCATGAGTCCTTCCTCAAACTCACTCTTTATGAAACTCACTCCCCTTTTATGGAGATCACCCACTCTGAGACCCCACAGCTAATTCTCCCCTGGCCTCCTCACTGGCCCAAGTAGGACCAATTCAGCCAGCTAGCCCTGGGGGTTATCTAAAGCTTATTTCCCCTAAACTGATTTTTTAAATTTTATTGTTATTCATGTTTTTATACTGTATTTTGTGCTGCTTTTATAATTAAGTGTTTTAAATTGGTTGTTAGCTGCCCTGAGCCCGGTTTTTGAACCAGGAAGGGCGGGGTATAAATAAAAAATTATTATTATTATTATTATTATTATTATTATTATTATTACTTCTGGCCAATGGGAAAAGGAGGTGGGTAGATAGTTGAGGCCCTAAGAAGATGAAGGAATATTTCATGGATGTGCATCTTGGAGCATTGGGACCTGGGAACCAAAGAGTGGAACTCCTCTGACTCTCTTAGTAACACATACTCAGAGGTTTTGTGTTGACGGGGCTGGGTCTCAATGATGAGGAGAGAGAGAAGCAGAGAAGGAGCAGCTTCTCATATTGTGGGTTAGGGCTAAGTTTGGTTATAACCAGCGGTGTCGTGGTCAGGGGCTGCAGGGGGTCAAAGATTCATTACTATTTCTGTAGCAGAGTCCTAACAGGGTCTCTGTCTCCAGCATTCTAGACTCCCCAGTCAGCATGAAGGGAAGCTTTCTGGCCACTGAGAAAAAGTCTTCTTACCCTTTGTGCTGATTGGAGCCAATCAAAGTGAAAGGAGCTGAGTCAGCCACTGAGGATTGACTCCTAGGATCACTCTGGAGAAGGTGTGCCAGAAAAACACCAAGGAGGAGTTGTAGTGTATGCTCCAAAGCTAAATGTTTAGGGACACTGAAAACACAAAGGTGCTTCAGTTTCAAGAGAAGGGTGTGCAATTTCTGTTATGTGTGATGGAACATCAAGGAAAACACAACTTAAGTCACTACCAAAAAGGACATTGGAGCACCCCAAATCATTGGCAGTGCAGAAGATAGATCTAGCTGAAAGGCAACTCATGGGGATCTGCAGTGATTATTGCAACACATCCCTAATTATTATTGTTGGATAATTATAAGATAATTGTATAATCTTAGGAGGCTGTGTAATCTTAGAAGGGTGTGTGACTGTCATGAAGGACCCCTGCATTTCTGAATTTGCCACTACGCTACTGGTTATAACAGGAAGGGGGAGGAAGACTAATGTTCTCTTCTATCGCTAGCCAAGCTGCTTTAAAAACAAAAAAATGGCTAGTTGACTTATATCTTACTGCTCCTTGAACTGGATACAAACTGCTTTCACCTTCACCTCTGCTACCTCACTCTGCTTCAGTCTTGACAAGAGCAGGGTCTGACAGCTTGTATATAGCTCCAGGGCTTACCAAATCGAGAAAATATCTCAGGGAAGGAAGCCAAATCCAACTTCCAAAGCTTAAATCTCTCTGGTTCTTTTTCTTTGACTATTAAAAAAAAAGGGGGGGAGGGGACACCTAAAACACACACAATTGCCATGCATCAAAATTTCTGCTGCTAAGAGCCTCGCAAAATTTTTCATCGTGACAGCATATTTGGGGAACGTGGCTGCAGCAGGCGATGGAGTCACACTGAAAAATATTTCCTTATATTTCCTCCCCTCGGCCTCCTTCACCCCCACTGCATTGTGCCCCTGGTTTTAGACTTCAAAGAATTTGTGATGAAACAAACAAACAGCTTTCCCTTCATTTGCCTTCCAGTTCTTTTGAGGCATGAAGCTCCGTCACATTTCAAATATCCTCGGCTGGAATTTTGCATGAATTCTTAAGGCCTACCCTAACATTCAAGAATGCTTGTACAGTGGTACCTCGGGTTAAGTACTTAATTCGTTCCGGAGGTCCGTACTTAACCTGAAACTGTTCTTAACCTGAAGCACCACTTTAGCTAATGGGGCCTCCTGCTGCCGCTGCACCGCCGGAGCATGATTTCTGAAGCAAATTTCTCATCCTGAAGCAAAGTTCTTAACCTGAAGCACTATTTCTGGGTTAGCGGAGTCTGTAACCTGAAGCGTATGTAACCTGAAGTGTATGTAACCCGAGGTACCACTGTAATTTCTTGCTACTGGGTCTTAACAGTGAAAGACAGATTTGGGGGCTTTTTCAATCATTTTTTACGTATCCACACTCATGAGGGCCTTTGGGCTGAGATGGGACCATAGGTTACATGGACAAACTGAGGGCAACTCCTAAGGGCTGTATAAGTATATACAACAGTGAAAGCGGTTCCCTTTGTGGGGTGAAGTTGCTATGCGAGCTTCCTGGCAGGTGGAGAGCTGTTGTTCACTAAAAGTGATGGGGAGCATCTTATTTCCCTCACCTGTATGCTAGCTCTGCCTTGACTTCCATGCCACTTCATCCCTCTCCTTACCACTCGAGAACAGAGCCTCCATCTGGTGGAAAGCTAGCATAGCAGCTCTGCCTCAACCAGGGAGCCGCTTCTGCATGACAGGTAGACAGAACGACCCGGCAGGGTCTCTGAGGTTGAGGGAGCACATATTCTCTAACTGTTCCCATTTACCTCCCCATTGCAGGAGATGGCAATTAGATCAGTGGGGTCTGCAACCAATTGGTACAGTGTGGAGTGTGTGTGTGTGTGTGTGTGTGTGTGTGTGTTGTGGAATCCCAGTTCCTTCCATGTCCAATAGGACATTACACTCCCATCAGTCCCCACCAGCCTTGCCAGAGATGGTGACAGCTGGAGTTCCGCTGTATCTGGAGGGCTACAGGTTGCCAATGCCTGCTATGGGAGAAAGTAAAGAGGGTCACTTAGGTCAGTGGAGGCTGCTCCATTAGGGCATGGGAGGGGGCACTGCCCCACCAATCTCAGTCTTCTCTCATCTTTGGCCTACTGCTTTCTTAGAACCAATCCAGGTTAGGAAGCACTGCCTATTGGTGTCATTCACTCAGTAGTGCCCTTGTAGAACTCTGCAGGGAGGAAGATGCAGACAAAACCAGAATGAGTTGACTCTGCCTGTCATTGGTTCTGATTCCACTACTGGTCTCCCTCCCTGCTGCTCTACCAGCCCAAATGGGCACCACCCACCAGTGACTTTGTTAAACCCTTAGTGCAGGACTTCCTACTTCTGACTGCCCTGGTTGATGACCAGTGACCCCTGCCATCAAGCATGTGCATTATTTCCCCAGCCCCATCCTTCATTTGCACAGCCCCACCCTGCGTTTGTGTGTTTCAGCATTCACAGCCTTCCTTTGCTGAGCCTAAAGCATCATCAACAAGGTGCTGAACACCTTGAAAACCAAGTAGCAGTTAGAGCATTGGAGTGGAGTGATGAGCAGGGCCAGAGACAAAAGAGAGAGGAGCAATGGACGTCACTCTTTCCTTTGCATAGTAGGTTACATTCCAGCTATACAAAATAATACATAATACATACATACATACACACATACACCTCTCTCTATCTAGGCAAGCAAGAGGCATTATTACAGTCCAAGGACACATTACACCCAGGCAAAGGCACTCAACGAAAGGGCATAGCCAGGCCAGTGATGGGTGTGGCCTAGGGAGAGGGGTGTGGCCTAGAGAGAATTCCAAGGGCCAGTGTTGAGAAGGCCCTGCTCAAATAAACTGATCACCTTTCTTCAAATGGCAGGAGGACCTAGAGCCAGTCAAGTAAGCTCTGGGTGTGACAGAGTACCAAATCATAGAATCATAGAATCATAGAGTTGGAAGAGACCACAAGGGCCATTGAGTCCAACCCCCTGCCAAGCATATTGCCCACCTTCACAGGCATCTGGGGTTCTTCCATCCATGACCTTTGACTTTCGATCTTTCCTCCCTGGAGATCCTGTCTATGGCATTAGGAAGCCTTCCTTGAAAGATGCCTCTTTTTGTTGCCATCAGAATCAAACATTTCAATCCTGATCAGCCATAGAGACACAGTATGGGGCAGGTGCAAGTGTCAAAAGTCCACTCCTTTTCATTCACTATTCGTGACCAGTCCATGGAGCATTTCGGATAGATGTGTGTGCTTGTGTGTTCTAGAAGTATTGATGTTTCTTCCTTCTGTGGTTCAGAACCAGGGTGCATTCCACACTTCTGTTTATGAATTTTCTTCTCCTCCCCAAAAAGATGAGAAATGATACATTTTAATAGAAATTGCCGACAGAATCCCCACAAGGCTGCGCAGATGGCTTTCAGAATTAAAAAAACACACAAACAAACAATTGGATCCATTCATCCATATTTCACAGCAATAAGCTGGAGATGGAAAGTATACTGCAAGATGAGAAAAGTGTGTGCGTGTGTGTGTGTGTGTTTAGGGGAAAGCGCCATATTCAGCAAATACCCAAACGGAATCCAGGTCAACGCCTTACTTAAAATCCAGGGTGTAATATTCTTGAACATGGCTAGCCAAATCGGGATGACAGATGTAGAGCCTGATACTATGCAAAGCTGCAGTGAGCATGACATAGGATCAAGCTCAAGGGTCCCAGCACCAGCAGAAGTGAAAGCTTTATCCTTGTGGTCCATTTACAGCTGTGTCTCTACCATGCTGGAGGAGAGAAAGGCATTGATGCTGACCCATTGACAATCCAAGGAAGGCAGTGGAGGCTGGTGTGCTAGGGCAAATTGGTTTAGCAGAGGGCAAACAAACTTGGAAGCTGAATATACTCAGGCCCATCACTGCCTAGTCTGTCTTATTCACACATCACTAAATAAAAATGCACAGGTCCCATTGGTAAAGAATAATTAAAAAAAATACTTACAGTTTCTTCATATGTACAATAGCTTCAGATTATAAGCCTACATGGCAGGAGCTAGTTTCATGGTCACCTTTTGCAGGAGAGAGAGAGAGATAACAAGAGGAAGGAGTGATCTGGAGGGTTTAGTGGGAAACCGCAAAGTGTATTTTTGCCAGACTATCTGTTAGTGTTAACCCTGCCTTCTACTGACTGGAAGCATGTAGCTAGTCAATTGCAGCCTGCAATGCAGGCTGCAATTGAATATAAACATGAACATCCACCTGGGGCTCCAGCTCCTGGGGGCTGAGCTGTTCTGGGTCCTCTCAACATCTTTTGAGGGGGAAGAGGAGGTTAAGCATGGAGCTGAGCATGGGGTGACTCCAGTGGTCAGCTCCTTCTCCTCCTCCTCCACCACCAAGGGGAAAGAGGGTGGAAGCAGCCTTCCACCGGTTGCAGTGCCAGGAAGAGGAGGAGCTGCCAGCCATTGAAACCACACAGCCACAGTGTTTGGCTCCGCCCCAGGCTCCTTCCAACGTCCTGATGTCATGTGCACAACATTGCTCCCCCCATCACCCTCCCAATCTGGCGCTTCTGACATCCACCATGTGCGTGCATAATCCATTGGATTGGTGCTACCTTGGGAGACTCCTAATGAATGAGTCAACTTTTCAGGTATAGTGCTGTATGAGGCCTTCTTAAACCCAGTGTCAAGTGAGAAAAGCCTGAAGCACTCCCCTGCCCCTGAGCAATGGTCAGTCGAAAAGCTACCAATAAATGAATTATAACAGGCTCACATATAGTGCATAGTACAGTGGTACCTCGCAAGACGAACGCCTCGCAAGACGAAAAACTCACAAGACGAAAGAGTTTTTCGTTTTTTGAGTTGCTTCGCAAGACAAAAACGTCTTGCAAGTTTGTTTCCTTTTTCTTAAAACCGTTAATACCCGTTAAAACCGTGCTTCGCAAGACGAAAAAATCGCAAGACGAAAAAACTCGCAGAACGAATTAATTTCGTCTTGCGAGGCACCACTGTATAGATAGATGATAGATAGATAGATTAGATAGATAGATAGATAGATGATAGATAGATAGAAAAATGGCATAGTAGGAATACTTCGTATATAAATGGGATAGAAAGGTTCTCTTGTGTTTTCTTTTGCTCCCTTCTTTTAAAAGCATGTTCAGATTTAATGTTCAACAAAAGGCATATTCTATTCCATTAAGTATTCATTGAGAGCCTCGTGGGCATTTCTCCCCTCCATGTAACATACTTTGCATGCCCTCACTTTAGAACCTTGAGAGCAATTCCACTCCACAATGCCAAGGACGTCCCTCCAACACATTCCTTTTATATCTGCCGTGTTCTGGATTCTTTTTACAGTTAGCTTTGCATGCTTCCGGATCAGGTCACTTTAAAGGGCCACCTCCCGCTGAGGCTCAAATACTGCCACTACTATTACTGCTACTGCCCTTGCTGTTTAAAACTAGACCCACTGCTGCTGGGACAAAGTGGTTCCGCATCTCAGAGGCAACATATAAAGTGTTGGAAATATAATTAAGAAAAGGAGAAATAAGATTAATAGGACAAAATATGGCAAATCACACTGTATGCATTAATTTGGTGCTTTCTGAGCAATTTAAATATCTAATTTGTTAAAATTACCTGCAAGTGTCTGATAATTAAGCACACATGAGTACTATTTAATTTGCCTCCGGCTTAATTTGGAGGCACATCAAATCATGTTTTGTGCTGTATGGGAGATGCTTGACAATCAGCTCATGTTGTTGAGGTGGATGAATAAGTTGCACCCCGGTGACAGAGGATAGTGGAAATTCCAGGAGGCCTATTATAAGACCCAACCAATGCCTTCAAAATGCTTTGCATTCCTGTTTTTTTTCTAGCAGGGATTTCTGGACTCTCCAGTCATAACAGGTGCCACAATATCACCATGACGTAATCTGCCCTGACCTAATGTGAATTGGGTGTGAGGTACCATGGCTGTTTCCTTTTCCTTTTTAGTTTGTTTAAGAGAAGGAGGGAGAGAGAAAGAAGAGGAAAATCATATATGGGAAGGGGAGGAAAATTGTATCTGAGTGATGGAGAAAGGATACTGAGGATTTACTGAGTTTTGTGGGTCTTTTTGGAGCCTGGGAAAATGGGACTCTGGAATTCTTCATTACAAAACTGAATTTTGAGAATGATGCAGGCTACAGCCCACAAGTATTGTTTGAGATGTGCAGCTGGACACTTATTTTCTACATATCTGAATTCCCTTCCCAAGGGAAAGCTCAAGTACCACACAGTATCTAATTCCCCCACAAAGCTCCCTCTTTTTTTAATGCCCCTTCAAAAATGAAACCAACGTCCTTTGAAAATAAAGATAGTGTAAGTGAGCTACAGGCACTCAGTTTTGACCTTCCTGTGCAAAACATTGTCCTGTGAACTTTTGACCTTCCTGTACGGAAGAGCACCCTCAACAACAACAAAAATGCTAGCTTTAACAACCTCTAATTTCAAAACCCAAGCTTTAGAATCCCAAATCAAAAACTAAGGAGTTGAGTTGTTTCAGTCCTACCACAGGACCCCACAACTTGGTGACGCACCAAGCTGAATGCATCTCAACAGCATTGATTTGTGCTTGGCAACCCCAATGCTTCTTCCTTCTCAGGCTGTCAATAATAGCAGTTCTTTTATTTAAAAAAATCAAACCATTGCTGAATTGCTACGCACAGCTGGTGATCCACTTTCAGCTCTGTGGTTAGCTGCTCTTCTCTAAAGGTTGTCAATTGGTACTAATATGGAGGATATTCCACAATTTATAAAACATTTTAATGAAGTACACACTGAACGTATTATGGCATGAGATAACTCAGAACAATTGAGTTAGAGGTGCTTTAAATCCCCCTCATTTTTCTAAATCAGGGTGAGGACCCTTTTTCAGCTGAAGAGTTGCATTCACTCCTGAGTAGCCTTTTTCCAGAGGGAAAAGTGAGTGGAGCAAGAGCTGTGACCTTGGTACAGTAGACTACATTCCAATCATACAAAAGTCAGAGGTTTACACACACACACACACACACACACACACACACCCCTCACCATACAGGCAAGCAAGAAGGATTATCACAGTTCAAGGACAGATTCCAGCCATACAACAGCACTCAAGAAGGGTGCAGAGCACAGCCAGAGAGGTGGGTGATGTAGGGAGAGTGGCAAGAGTCAGATTCAATGGCTTCAAGCACCATGTTGAGCCTAGGGCCAGAGATGTCCTCACCCCTAATGTATTTAATTGTTTCTACCCACTGAAGAGTCCTGTATTGCAGGGGGTTAGATTAGATGACACGTGGGTCTCAACTCTATAATTCTACGACTCTAAGAAGCAATTAAGCATTTCTACAATGAACTTGGTCACAGTACATTTGGTGACCACATGCCTCCGTTTCTTTGCAGGCATGTAGCCTTTCCTTAAGGTCACCGTGACCAAATTGTTATCACTAACTGTATCTAAGGAAAATGGCATTTAATGGCTCTGAGAGAAATGTGCTACAGCCACTTTGAAACAACGTCTTTCCACCCTTTTTAATGTAAAGTACAAGAGACTCTGCATAAATGGTGCAGGACGTTTTTTATGAGTTGCATCGTGAGTAGAGAGAAGAAGAGCAATTCCATCAAACTGCCAAGATGCATTAACCTTCTTTCTTATTAACTGAATTGGTTTCTGGAAGTAAACGTCAGATAGGCTTGTGAACAAAAGGAGTTACTGCTACTTTCCTAAAAATGGTCAAAAGGTATATATAGTAATATTGTTTGCTCAACTGCCTCTGCCATTTAGAAGCCCCTTCCTTATAACACATCTTGCAAAGTACACAGCGTCATTTGTCTGCTCTTTTACACACCTGTGAGAGATGACAGCAGCTTTCCTCTGTGAACTGAAACATGCAAAGAGAACAGTTATAGGATGTTGTCCATCTTGCCCAGGACTGCCTACCCTGGTTGGCAGCATCTCTCCAGGTTATAGGCAGAGTTCTTTCCCTTGTACCACCTTCTTTGGTGGAGATGCCAGGGACTGAAGCTGAGATTTTATGCATGCAAAGCATGCTGGTCTAACAGCCTTCCCAAGTTTCATGCACATTCTCCAATGAAATGACTTTGATTTGCTCAAGAGCACAGATGCGTTCTTGCAGAAGGCTGTCCCATTCACCCTACCATTCTTGTTGAGTATTGGGAGCTGCTGGAAGTTGAATGGTGGGCTTCCAGTTCTGTGCTGCCCTTTGTGATGAAGTGCCAAAAAGGTTATATGGCTGTGACCACCTTCCCAGGCTCCAGGCTGACCCTATCTAGCAAGGTTGCCCATTGGTATTCCTTGACTTGGGATGGGTCTGGGGGCTTCCAGGTCAGGCTTGATCATCAACTGAGCAGAGTTCAGCCTGAATGTTCTCTGCCTGCTGGCCCTTGCCAGAAAGAGCACTCCCCTCCAATGACCAGCTATCTTAAGATTGAAGAATGGAAGGGAAGTGTGTTCTGGCCCCACCCATCAGCCAGACAAACAACAGCCACTGACTGCTATTCAGGCAAGAGCACCAGGAAGGGAAGATCAGCCTGGCCCAAACTGGACATAAATGCTTGCAGCTCGTCACTTTGTTCTGGCCTTGAAAAATGGATCTCTCTCTCCTGCCTTTTTCTTCTTCTCTTTCTGAGCTTGATTGCAGAGTTCTGCTCCCTATCGCTTACCCTCCCTCTCCTGCTCTCATTGATGTAAGCAGCTTTGTGAGACAATAATTATGTGAAAAGTAGGCTTAAAATATAGTAACACAGTAACTAACAGCTAGGAGTGGACTTATCTGTTCAATTTCCATTTCTCTCAGTTTTTCGCTTTTCTGGTCAGTTCTTCACACTTCTGCATTGGTTTGTGATGTTTTTTTCAAAGTCCTTATGAAACTTCTCTATTTTTGTATGCAATTTTGCATGACATAAACCTTTTCACAAGCAGTTTCCCACAATAATAATAATGTTATTTTCACTAGTACATGCATTTTTGTGCTCACCTTCCCCTAATGTACACATTTTTGTACATATTATTTGATTGGAGAACTGCATTACAAAATTTGGAAGAGTGCAACTTTAATAGGAGAGCTGTGTTTAAGTTTGCATTTTGGGGGGGGGGGATTGCAATTTAGGGAGATTCTTTTCTAAACCCCAACCAAGCCAAATTTCTCTTCCGTTCCTACAAACAGCACACTCTTAACCATGTCTACTT
This sequence comes from Podarcis pityusensis, assembly GCF_964106645.2. NCBI lineage: Eukaryota > Metazoa > Chordata > Lepidosauria > Squamata > Lacertidae > Podarcis > Podarcis pityusensis. The sequence goes on along the minus strand of NC_138033.1, from coordinate 59,545,090 downwards.
AGACATAAGTCCTATTGAATTCAATGGGGTTTACTCCCAGGTAAGAGGTCCGTATAGTTAAAGCTATGGTTTTCCCAGTAGTGATGTATGGAAGTGAGAGCTGGACCATAAAGAAGGCTGATCGCCAAAGAATTGGTGCTTTTGAATTATGGTGCTGGAGGAGACTCTTGAGAGTCCCATGGACTGCAAGAAGATCAAACCTATCCATTCTTAAGGAAATCAGCCCTGAGTGCTCACTGGAAGGACAGATCCTGAAGCTGAGGCTCCAATACTTTGGCCACCTCATGAGAAGAGAAGACTCCCTGGAAAAGACCCTGATGTTGGGAAAGATGGAAGGCACAAGGAGAAGGGGACGACAGAGGACGAGATGGTTGGACAGTGTTCTCGGAGCTACTAACATGATTCTGACCAAATTGCGGGAGGCAGTGGAAGACAGGAGTGCCTGGCATGCTCTGGTCCATGGGGTCACGAAGAGTCGGACACGACTAAACGCCTAAACAACAACAGCAGCAGCAACAACAACAACAACAACAACAACAGGGTTTAGGATCATAACCTTTGCTAATCAGAGCGTCTTAGACCACAGGTGTGTCAAACTGAGAGCATAAGAACATAAGAGCATTGCTGGATCAGGGCAATGGCCCATCTAGTCCAGCATCTTGTTCCCACAGATGCCTGTGGGAAACCAGCAAGCAGGATCTGAACACAAGAGCACTCTCTACTCCTGTGGTTTCCAGCAACTGGTATTTTACTGCTTCCAACCATAGAGACAGAGCGTAGCCATTATGGCTAGGAGCCACATAGCCTTCTCCTTCATGGTTTTGTCCAATCCTCCTTTAAAGCCTTTGATGTTGGTAGCTACCAGAGCTTCCTGTGGGAGCGAGTTCCATAGTTGAACTAGGCTCTGTTTGAAGAAGTGCTTTCTTTTATCTGTCCTGAATCTTCCAGTCTTCAGCTTCATTGGCTAACCGTGGGTCCACACATTGCAGATTTGAAGACAACCTACTTTTGGTAGCAACAAATCCTGTTGATATCAGTCTCAGAATCTGAAAGGAATGTGACAGCTAAGTATTTTGAGGTCTAGTGTTAAAATAAAAATAAAACAGTAGCAACCTTATGCTATATGGAGATATGCTACCTGTAATTAATGAAGGGGAAATAAATATGCAGTGCCATGCTTAACAGAACAAATAGAAAGCAGGAAGAATTTATCTTCCAGGCTGTCAGCTGTCTGATAGCCAATATAGGATTTTTTCTTCTTCAAGATTAGTACTTTGATGAAGAGGAAAAACCACACTCTGCTTTTCAATTACATAACATCTCATCAACGTTGAGATTTCACTGAGGTTTTAAAACCTGCAATTTCTTTTCAGCACCATATTAAGTTGCCTCTCCTGGTTTTATATTGGCAATGAAAGATTTCACTTCTGGGACTCTTCTGAAACCAAAAGAAATGGATGTTTTAATTATTTCCGTCAATGTTGTTACACATGACATGTCAAATTTATTTTATTTTTTGGCAGGCTTGGGGATTTAGTGGTTTTAGGGTAGGGCTGGTTCTGGGAGAAAGGCAGACAATCCATGCTCTAGATCAAGAATGGGGAAGGAGTGGCTCTCTCAATGTTGTTGGACTCCATCTCCCATCAGCCCCAGCCAGCACGCCCAATGGTCAGAGATGATGGGAGTTGTAGTCCAAGAACATCTGGTGGGCCACAGGCTCCCAAACCCTGCTGCAGATGTATGGAACAGACTTACAAGGATTTAATAGTCCTCACCTCTTTGCATGGAACCCTGGGAAATGTAGTTCTGTGAGAGGCAGGTCTCTCTCTCTCTCTCTCTCTCTCTCTCTCTCTCTCTCTCTCAACATGCTTGCAAAACAACAACTCCCAGCATTCTCTGAGGCAGGCCATGGACCTTAATCTGGTAGAAAATGGATGTAACTTTGTAGTGTAGGACTTCAAATAAAGTCACTCACAGCTGACAAAATGTGGCTTAAAGAGCAATTGGCTAATGCAGGGATGGGAATGTAACCATACCAGAGCTATATGCATTGGTGGTTTATTGCAAGACAATTGGGCCATGCTGTTGAGATATCTACACCTCATCTGCAAACTATTATGGTTCCCTAATCAAGGAACTCTAAAATCTATACTTCTATGGAGAGGCATGGAGGGAATCTATTTACTCACAAAATGTCAAGGATTTTTGGGGGGAACAGCCATAGTTCAGTGGTTAGAGCATTTATTTTGCCTAAAGCCCTGGAGATCGACTGCCAGCCAGTGACTGATTTGATTTATTGTAGTTCTATGGTGCTTTTCATTCAAATGAATCCAACAGCGGCTTACAAACAATAAATAACAATAATGGCAGAACATAATAGAACATTACAAGTGCTGCATAAATCATATAAAACAATTAACAAATCATCTGTGAAACTATTACAATCTATAAGACATGGTTTACAGAGCAACTGCTAAAATATAAGCTGAACATCACAATTAAAGCGAAAGTCATATTATACGGTTATCAAATCCATACAGCATTTATAATCAACAAAACAATATTAACAACATTAACACAACAGCAAGCAAAAGATAAACTAAGCACTGTTAAGTTCACACACACAATCTCTCCCCACTCTTCTGAAGGTCCCTTGGGCTGGAGAAACCAACCACCCCATGATGACAGAAAATGTATCTCACCCCTCACAGTTCTTCCTCTGGAAACAGCTTCCTTATGAAGGCTCCTAGGGCTGGAGGGTGTGGCAAAGCGGGTGGAGAAAGCCATTACCAACACAGTTTCTCCCCACCTCAAGACAATACTGATCTAGATGCTCTGCTGGTCTGATTTATCATAAGCTTCTTAAGTTCCGTTGGGCAAACTTGGTACATGGTTTGGGAGGGCAGAAGAGTGTCTTCAGGGGCTGGAGATGGCCCGTGGGCCAGTGGTTCTCTACCCACTGCATGAAGGAAGATTTGGAAGGCAAATTCAGTCTAAATTGCTTTCATAAACAGGCAGCTAGGATGGAAAAGTAACACTGACCCATTGGTTCTTCTAACAAGCATGAGCCCCAGCACTTCTTCCTAGTTCTGCCCACTCCTCCAAGCATTCAGTTTCTGGAGCAAACAATATATATTTTTTAATTACTGGTTTCTAAAAGGGAGTTTTTCTGAGGCTGCTAATCCCTTTTTAATGAGACCAAATGAAGCGGGTTAAGCCGTAAGGAGGCAGGGCCACCAGTATAAGCATGCTAGTGTGCCTTCGGTCTAATTTAATTGTGCAAATGGAGCCAATTGATTTTCACATTTAATTAATTATGAATTATTGGAGGCAGCCCAGATTGTCAGCTGTTGGGAGAAGCCAAAGAGGAGGCCCAGGAAAGGCAGGGAATTTAAGCTGAGAGGAACCTTCTTCATCCATGGGAGGTGGCATTTGAGTCTTTTTGAGGTTGAGGTTGTATATCTTTGAATGTCAAGACCCTTCATAGGATGTCAAAACTGTTCTCCCCAACAGGTCCTGGGCTTGGGCTTGAACTCCCCCTTCTGCTTCCTAGATCTATGCCCAGTGATGCTCCTTGCCTTTCCCCCACAAGATCAGAATTTCATTTACAGCCTTATCCAACCTGATGAAATTGCTTTTGTTGTGCCAAGAGCAGGCCAAAATAGCCCTCTCCAGAGGGTGGAAATGACCCTTTCTCTAACCACTCCAACTCCTATCAGACCCAGCCAGCATGGCAAATAGGCAGAGATGATGGGAGTTGTAGTCCAAAACATCCAGAGGGCACCAAGGGTCATTCTTGCCCTCTCAAGATGGCTATTTTGGCCTGATTTTTCCTCCCACAGAAGTAATTTCTCAGAAGGGCACTCTTAGGTCTCTTTTTGACAAGAACAATGTGTTCTGGATCAAATATTAGTGTTTCAAGTGGGAGGCAATGTTCACACCACCAACAGAAGTAGCTGTATTTAGCCCTTTATTGGGGGACACAGCCCTTTACTGGGGGACACAGAGGAACACACTGAGTCAGACCCATTGGTCCATCTAGTCCAGCATTGTCTACATTGACTGGCAATTGCTCTCCAGGGTTTCAGGCAACAGCTGCTCCCAGTCCTACCTGGAGACATCACGGATTGAACCTGTGGCCATGTGCAGACATGGGCCTAGCTAGTCCAGGGGCAGGGAGCCCTTTTCAGCCAGTGAGCCACATTCCCTCATTATTTACTTTCCAGGGGCCACATACTGGTGGTGGATGGAACCAGAAGCAACATTCCAGCCAGCCAAAAGCGCTGGAGCAGAGCTGGTGAGAGGCATGGCCTGGGCAGAGTCTTGAGGGCCACATAGAAAGGCTTGGGGGGCATATTTAGGTCTAAGACAGGCTTCCTCAACCTCGACCCTCCAGATGTTTTGAGACTACAATTCCCACCATTCCTGACCACTGGTCCTGCTAGCTAGGGATCATGGGAGTTGAGGTCAAAAATATCTGGAGGGCCGAGGTTGAGGAAGCCTGGCCTAAGATTTCCAACCCTGGGCTAAACAGAGGAGGAAAAAGAGAACATAAGAAAATCCTTGCTGGATGTGGTCATCTCATTCACCATTCTGTTCTCACAGTAGCCAACTAGATGTCTATGGGAAATTCAAAAGCAGGACATAGCATAAGAGCCATCTTGTAGCTTCCAGCAACTTGTATTTAGAAGCATTACTGCCCCCCACCATGGAATTAGAGCACAGGTATCATGCCTAGTAGCCATTGATGGCCTTCTCCTCCATTAATTTGTCAAGTTCTCTTATTAAACTATCAAAGTTGGTGGCTATCACTGCCTCCTGTGGGAGTGGGTCCCATCATTTAACTATGCACTACATGAAGAATGACTTACTTTTATCTGTCCCGAATCTTCTAACATTCTTTTTTTAAATTTTTTTTATTTATAAAATTTTTCAAATATAACAATAAAGGAAAAAAGTCTATCTGGAAATTTTCCATATTATCACAATTATTCACATTTCTTCCATCTGTATTGGGTTTTTTTTAAACCATATTAATCTTAACAATTATTATAAAACAATATTTCTTTCCATTATTATCACAGAGCTTCTTGAAAGCCTACAAACATTAATTGTCCTTCTGAATCTTCTAACATTCATCTTCATTGGATGTACATAAGTTCTAGTGCAGATAGAGAGAGAGTGAGGGGGGGGGAGGAGGAGAAAGAGGAGTATAGACATTAAGTAAAAGTGGGTATCATTTTTCAGGATTAGGTTAAGGTAGGTCCTAAGTCAGAGACTACTATTCTAGGGTTTTCTTTGTCCCAAAAAGAGAGATCTAGTTGCAACCACCCTTCATGGCGTAAGTGAAAGAAATAAATGGGTTGCCGCTTGGCAAATTTAGGGAGCAGGAAACCATTTCTTACCCGCTAAGATCAATGCAGATAGAAAATACCACCGTTTTGTTTCCGAAGGGTATCTGAATGGGAAGCGAAAATCCCCATCACATTAATTCAAACTAGTCTGAACTTTCAAAACTTGTTCTATTTGGAATAGTTGTCTTCCAGCTAAGAATAGAAAATAAGCCACTTGGCATTTTCTGTAATAGAGGCTGTCGTATGCATAGGCAGATGATTCTGGAAGGCTTTCGGGATTATGGTAAATATGTGTTGGGAAGAGAAAAAGTCATTTAAAAAAATAATAAATCTGAGAAATGAGTCAGACTTTGGGGATTGCTTCCCCAGAGCGCTCAGGAGGTCTCCCTGTAGTTAAAAGATGCCACTGTGACTTTTTTCCCCTTTTACTAGGGTAACCCTCCCCGCTCTCAAATATTATGTAAAACATGCTTATCAGTGACACTTCGGCTTTTTGAAAGGTTCAGCCTCTGACCAGGGGAGTAAGCTGTCATGTTCACAGTTAGAAATCTGGAAATCAGCCCACAAGCTCCCTGTAATCTTCTGGGCCACTTGATCTGATCTGCTGGGGTTAATTTGGCAAGATTATTTGTCTCAAGCTAGCTCTGTTCCCCACCCCCCAATACCTCTTCACTGTGAATGGGAGCTTCCCTTATCATCTGTTGAGAAGCTTTATTACAAGGTGACTATTGGGGATTCTGAGACTTGAACCTAGAAGGTCAGAGGACATAACTTAGCCTAGTGAGCTCCTGTAAACAAGGTAGGCTTCAGCCTCAGAATCCTCTTTAAGGCATAGGACCGTATAACTATACAACCCTGGAAAATCATCTGTAGGCAGCTCTGTATTTGTTTTAACGTTTAAGGCTTTATTATTATGTTTTTAAATATGTTGGAAGCCACCCAGAGTGGCTGGGGAAATCCAGTCAGATGAGTTGTTGTTGTTGTTGTTGTTGTTGTTGTTGTTGTTGTTTAAAGATAAAAGGACCCCTGACCATTAGGTCCAGTCATGGCCGACACTGGGGTTGCGGCACTCATCTCGCTTTATTGGCCAAAGGAGCCGGCATACAGCTTCCGGGCCATGTGGCCAGCATGACTAACGCTTCTGGCGAACCAGAGCAGAGCATGGAAACGCCGTTTACCTTCCCGCCAGAGCGGTACCTATTTATCTACTTGCACTCTTTGGCGTGCTTTCGAACTGCTAGGTGGGCAGGAGCTGGGACCGAGCAATGGGAGCTCACCCCGTCGCGGGGATTCGAACCGCCGACCTTCTGATCGGCAAGTCCTAGGCTCTATTTTCATCAAAGAAATGTTGGAGGGTATGCATTGAAAGCACACCCTCAAAGGATCCCAAGAACTGTAGTTTGCTAAGAGTGCTGGGAATTGGAGGTCTGTGAAGAATAAACTACAGTTCCCAGGATTCTTGGGGGTGTGGGGGTGTGCTTGAAAGGTGTGGTGTTTAGGAAAGCAGAGAGTCAAGGGTTTTGCCATGATTAAAGGAAGGTGCTTTTGACTGGGCTGCCTTTAGCTTTGTGCAACATTTCTCATTGGTCCAAATTAGGTTGTTAGAATTCTGAGATGTTTTATCTGATTTGAAAAGGTTTCTAGTTCTCATAGTTAAGTTGGAGGCAAATATAATATGCTGAAGGATCAGAAACAGGGGGTAAGCAATGACAAGAAGTCTCAAATCAATTATGTCTGTCAAAGGGACGTTGCCAAGACTTTGAGAGCATCGTTGTTTACTGTTTTGCATTTGCATTACCTGGCAACTGAGAGCAGAATCAATTTGCTACCCTAAAGGAAGGCCTGGTCTCCTTGCGGTCTAATTCTTTTCTTGAAAGCAGAGAACTCAGAAACCTCTGGGGTCTACTTCATGTGACCTGCACAGCAGCCCACTCAACCTCTAGGCATGCAAACGAACTCTCAGAGCTAAATGGAAACTCTGCCAAGCCAATATGAAGTGAAGCTTATGAGACCACTCATCCTTCCCTTTCTATTCCCTCTCAAATAAGTTATCGGGAGATTTCTTCCTTCCTTTTTTTTTTTTAAAGGAACCTTGAGTGAAAGTTTCTTCATGATTTGGGGGTTAAGTGGCACAAAGTTTCTGTGCCAGTAGTCTCCAAAGAGCCTCCTGAACTTGTTTCCTGGAACTCACATGTCAGTTAAGATTTGTAAGATTAATAGAAATCTCCAAACTGACATCAAAGACTGCTCTGCAATGAGTTCTTTCGCTTAGTCACAAAGGCAATCAGAGCGAGTACAATTGCTAACAGGAAAGTGTGTGAGTGTGTGTGTGTGCATTAGAGAAGGTGGGAGCAGAGGCGGATTTAGGGCAGCACGACCCATTCTATCACGCTGGGCACCAAGCCTAGGAGGCGCTGCAGGGTGTCACAATTAGGCTGTAGCGAACTGAGCAGAAAGGAAGGTGAGAGGCAGTGGGGGCGGGTGCCACTGAAATTTGAAAGACCAAAGACTGCCCCTGGTGGGAGCAAGGGATATAAAATGTGTGTTATTAATTGTGAAGGGGAAAAAAGATTCCCTCTTCCCAAATACAGTAGATGAGCAAGAGAAATTATATCTATAGCTGATCATAAGAGGAGCTTGCTGGATCAAGCTCCTGTTCTCACAGTGGCCAACCAGGTAACTGTGGGAAACTCACAAACAGAGCCCTCTCTGTTCCCATGGTTTCCAGCAAGTCCGCTTACATTTTTGGGTGGGTGCCATTGTGGCCGGGCCTCAGGATCTGCGGTGATCTGGCTGGGGGCTGACATGGCGCCCTCCTTGGTGGGGCTTGGCAACACCATCTGCACTGGGCAGAGCCGTCCCAGGAGGGCGGGCCCTGCTGACCAATCAGCACCGGCAGCGGTATGTGTCTGCGGTAAATTTGAACCATGGTGCAGCTAGGAGACCGCTCTCTCTTGCCCTTTGCTGAATTTCCCACCCACCTGCCCTCTTTTTTCATCTTTGCTACAATCTGGCCTTGCTATGGACTAATGTTGGCCACCATATTTATGGGACTGGGGGAGGAATTTTTCCACTTGGCAAACTGCTCCAACCATTTGGTTTTCACCTACCTTATAGCAATCGTCACAACTTTGTAAGGTTAAGCATTGGGTGAGCCTTTGTTTGGATGGAGGGGAGGGGAGATTGTAGCCTCCGCCTGCCCGTCCTCATTAAAGATATCCTATTAAAGGGATCTGCAGGTGTGGATTCTGTCCGAGGCCTGGATGTAGACTAGGGCCACACCACTACCCCAACAGGGACCCCTCAGGGTGCCCCTGTTTGATGTAAGTCATAAGGCTCCCCCTATTGACGGTTTACCCTTAGTTGGACTCCCTGCAGATGGGATATAGTCCGGCTTCACCCAATGCCTAAGCCAATCCGCTCACATCTGTATGCAATAAAGTTGTGGCCTGTTTGAACCCATGAACCCAAATCCACTTGTTTGTGTGTTTATTTATCCACTAGGGAACTGAAAGTCACAAGGCCTCGGCACGCAGCTGGTGTTGGGAGCCAATGCTGATGTATAGCCATCATGGCTAGTAGCCGTCTCCTCCCTGAATTTGTCCAATCCTCTGTTGGAGTCATGTGGGCTGGTGGCCATCACTGCCCCATGTGGGGCTGGGTGAAATGAGGGAAATGTCTCTGAGGAAAGACCAGAGCTCAATAGCAGAGCACATGCGTAGAATGCAGAAGGTCCTAGCTTTGATCCTCAGCACCTCTAGTTAAAAGATTCAGGTGGCAGGTAATAGAATCATAGAATGGTAGAGCTGGAAAGGACCCCGAGGGTCATCTAGTCCAACCCCCTGCAATGCAGGAAACTATTTGCTCAAGGTGGGGCTCGAACCCACAACCCTGAGATGAAAAATCTCATGTGATGAGACTCTGATGCTGGTCATTGTAGACAGTACCGATCTTGAGAGACAATTAGCTTGACTTCCCACAAGGCAGATTTCTGTGCTGACACATACACAATTTGACTCAAGGAGGACAAAGGTTGCCCTGGGCATCTTGTGCTAGTGTACACTGGAATACTGGAGCAGGGGATTGAGAAGAAGGAGACCCTGGCGAGGCTTTGATCTTTTAGCCCCTCCCCCTCAAAAAGAAAGCCATGAAAATAAATCAGGAAGAGTCAGCATAATGTACAATATACCCCCAACCTCTGCACCTGTCCTCATTTGGCTTTTTGTGCTCAGGGATGCATACTTCAGTATAAAGGGTACATTCCTAGGAGGCTACATTTGGGCATCCTTCACTGCGTTGTCTTGAAAAACTTAACACAAGCGAGTAATTCAGTCAGGCCCAATTGCTACTCACCCTGCCTGGTACCTGATATCTTTTCAAATGGAGATTCTGGAGGATATCACATAGATCTTATATTCATATAATTTATATACCACTTGTTGTTTTTTTAAAAAAAGACTCACCTCAAAATAAAATAAAAAGCATTACAGTGGTACCTGGGGTTACAGATGCTTCAGGTTACAGATGCTTCAGGTTACAGACTCCGCTAACCCAGAAATAGTACCTCGGGTTAAGAACTTTGCTTCAGGATGAGAACAGAAATTGCATGGCGGTGGCGCAGCGGCAGCGGGAGGCCCCATTAGCTAAAGTGGTACCTCAGGTTAAGAACAGTTTCAGGTTAAGAATGGACCTCCAGAACGAATTAAGTTCTTAACCCGAGGTACCACTGTACAGTGAAGCTGCCTGCTTGATGTCAGTAGGCATCAAGGAGTTCCAGAATGTTGGATTGCTTACAAATGCAAAATGGGTATTATGTGCCAGTTCTGCAGATCAAAGCGGTTGAGTGGGTGTACGTGGCATTAAGGCTGGTGAGCTGGTCCCAAGTTGTTCAGGGCTTTATATGCTAATAATAGCACCTTGAACTTGATCTGGAAGCAGACCAGCAACCAGTTTAGGTCTCTGAGTACCCTCTAAGCTAGTCTGCTGCCTTCAGGTGTCTTGCCACCAGTGTTGAAATAGGATTCAACTCCAGCCCAGGTGGCTTCTACACATGGAAGTGTGTGTTTGTGTGCCATCTGTCTTTTGCTGCCTCTGGCAGCAAAATGTCACAGGTTTAGCTCTAACTAAAGGCATGGACATCAAAGCTGCATCTGAGGGCAAAATATCTGGGCTATCTGAATGGACTTGTGGATCTGTGGTGCTCTGGACACTGTTATTTAAAAAATCTGCTTGTATCATTTCCCACAATTGGATGGGCTAAGATGCATTTTAGGCTCTCCCCTTTTCATCCAAAAATAGATGTATCACTTAATCATGTTGGTAAATTTTCTTCCTGGAGCAGATGCCAGGACACAAGGGGAATGAACTAATGAAACATTATGGTCAGGGAAGAGGTTATTAGACTGTCTATTGCTCACCAAAGTCCCATTTACGTGATTGAATATTGCCAGTGGTCATCTCCGGTCATGCTGCCAAAGTTTGCAATTTCATGGCTCAGAATGTGAATTTGTCCAGCACGTGAGCATTCCAGACTGAACTTCAGTTTTCTGAGATGTTTTTCTCTAGTTCGGGATACAAAATGAAATTCTGTGGTTAGACTGTTTCGTTAGCATATGTTCCAAAGTTTGTCCATTGATCAGTTCCTGACCAACCTGGTGTCCATGGGTGTCGCTATGCCTACCAGCACTTCCTATGGCACCTGTGAATGATGTACATAAATATCCAGAAAACCACAATGCACGCACAATGGGAGGGTATGCACACACTGTTTTGTATTCCTTTTTTTAAAGATGTGGCAGCCATTTTGTGCTGTTTCTGACCCCCCTAGGCCAGCCATTTTGTATCATGCCACACTCAACAGCAGCTATTTTGTGACAGGTGCTCATGGTGCTTTGTTAAAATCCCAAATGCACCCATTGGTCTATAATGGTTGGCAGGCGGCCAAAATTCCTTAGCTTTTTGTTTAATTTATTGCTTTTCTTTCTAGAAGTCCTGGACACTGTGTGCAGCTCAGACAGAAGCAAAAGTCTGGTTTCCAAGGCTCTTTTTTCTCCCTCCCTGCTTTTAGACTGGAACTTCCACAGCAGCAGTGGCAGAACTTGGGGTCTCAAATTTCAGCAGTTCCATCTGTGACACCAAAATTTGGCATCCTCACCTCTCGCCTTCCATTCCGCATCATAGTTGTGGCACCCCCTGCAGCATCCCCAAGGCACTTCTCTAAATCTGCCTCTGACAGCAGCAGCCACAAGGTACATGAGATGGGTGACTGGGAAAGGTGATGGGCAGGTGGTGGTGGACAAAGTTCATAAGTGTGTTGGAAAGGGAGTTTTGGAGACTCGTTTGAGTGTTGGGAGAATAACTGAGTCCCATCATGCCACAGATCAGGGGTGTACAGTGCCTGATGCAATTCAGGTTGAGATAATTCAGCAGTGACCAGCATGTTGCCCTCTAGAAGTTGTTGGATTCCAACCCCCATCAGCCCCAGCCAGAATAACCAATGGTCAGAGACTGGCCACCCCTGAAGAAGCCAACCTTTTTTCAGTTTTGGAAATGTGGACCATCATATTCCACCAGGCAATTAAAGCAGAACCATGGTAGGAAAGGTGATGGACGGCCATCGCTAGTGACAGTCAAAGGCTATGTCTGTTGAACATACTGTTTTCAAGGGCAATATGTTATCTATGATAAAGAAAAAATAATAATACCAGAGAAGTCTGTTGCCAGAAAACTTAAATTGTTTGACTTGTATAACCAAGGAGATTTGAAGCACCAAAAAACACAGCAACACCTCTCTCTTTTTCATTTTTGCTAAAGACGACTGCATAACTTGAGAATGAAGAGCACATGCATTATGGGCAATGGTGCTTGATTGCACTGCATCCAAACCTTTGAAAAGCTATCATCTGTACGCAGCTTAAGTGAAGGGAGAATGGCTACATTCCTGGGATTTGCTAAGCTTTGGACAACATCACTGCAATGAACATTGGTAAGGAAGCTGAACTATGAAAAAGGCAATTACTTAAGAAGAAGGGGGAAAGTGTTAAAAGGGAAATTTAAAAGCCTTCACAACCAAGTGCTTAATGAAAAAGTTCATGCTTCAGTGCCCAAATGTCTAGAAGCATTAAAAGGAAATTAAAGGTTAAGGCACACTGATAAAAAAAAAGATTCCTACATTCTTGTGACAATGAGAGATCAGCTTTTTAAATCTTCTAGGAATAGACACAATGAAGCTTTGAGAAGTTGGTTTCAATGTGACAACAGGAGATAGCAAGGGGCAGAGGAATCCAGTGAAATAAATGGAAGGCAAAACACTTGGTAAACTGCAGCTGTCCCATATGGGAACCAAACCTGCAACCTTGGCGTTAGAACCATTCTCTACCCAGCCGAGCTATTCTAGCACTCAATCTTGGCTTGATTGGACTCTTCTGCATTTGCCATGCTGCCCTCATTGGCGAATACATTGGTGAAATCTTAAATCTTTTCTAACTGGAGACCTAGCTCCTGAGGACATCCCCTGGAGCGTGACAATTGTGTACGTGTGCCTTGCACAAGGGAGAGCAAAAAATGGAGGTTGTCTCTGGAGCCCTGGGAATTGCTGAGTGCTTGACCTCTTCCACAAATTATAATGCACCTTCAATGAGCAGCCGGAAGGAGGTGAATAGCCACTGGCAATAGCTAGCCCCTAGAGCACTCTCAGTGAGCAGACAGGGCTTAAAAGAACATCAAACCTTTCTCCAGCACAACTAATATTTTGGTCCTTACTTGTTCATTCCAAAATAATAAAGATCAGATAAAAAAGGGGGTTGATAAAAACTACCCCTAAGTTAGTTGGAAACGTGGATGATCATTAATGCCGGGGAAAACTGAGATGATGATGGTAAAAGCAGCCTTCTGAAAAGTCAGGTGAAATTTCAGGTGTTTTTTTTAAAAAATAAAGAATAGAATATCTGTTTTATTTATTGATACGCCACCCAATTTTTAGGGTGGCATGCAGAAATATAAAACCATATGAAACATTAAAAGCAGCACAGAAGAATCGTTAAAACAAATGACTACACAAGAAATGTTTAAACACCTGCATTGACTGATTGACATAAGAAGAATGAGACACATGGAAGTAAAAAAATGTGGATGCCTGCCTGGGTCCATAGGCTGGGTTTCACTTACCCAAGGCTCACTTAGCAAGAAAAGAGGATTTCCCCCCTGTTGCTGCCTGGGGATCACATAATCTGCTAGTTTACACGCACCGGTGTGGGGTGGGGTGACTCCCTCATATGCAAGCATCAATTCCCCCTGCTCTCACCTGGTTGCTTGGTTAATTTGGCAGATCCTCCAATTTTTCATATTTCAATAAATATAATAATAATAATAATAATAATGATAATAATAATAATAATTTTTATTTATACCCCACCCTCCCCAGCCAAGGCCAGGCTCAGGGTGGCTAACAAGCAATAATAAAAACAAGTTGAATGAATACAACTTAAAAACAAGATTAAAATACAACATTAAAATATTGAAACATTAAAATATTAAAATGCAGCCTCATGTCACCTGTTCATTCATTCATTTATGTATTTCATAAAAATGTATACGCCACTTGATTGCAAAAGGAAAAAAAAATAATTAAATCCTCAAAGCAATAAATTTATGAATTGGAAAAAATCAACAGTAATTTGAAGACTTTCAAAAAAGTTCAAATAACACTAGACCAAAAACCAGATTAAAACTCACATCAGCTTCTGGGGAGGCTTGTCTAAACAATGATATTTTTGCAGGTGCTGAAAAAAGTACAGTGAAGGTGCCTGCCTGATATCAAGTAGAGGTCCTGCCATGCTAATATATTGAGTTCTTACCTATGCAGAACTGGTTTTATGAGGTACCAGTCATACCGCCACTTCCTCCAATTGAAGCTTATATGGGGTAAGGTGTCTTGAGTCTTCTTTCTGGTTGTGGGGGATAATATCCACTAGTCTGACATCCGTACAAACTAGTCTGGTGTTTCCTCCCTTTTTTTGCAGTGGTTCTTTTCAAGGTCAGGCACATTTATATATATATATGCATGGGAGTGCTGTGTGAGATCAAATTGTGGATGGTGTATATTTTGTGAAGGCGTTTAGCTGGAACAAATAAAACTGTATTGAGCTGAACAATAGCAATGGATACCCAAATGTGCCTTCGGAATCGGCCCGCCTGAAATGCTGTCAATGATAAATTCGTCGAGAATGGTAATGTTGCTTTATTTCTGCCTCAATAAACGGCTTCTTGTTCAGGTAGGGAGGTTGTACTACCTTGCTGCTCAATGTATTTTTTGTGCTGAAATTCCTTCCCTCATACACGGATGTCAATAGAGATCCCACCAGGGGATGCTTATGACTCATAGTGTGTGTGTGTGTGTGTGTGAGAGAGAGAGAGAGTGAGTCTGTCTCCTACAGCAATGCATTGCCAGACTTCTATTTATGACAAGCTGTTATAATTCTAAAACACATGGGATTGCAAGAAATATTTTTAAGATTCACATGCCAACCTACACAACAGAAGCGGCTAACTTCTGATTTGCCAAAGCTTTCCATATCTCTTGTCAGTATTTTTCCAGAGAACATCCTGGAGGTGCAAATGCTCCTTTTTGGAACTCACAGCAAAGGAGACCCAGCTGGAAGTAGGCGCACACATACAAAAACACTGAAGGAAATATTAGTTGATAGGTTAAGTGCACTTACTTGTGAGTAAGGTGCTTTGGTTTCAAGTCTGCTTCCAAGTGTGATGGTCCTTGGTCAATCTTATGCTGCAGGGTTCAGCTGTTCCGTTAACAATTAATATATTCAGATGGGTCCAAGGGATGCTCTGAAGGCACTGAGACCACCATCTTTCTGAAGTTACAGAGGTTAGTGTTATGTACTGAAGTTCTCACCCTGGGCCAGCAGGGGGATACTGTAGATAGTTCAGGTCCACATATGCAAATAAGGGATCAAAAGTGACGTTCAGTGATTGGATAGTTACAGAAAATGGTTACTGTTGTGTTCTAGTGGAGCTCTATATAAGCAGGCTGGCTGAACCCTTCAGTTCAGTTCTGTTCTAGCCTGTGAATAAACTAGAGCTGTTTGAAGAATCGCTATGTCGTCTGATATATTCACCCACAACTTAACAGTCTGGATCTGGTTAGTGCCTGGATGGGAGACTAACTGGGAACATTATCTACAGTACCTGAGGTTCCATCATGGGAGAGGGGAGACAGGATAGAAACGTATGGCAATAGATTAAACAATGAGTGGAACCTGACTGCAGATACAATATTAGGCAAAGTTGACAGCTTCAGCTTCTTTTGCCTTCTGTATATGGAGATAAATCCACTTTTATTGCTTATGATGCATGGTTGGATTAAGTCATCAGTTCAAATATGCTTGCAGTAACACAGAAGATCTTTACTATGGAACTTTTGCCTCTCCCAGCCTGGGCCCTCCAGATTTTTTTTTTTTACTACGATGCCTATCATCCTTGACCATTGGCCATGCTGATGGGAGTTATAGTTCAGAACATCAGGAGGGCACCAAGTTATCCAACATTTTCAGCCTCAATGTCTGGAGCCTGGTCTAGTTCTTGAGCCAGCAGCAGGGTAGTTTTGGACTTGCTCAGCAGATTCTTCTCCTATAAAGCCAGGACCATAACAGTTCAGAAGCAGGTCATAAAGGCAATGGCTTTTCCCCTGTTATTTTACCCCCCCCCCAACACCTGGCATTTAGAGTTATGTTTCCTCTGAGGTTGAAGGTTGCACTGAGCCACCACCGCTAATAGCTGCTGATAGGCTTATTGCCCATAAATGTGTCTAGTCCTTTTAAAAGAGCCATCTAAATTAGCGGGCATCACCACATCTTGCGGTAATGCATTCACAAAGTTAATTGTGCATTGTCATGGAGACAAACATGTCTGTGTTTCTTTAATGAGGCACCGGATTTCCAGAAGCAACTTCCGAAAGTGGATTCCTAATGAGAGACACTGCCTGAGGTGAAGTGCAAACTTCACAATCCGTCCAGGAGGATGCCCTGGGGGAAATGGTTGGTGCAGAGATGCCTGAACTTCTAGGGCAGTGGTGGGAAACCTCTGGCCCACAGGACTAATCAGAGCCACCAGATCTCTCTGTTTGGTTCATTTTGGACAAGCCCAGTGCTACCTGACCTGCACCTGATGTCATATACAGTGCAGGGAGATGGTGGTGATCAGAAATAGGAGTTAGGCAGCATGGCTTTTGGAAACTCAGTATCAGACCCATTTTAGCCTTCAGGCACCAGTGGGGAGTGCCCAGAAACAGCCAATCAGTACTGAGGGGTGTAGCCTTGAATGACACAATTCATTTATTAGCTCTAAAACACAGGAGCTGAGCTTGTGGACCCAGTAGCAGAACTTTAACCTAAGCTTGAGGAGGAATGGTGGCCTCTAACCCACAGCAAGAAGGGATCTGTGAATGCTTTACCAAAGCATTTTTTATTTTATTTTTTAAAAAAGATGTTTCAGATGTGGAGAACGTGAAGAGCTAATTTTGCGAAGTTCTCTTTGAACTATTTCTGAAATGGAGATATTACTTGATTCAGTGTGTCCCTGAAGAGTAGGAGTCACATCTGGATTTTTCAAAGATTATTAATAGCACAATGGTGTTATATAAAATGTGATTTTTTAAAAAAAGCTTCTTTAAAAAGAAATCTGTAACTGTTGCATGTTAGTTCTTCAAGAAACAAGCTGTCTAATACATGTAGCCACTTGCCTGGTTTTGACAAGGACGCTACGGAAAACACAAAAGAGAAGGATGGAAGATGGAGGCATCTAAGCCAGGGATGGCGAATCTAGTCCAGCATCTTCTTCTCAGTGACCACCCAGATGCCTGTGGGGAAACCCACAAGCAGGACTCTACCCCACCTGTGGTTTCCAGCAACTGGTATTCAGAAGCATTACTGTCCCTAACTATGGAGGTAGAGTATAGCCATCATGGCTAGTTACTATTAATAGTCCTCTCCTCCTTGAATCTGCCTAATCCTGTTTTCACACCATCTAGGATGGTGGTCATCACTGCATCCTGTGGGAGCCAGTTCCATAGTTTAACTATGCACTTCATGTTATATGTGGGTGAACAAAGGGGTTGTTTTTTCAGCTGGAACTCATCAGAACTCAGTTCTCAGGTGGGCACCATTGCCATTCTAAGAAAACAAGGGAGGGGTTCATGGTGAGTTCCAGCACCTCTTTTTTTCTAGAAAATTAGAATGTGGGAGAAGGTAGAGATGCTGGGAAGCTACACTTCCTGGTACCACTCATGCCACCACATCCTCTGCTAGCCCTCCCCTCCACCACCCATGAGTTTGAAGGAGTTTACAGAAGCAGAAAAGCTTCAGGATTTAGAGCCCTGATCGTACAAGGCCAGTAGCTCACCTCCTATAGCATCCTGCTCTCACAGTGGCCACTCAGATACCTATGATGGGAAGCATGCAAGCATAAGAGCACTCTTCCCTCCTGTGGCTTCCAGAAACTGGTGTTCAGAAGCATTACTGCAGAGCATCTCCATGGGGCCTAGCCCATTTGCTCCAGCCCCATATATTTTTGGAAGGGGGGTGTCCCCCCCAATGTTCAAAAGGAGTGGGGGAGGCCAAGCGTGGAGCCGAGCGTAGCGTGGCTTCAGTGATTGGCTCCTCCTCCTCCTGCCATGGAGGGGCAAAGTGGAGAAGCAGTCTCTGGCCAATGGCGGTGGACAGGAGGAGAACAGGGAGTAGCCTCTGGCCTCTGGAAGCTGTGTTGCCACCACACTGCCACAGCATTTGGCTCCACCCCAGCTCCTCCAATGGCCTGGTGTCATGCGCAGTGCAATGTCAGCCCCCCCCCTTTCCATTGGAAGCTGGGCACCTCTGCCATCAAGGATAGTAGCCTCTGTAAGCCTTCTCCTCCATGAATTTGTCTAATCTTCTTTTCAAGACGTCCAAACTGGTATTCCTTGAGGTTCAACAGGAGCAAAGTTTTATTTTAGAGTGTTCCAAGGAGGCATTAGTCTATCTTTCTTGATTTCCTGTTGCTGTTTATTTGATTGCCCTTTAATATAAAATACATATGGCAGGATTTGGGCTTTATTATAAAATAATTCCTTTCTTTGCAAATGAGGCTTTCTTCTTATCCTTACCTTTTGAGGGGACTGAATTCATATAGATGGAGTGGATAATATAAGTGGGAGAGGAGGGAGGGAGGTATATGGGAATAACAGTATGAGCAAGGTGGGTGGGTGTCAAATAGAAGATTCTACTAAAATTGGATTTCCACCAGGAAAGCAACATTATTTATGATATGATAGGAGGAGGAAGCAGGTAGAAAGTAGTTTTTCTCCCTCTGCTAACATTGGAACACATGGATCTCCAGCAAAACTGACGGTTGGCAGGTTCAAGATAGATAAAAGAACTGAGTTATTCATGTAGCACATTGTTAAACTGTGGAACTCACTCCCACAGGATGCACTGATGGCCACCAACTTGGATGGCTTTAAAAGGGGATCAGACAAACTCATGGAGGGCTGCAGGCATTCTGCCTCTGAATGCCAGTTGCTGGAAGCCACAGGAGGGGAAAGTTCTGTGGTGCTCAGGTCCTGACTGCTGGTTTCCTAGAGCAGGGGTCAGCAACTTTTTCAGCCGTGGGCCGGTCCACTGTCCCTCAGACCATGTGGTGGGCCAGACTATATTTTGAGGGGGGAAATGAACGAATTCCTATGCCCCACAAATAACGCAGAGATGCATTTTAAATAAAAGGACACATTCTACTCATGTAAAAACACGCTGGTTCCCAGACCGTCCACGGGCCATATTTAGAAGGCGATTGGGCCGGATCCAGCCCCTGGGCCTTAGGTTGCCTACCCCTGCCCTAGTGTAGGACCTGTTCCATATCTGCTATTGGGTCCCCGGAGCACAGATTCACACAAAGTGGCAAACGACCATGCAGGATGCAACAGGGTTTATTTGAAATGCATATGCATAGCAAAGGTGCAGCGCAATAAGCTCGCAATCTGCACACCCCAATCAGGGAGCGCACACTTTTTTATAGACTATACAAAAAATCAGAGAGTGAGACTTTACATTCTTTTCCAATCAGGCTCTAACATTCCATGTTTCTCCTTTTGAAGGTTAACACTTCTTAATTTACGCATTCTTTGTTTGTCTGCCTGCTACGGTCTTGCCTGCCTTGTAACAGTTGCTTTGTTTGTCTGCCTGCTATGGCCTTGCCTGTCTTGTAACAGTTGCTTTGATAACAGCATGCTGGAATTTCTATTTCTAAGGCCCTTCACTAGACCAATTGGCCACTGTGAGATCATGATGCTGAACTAGATGGGCCATCGGTCTCATCTAGCAGGGCTCTTTTTATGTCTAATTTGTGTGTTTTTTTCTTTACATATGCTCTGCTGGTACAATAATTATTTACTGGATGTGCTACATAACCCGTGTCCAAGGGTTATGTGGAAATTCCTAGTGACCTTTTGACTTTCTGACTTCATTTCAGGGGGTGGGCCATCTGAAACTACAGTGCAGGGGTCAGCAAACTTTTTCAGCAGGGGGCCAGTCCACTGTCCCTCAGACCTTGTGGTGGGGGCCGGACTATATTTTGAAGGGAAAAAAAGAACAAATTCCTATGCCCCACAAATAACCCAGAGACGCATTTTAAATAAAAGCACACATTCTACCCATGTTAAGACACGCTGATCATCTGTGGGGTGGATTTAGAAGGCAATTGGGCCGGATCCAGCCCCCGGGCCTTAGTTTGCCTACCCGTGCTATAGTGGAATATAGCACAGTTTTCCCGGTCAATTCCATATGATTTGCTTCAAAAAACAACACCACCACCAACCATTGGCAGATGACATGAAAATGAGTGCTAAACTTGCGCCACATTCCACTATAGCTCCAGAAGTGGCTTTTGCATCATGAGAAAGCTCAGATATAACATGGATATTAACAGTTAGGGAAATGTCATGAAAATGGAAGAAATTGTGAACATGAATACAGCCTAGATTGGATCTCCGCCCGCCCTCCCACCCCTGCTGAGTACTTAGGTGTCTTTTCTCACAACTCTTCACAAAAACAAAGTTATGTTTCTTCTTCTGAGACAAAGTCAGCTAAGGTAATATCTTTATTGGATTGACTTCAGGCAAACATGCAAAAACAGAGCTATCTTTTCAAGTTTCTTGTAGGTTTGCCTTGGAATGATAACACTTTTTTTTTTTTTTTTAATGGCAGGTTGTGAGGGTAAGTCAGCACATCAAAAGTCCTGAGCTAAAACTGAACTTCTCCAGCATGGGGAAGGCAGTTTGATGAGTGTTCCAAGGTAACATATTTTAGAGTGGTGCTTCATATTGCTTCCATGCATCCTAGGGCACATATTCTTGTGAAGTTAGGATTTTCTCCATCTCTTGTTCAGCCCTGGCTTCAGAGAGCTCTTGTTAGATCTTTCAGATATTTCAAAGGGCTCAGCCTCAGTTTCCTTTGCAGCTTAAAATAAAGATGTGCACATCTATGGTTCCTTTCAACTTTTGCTTTTTAAAAGGCATAAAATTCCCCCTCCCTTTCCTTTAAATCTATTTAAAAGTTTTCTTTAAAATGCAGAAGTGTCTTTCATATCCTCATCCTAGCAAAAATGGGTGGGTGGCAGAGAACGTTGCCCCTGACCTAGAAAGGTTCAGGTGGGTGAGGGGTAGCATTCTGTCTGGCCCCCAATAAAGGCGGGGCAAGTAGGCTTGCATGCAACTGCACTCATGATCTATTAATATTGGTCCTAAGAACAGGAGAAGAGTCTGATGGATCAAGCCAATAGCCCATCTAGTCCAGCATCCTGTTCTTGCAGTGGCCAACCAGATGCCTCAATGGGATGCCTGCAAGCTGGATTTTGTGGTTTCCAGAAACCGGTATTCAGAAGTATTACAGTAGAGGTAGCGCCTAGCCATCATGGCTAGTAGCCACCATTAGCCTTCTCCTCCATGAATTTGTCCAATCCCTTTTGAAAGCCATCCAGATTGGTGGCCACCCCTGACTCCTGTGGGAGTGAGTTCCATAATTTAACCATGTGCTGAATGAAGAAGGATTTCCTATTATCTGTCCTGAATATTCCAGGGTTTGGCTTCATGGGATGTCCATGAGATCTAAGGTTTGGAGAGAAAGAGAAAAAAAAATATTTTCTCTATCCACCTTTCCCCATGCCTTGCATAACTTTGTAGATTTCTGTGTCTCCTCTTACTAGCCTAAACTAAACTAAACTAAACTAAACTAAACTAAACTAAACTAAACTAAACTAAACTTAAAAAGTCCCAGTGTATGTTTGTACTTTCACACCTGCCCCTGCTCTATACATCTCACACCTACCTTCACTCTCTGAATCTTGCTAATCTATAAGCCCTTTTGCCCTGCCTGTTAAGACCATCGCAGAGCACAATAAGGGTTAAGGCAGAGAAGCTTAAAGGATCAATCCTTCAGTGTCTTGCAAAAGCTTTTACCTTTCTCAATCAATCAGCTAGATTGCTAGGACAGGGTGAATATGGAAGGTGGCTGATAAGAAAACAGTTTGGGGAAGTGGTTGGTGGGTTCATACCAAGCTAACTGACCAGAACATTGGATTAAAGGACAAAGTGATAAACGAGAGTGCTGGGGAGGAAGGATTGATTGATGTCGATCCCTTGCATCTCATTCTTATGCTCCAATGTATAATAAAAAGTGATGTTATTAGACGGGAATGTGTGTATATACCTCCAGTCCTTTGTGGACCTCCTCCTTATTTCCTAAAGCTATAATGGCAGATGAAGTTGTAATTGTCTAGATTGAATCCATCTGCTCCTATTCATGATTTCCAACCCACTAGGCTGTGACCAATCAATGGCTAATTGACTATGTCCTTTCAGATTTAACTT
Source organism: Podarcis pityusensis (assembly GCF_964106645.2). Taxonomy (NCBI): domain Eukaryota; kingdom Metazoa; phylum Chordata; class Lepidosauria; order Squamata; family Lacertidae; genus Podarcis; species Podarcis pityusensis. Next base: position 59,522,827 of record NC_138033.1, on the reverse strand, counting down.
ACATTAATGATTTTTAAGAGTATGAATGAGTGTGTGCACGTTGTGTTTATAGGATAACTTCCTTTGATGATACAAGGCAGTTGCTTACTTGGCAGGCTATACATTATAGGTCTTCAGCGGGTGGGTCCTGCCCTGACACTACGAAGACTACGTCCATGACACCACTCCTGTTATTGGTATGGGTTTCTTTTTAAGAATGAGAAAGGTAAAGAGAGTATTATTATGTATTTCATGGGGTTTTATTACATTGTATTTTTATGGTCCGTATAGTTAAAGCCATGGTTTTCCCAGTAGTGATGTATGGAAGTGAGAGCTGGACCATAAAGAAGACTGATTGCCAAAGAATTGATGCTTTTGAATCATGGTGTTGGAGGAGACTCTTGAGAGTCCCATGGACTGCAAGAAGATCAAACCTATCCATTCTTAAGGAAATCAGCCCTGAGTGCTCACTGGAAGGACAGATCGTGAAGCTGAGGCTCCAATACTTTGGCCACCTCATGAGAAGAGAAGACTCCCTGGAAAAGACCCTGATGTTGGGAAAGATTGAGGGCACAAGTAGAAGGGGACGACAGAGGACAAGATGGTTGGACAGTGTTCTTGAAGCTACAAACATGAGCCTGACCAAACTGTGGGAGGCAGTGGAAGACAGGAGTGCCTGGTGTGCTCTGGTCCATGGGGTCACGAAGAGTCGGACACGACTAAACAACAACAACAATTTTTATGTTGTGAACAGCCCTGACACCATTACAATGTCCCTACTCGGTTTATTTATTCTCTCTTGCAAATTATGGAGGTAGCATTGTATTTCCATAAAAGAAAATAAACAACAGCAGCGCTTTTCTTGTTAAAAAGTGCAAGGTGAGGAAAAGCCAAAAAAGAAAATCTCCTGGCACAGGTGCCTTCAGCTGCTTCAGGAACTGACATTCACTGTTGTAGGTGGGAAGTGTTCCTCTTCTTCTATGCAATACCTTGTTAAGAGGCAAAAGTGTGAACAAAGATTCAGTTACTCAAACGTGAGTCGCAACAAGAGATGTAAAATTTTCAGAAAATTGTGGGAAAATATGAGTTCCCTGCCCCTCTTCCCCTTCCCACTTTTACAGATGTGTTGTTGCTGAAGATTTGGGAAAATCTTAAATATATGAAACACTTCCTTTTTCTCAAGTCTACACTTACTGCTTTAACAACATAAAATATATTGTTTATATCTAAGTTTGAATATAAAATTCTACAATTTAGTGTATTTATAAAAGGGAAAAGCATTACATAAACATCCACAAAGGGGGGGGGGGGCAGGGGAGGAAAGTCAAAGGGGAATTGTGTTTCTATTGAGTTTGGTTTTATTTTTTCTGTTATTGTGTGTAAAATTGAAAATGCAAAAATAAACTGTAAAAAAATATAAAATGTAAAACCATGTCTTAACTTTGTAGAAACAAATATTGGAAATATGCCCATTTGTGGTTTCTTATTTTTATTAATAATATCCCACCTTTCCCCCAGAATGCACAAGTTAAAACAACAAAGATAAAATACCAAAAGCTGAAAGCATTTAAATGATAATTGTTAAAAAGAGAATTAAAACAATTGAAAAAACAAATATATTAAAACACAGATAATAAAAACAGCACAGCTGTTTTAAAATAATCCAGCTCCCAAAGACCTGTTGGAATAAAACAGTCTTCACCTGCTGGTGGAAGGAAAACAGTGAGTTCTTCCTTTGGGTCTTGGTTGGAATTCAGTTATCACTCAGACTTTCAGATTTTCCATCTGGGGTTTTGGCACCCACAACAGGTCTTCCAAAGTTTCTGCTCTTGGCCTTTTAATCATTCAGCAAGGCAAGGTCATAAGCTGGATGACAACTGTTATAGGGGAGAGAGGAAAAGGTAATTCAGAATGGAGAGGGTAGGTCAGAAAGACAGCAGAGGAAGGGGGCTTGTTTCTAGGATCTCAGCACTGGGACCAAAATCCACCAGAATATCCAAGCAGAAATTCACAAGCAACTAAGGCCCTGTGTGCTCCTCTCATGAAGATGGCATCACACTCATTCTATCATATCATATCTGTCTATCTATCTATCATCTATCTAATCTATCTATCATCTATCTATCTATCTATCTATATCTATCTATCTATCTATCTATCTATCTATCTATCTATCTATCTATCATCTATCTATCATCTATCTATCATCTATCTAATCTATCTATCTAATCTATCTATCTATCTATCTATCTATCTATCTATCTATCTATCTATCATCTATCTATCTCTATCTGATATACCATATTTTGTTTGAAATCACAAAGTTGTGTACAATAAAAAGCTCTCTAATGTGGTAGGTTGTATTCTAAAAGAGAAAATATTCCATGGACGATTCCTGCCCCCTTTCCCTCTACATTTTAATTTGGAAAAAATAGCAAAGTCCAATGATGTGTCTGTGTGTTTGTGTTTGTGATGTTTTCTCCCTTCTTCCCTTATCTGTTAATGTGGCTCATTAACACATTCAGTTCTTTCCTTGAAACTACTGTCATTGAGTGATGAATGAGCATGCCCGGGACCTGCCCCCAAATCCACTCATCAGGTTTTACATCACATTGGGTCTTAACAACAGCACCAACACCAAGAAGGTGGAGAAGAGGCAACTATCAAAAGACTTTGGTGGTGGGAAAGAATGGCGATTTGTCCAGTTGGCAAGGGTATCCTGTACAATTCAGGCAACGTAGCCAATGAGCGCAAGCATTGGTTCTTATTTATTTATTTATTAAATGTGTATATCGCTGTGCCACAAAAATATATCAAAGCGGTTTACAGCAGTAAAACCGTACAATAAAAAAATAAATAAATAAAAAGTTTAAACAGACATCAATGAACTATTCTGGAAGGATACATTCTTAATAGCTTGCATAAGCTTGGAAGAATAGAAAAGTTTTCATCAAGTAATAAAAAAGTTGGCACAGAAGGTGCCCACTGAATCTCTATTGGCAGGGCATTCTGCAGGACTGGGCTGATGACACTAAAGCAGGGGTCAGCAAACTTTTCCAGCAGGGGGGCGGTCCACTGGCCCTCAGACCTTGTGGGGAGCTGGACTATATTTGGGGGGGGGAATATGAATGAATTTCTATGCCCCACAAATAACCCAGAGATGCATTTTAAATAAAAGCACACATTCTACTCATTTAAAAAGAGCAGGCAGGCACCACAAATACCCAAAGATGCATTTTAAATAAAAGGGCACATTCTACTCGTGCAAAAACACACAGATTCCCGGACCGTCCGTGGCTGGATTTAGAAGGCGATTGGGCTGGATCCGGCCCCTGGGCCTTAGTTTGCCTACCCATGCACTAAAGGCTCCATTCTTTGTTGCTGTCAAATGAGCCTTGCCAACTCAAGGGGCAACCAATGGTACTCCTTCAGATGATATCAGTGATCCCTGAGCCTATGTTCTTCAGTGCTTTGTAAATTAATTGAAGAAGACTTCTCATATTCTCTTTAGTACATATGGGGTTTGGGTGCCTCCTCTTCCTTAGTTTCCTTCTTCAGCACCAGCCCAGCAGAGGGAGCTCTCCTGACCTTGCATTCACTGGCACTTCAATGTTATTCCCCCCTCCAGTGTTATTGCTATTACCACTGTCACATCCAGCTTTCGCTGGCTAAATAGCATGTTGTTTGATAGCAAGTCTATTAAAATCACAATAGTTTAGCTGCTCTAATAACAACTTCCATCAGCAATCAAGGTTCGTTTCTCCATTTTTGTAGCCCGCATTATGTGGCAGTTTAATTCATTGTACACCAATTTCAGTTGTGCATTAATTATATGTTTCTGCACAGTAATTAACTAATCACTATGTCACTCCCTTCCTATTATGAAGAACCTCATTAATTCAAGACAGAATGCTTGATGCCTGGTGCCATTTTTATCACCCTCCTTTTATTTTTGCTCTTCCTTTCTTTTTTGCTGCTTCTTGACTTATAATCAAATATGAAATTCATGTATTTTTAAATACTTTCTCGACTCCTTTTTTCCCACTGAAAAATTCATTGTGCCATGCAGTCTTTTAAAATAATGTTTATTCATTATGCATTTCTTTGCCATGCAATCAAAAGCTGTTACAATAAAGCCCGGCATCTTGCTCTCTTTTATGGCGATGGGAATGCTGTGTCAACATCTACAATTTAATCCCCCCCCCTGCCTGTCCCTAGTTTGCTGGGAATTTGAATGAGAATGTGGAGTGAAAACTTTGCTCCAAGGTGAACCACTCCATTCGACCTCACTTAAGTTTGTTCATTTTACAGCAATTGGACGTTAATGGAATGGGCGATCATAGGGGACAATGCAAGGCATGCCATAAGTATGCATTACAGGAGAAAACGTGGATCATTACTTTGGCCTACAGCCTGACTACACCAAGCCAGTCTACACACTGAGCTTTTCACAGGGAATGCTTGAAATGCACTCCGGCTGATAACTGTTATCAACAGTAAATGAGAGCACCTTCATGTTAGCTAAGCAGAATAAAGGGCAATCAGAAACAACGAGGATCCAAAGGTATTTTATTGAGGCATTTCTTCCTTTAATACGAGGCATGGGTGTGGATGTAAATAGCCTGTTCTGCTTCAGGCAGCAGTTCCTGCTGGGGAAGAGGGTTCTAGTCCAGGTGGGGCAGATCCGGGAGATCCAAATCCATCCAGGGTCTGGTGAGCAGTGTCAGGTCAGGCCAGGGCTGAAGATCAAACAGGCAAGTAAGCAGGCAGGAGTTGGGTGCCAGTATGAATGGTCAGACACAGAGCAGATCAGCACCACGGAGAGTTCCAAGTGGAGCTGGAAGTTTGACCAGCTGAACTTGGGTGCTAATCCATCAACTAGGAAACTTTAAAAAAAGATTATTATTATATATTTTATAAAATTCGTACAATATTCATGTACATTTGCTATTGATACATAAACAGTCTGTGCTTTATAGGTTTCTAATAAAGCAATTGAAAGGCATTATGCAGTTAAATATGGTCCTGGTACTTTTCATTCCAGAACATTACATTCTTTCTACGAACTTAATTTGGTTTTCCAACATTAGCTGTACTGTGCTAGGTCATTTCAGTCACTATGACAATGGTTCATATTTTATCCAGCCAATCTGTCAAAACAGCAGTACCATTCTTTTTCCAACTCTTTGCAATGAGCAGTTTTTGGAGCTGTCGATAAGCAACTAGCAAACTTTGATAAGGATTTGAATTCTTTTGGTCTATTGGCTCCCCACCACAACAAATGAGGCCTCCATCCTTCATTGGGACCCTGCATGCAAAGGTGTGGGCAGAGCAGCAACTGGAAATGCTATATTTGGTCAGTAGGCTGGCTTCTACACACATTTGCAAT